>NW_022589727.1:23465924-23851010 GCF_004348235.1 Phoca vitulina
TGGTGGAGCTCCAAAGTGCCTCACTCACACAGCTGGTGGTTGGTGCTGGTTACTTGTTGGGAATTCAGCCGAGTCTGGCCACAGGCTCATCTGGCACTGTCTTCTGAGGTTACTGTTCTCACACACATCCTCTCCCCAGGGTGCTGTGGTATAATGCCTAAGAGAATCTAGGAAGCAGTGCCTTAAATCTGAGGTCTTAACAAAGAGACATCCTTGACTTCATTTTGACTCTTAGGATCATTTTACTGGCTGGGCAGTGGGTTTTATCTTAGTTCTGAGGCTCTCCATTTCTTTTTCAAGAGCATTTTGGTTACTGAACAGGCTGGAGATGAAAATCACCCCACACATCCCGGATTAGAAATATTTCCTCAAAATTATTTTTATTTCCTTATTTCCTTTATTATTATTAATTTCCTTGAAATCAGTTCCTACTCTTTATCTCCCACTCATACTGACAGTTGATAATGGCTGCTGGCTAGGCACTAAGTTGGAGCTGTAAGCTGGCAGACTTGGATCTCTCCATGTGAGTCTCTACTTGTAACTGCTCAGGCTTTTTCAAATGGCATCTGGGTTTTAAGAAGGGGTGTTCCAAGCAGTTAAGACAGAAGCTGCAGGTCTCTCAAGTCCCAGCCGCGAAAAGTACATTTCATAGGTCAGTCTGGCCACTCCAGATCTGAGGAGTACGTGGAGAGGTGGGAATAGACTCTCTCTTCCCCATGGGAGAAGGAGCAAAGAATTTGCAGCCATCTCTATACCATCACCATGTATTGAAATAATTTATGTGACATATACACTGCCACAAGTGTGTGAAGATATGTTGTAAGAATATCAGAGTATTAAAAGAATTCATAATGGGTAACTTTGGAAACAGTCTTAAATGTCCATCATTTAGGATTGAACAACTCCATTATAGTAATTTATACAGTAGAGTATATGTTGCTGTTAAAAAGAGTATAATAAATTTCCGTGTCCTAACAAGGAAGGTGTACAAAATACATTTTGTTGAAAAGTTGCAAAATTATGTATAAGATGATGCCTTTTAAAAAAATACAAGCTTATGGTGGGGAGGGGATGGGCAAAATGGGTGAAGAAGAGTGGGAGATACACACTTGCAGTTGTGGAATGAATAAATCATGGGAATAAAAGACACAGCGTAGGAAATATAGTCAGTTATACTATGATAGCGATATATGGTGACAGATAGTAGCTACACTTGTGGTGAGCATAGTATAACCTATAGAGATGTGGAATCACTATGTTGTATACCAGAAACTAATGTAACGTGTGTCACCTATAAAATTTTTAATTTAAAAATATATGAGTTTTTATGTACTTTAAACAAACTGGAAGAATATGTTGTATACTGTTGGATATACTAAGGGTTATCACTTCTGTATTACTTATAAAAAAAATCTCTGAAGGAGGGCCTTTCAGAGGGCTGTTCTAAAGATTGAATAAAATAATACATATAAAGCATTAAGCAGAGAGCCTGGAATATGGTAAAATTTAAGTAAAGGAAAGTTCTCTTTGTATCTGAGATCCAGGGGTCTTGAATTATTTAATACACAAGAAGTATTACATTTAATATAGTATTAGGAGCTTAGAATTACCAGGTGATAAACATGTATGAAAAACATTATAGGCTTGCAAATTACTGTAATTGAAAATGAGTAAGAATGTTTGCGGTTATGTAAGAGAAGACAGAGGCCAGTTTAAAATATGAGCCAGTATCTATAAATAGTGTATTCTAGAATCATGGATACCTTAGAGATAATATATTCTCACTTACCAAATGAGAAACTTTAAGCTCAAAACAAATAATGGATCTGTACCAAATCACACCAACTTATGGTGGAACTAGAACTGTCAGAGTTTTTCTTTGGAGCCACTTAAGAAGAAATAAATGTGCCCTGATTTAGGAGAGCTTAATTAGTGAGATTATTGAAAATTATACAACTAATTGAGGAATAGTATTTGGCATCTTCATGAATGTTTCCATGGGAACCTAATAATGGCTGTAATGCACTATACCAGAAAACAGTTGTCGATGGAGAAGCTACTGTATTCTGGTAGTGATTGGCATATTTATATGTCCTGAATTATGGAGTAGAAACCATACCCATTAAGTGTCATGATAACATGGAATCTATTAGGAGAAGATGAAAAACTTACTAGTGAGGATAGAATTAACAAATTGGATAATAACTAGAAGATTCTACTTAGTTCAGTCAATATTTGGACACTTGACTGAGACACAGTGGATGCTCTTACATGTTGAACAACTGGCTCTCTGGTGAGTGAGGTGATGGGACCTTGATTTGTAGCTTTTGCCCATGGTGTAAGTCCTCATCACGGCTGATTTCCAGTGCCTATGTGCAGCCATTGAATGAGGTGTTCAGGAGAGTTGGCTCTCATGACCCAGTAAATGCTGGCTCCAGCACACTATCAGGCACAGTACTAGGCTCTGAGGGTTATACAGAGATGGACTAGACAACGCAGAGGAAATTCATGCAGAGATGAGCTAAAAGGCTATTTCTGGCTATATATCATTATGATATGTATCTTAATATTTGAACTGGCAAAAAGGTAAGGTTTCTAAGTGATGGTAGAACTCAGAGAGGTAAGTAGAACACGAAAGCCAGGTTTTGCTTAGAGAACAGTTGTCAAACTAATTGAAATTGATCATCAGTTTTCATTTCTTTGAGGGCTCAGAAGGTAGGAACAAAACCCAGGGCTTTAACCAGAGTGGGGAATCTGATAAAAGATCCCTTTCCCAATAAACTGGATCCCCTAAAGGGCTAAACTTTAGTGTAAGTTGAACAAAAAACCTACCATTTCCATTTCAACTCCCATGTGCCTCTGGAGACTGCAAGAAAATTACCTCTCTTGAATGTTGGCACTAGGTAGAAAAGGAAAAAAAAAATCAAACTCTTTTCCTAGAGCATTCATCAGTATCAGTAAATTGGCCTTTGTTTGCAACCTGCATTCATATTACTTGGGTGGTCTGAAAAATTTCAAGGTTAACATTTGGTTTCACATGGTGCTAGACTGGTAGTGTCCTTAGATACCTGATTGGAGGAAACACAGATTATCTCTGGAAGAATTCACCTTTATCTTAGACCTAAAATAATTTCCATATTGAACATAAGAGCAAATATTTTTAAGTATGTGTATATAATTCAAGAAAAGTGTTGAAAATTAGAAAAGAGCAAGTTTACTTGAAAAGATAAATGGAGCTTCTAAAACTAGAAAATATACATTAAAAAAAAATAAGATGCTCTCTGGGAAGGTTAAACAGCTTAAGAGAGAATTCGTGAATTGGAAGGTAGATCGGAACAATTGTCCAGACTGCAGCCCAGAGAGAGGGAAAGTAAGAAAAGGAGGAGGTTAAGAGTCCTGAAGGACAGAATGTGAAAATCTCAAATACAAAATAAAAGTCTAATCAAAGTGCCAGAGTGGAGGGAGAAAAGGATCATAAGGCAGTATCTGAAGAATCTAATAGGTGAAAACTTTTTAGAATTGATGAAAAGACACCAATCCATAGCTTTAAAAAAGAAATGTAGGGGCACCTGGATGGCTTAGTCAGTTAAGTTGCCAACTCTTGATTTCAGCTCAGGTCATGATCTCAGGGCTCATGGGATCGAGCCCCACATCAGGCTCCACAGTCAGCATGGAGTCTGCTTGAGGATTCTCTCCCTTGGTTCCTCCCCGCCCTCGCTCACTCTCGCACTCTCTCTCTCTAAAATAAATGAATAAATCTTTTTAAAAAATAAATAAGAATGTAATAGAGTATATGTGACAAAAGGCTGGTACAGTATTTGTTCCTCATAATTAGTGTAGCAAATACTGATTGCTTTGCTTCCTAGGTTTAGAATCAAGTCTTGTAATTCCACCAGTTAAGTACTTTTCTAAAGCTTTTCTGAGAAAAGGCTTTCATCGTATCCCCTTGTAACATTGTTTTTGGTAGTGTTTGTTAGTGTTTTCTCTTCCTAAATGCTTCATATTTATACTGCTTCAACCTGTAAACTCCTCAGTTTATTTTACTCCCCTCTAGTCCCCACAGCACTTTTGAATAGGTATTCCTAGAGCTGAAGAACTTTTGCTCACTCACTGAATTTGCAAAAGCTATTACCTTTTTTGTCCTAATTGAGTGCTTAGAGGGTTAGAACCATAAGATTGAAGGATACTTTGAGAGTTGAAACTGTCCATTAAAGTAATATTCACGGAATTGTTGTAGAAGGGAGCCAAACTCTCCTTTTTATTGGAGGCGTGTAACTCATATTGTCAGTCTGTTAACAAGAGAATGGACAAGTCTGTAAATTAATTTGAGTATGTATGTTATTTAAGATGGTATTAAATCCTTAAAAACATTGCCTGAGTCTTGATAAATGTATAGTACATGACTCCACTTTGTATTTTTAATGTTCACTTTTAGAAAACATGTAAATCCAAACCAAAACTAAAAAAGTAAAGATGTGATTGTTTGTAGTAAAACAAAATTATAGTAAAACAAAAAGATTGATTTCACCAAAGAGTTCACCACAGATTTTCTTCAAATAGGCATCTTACTGCATTTAAATTTTCTTTTTAAGATTTTTTTTATTTTTAAGTAATCTCTATACCCAACATGGGGCTCAAACTTAGAACTGCAAGATCAGGAGTCCCATGCTTTACTGACTGAGCTAGCCAGGACCCCCTGCATTTAAATTTTTTAAAAAGTATCCACTTCAATGGGAAACCATTTGTAAAAGTACCTCTGAAATTATATTAAAAGAATAAATACTAGTCATGACTTTATTACATTTTTTCATTTACTACTGTTACTTTTTCATTTTTAAAAATCAAATTTAATATTTTTTATAATTCAGAGACTAACCCCAATATTAGATTGATTAGGTATTTTTACATATTAAATTATGTTCTTCAATCATTTTTTAATGTATGTGTTCTATTTCATTGTGTGGATGTATCCTAATTTATGTAACTTGTTGAGACTTGCAACATTCATAGCTTTTATTAAAACAGTGTTTTAGTGCACATTGTTCACATCTGTGATTTTTCTTCAGAATAAATTCTTAGAAGTGAATTGCTGGGCCATGCAAAACGTTAAGCTTTTTAATACTTACTACATTTCCTTTGAGATGTGCTGACCCAGAATAGATTAGTACAAGAAGACCTTTCTCCCTAGCTCTCCCAACTTTCAGTGTGGTGTGTGTTAACATTTTGAGTAGTGAAAAGATCTTACTTGAATTCCACTTCTCTCATTTTACATTTTATTTTTGTCTGTTTCCTAGACTTTTTTTGAAAGACCATTCTTAAAGATCATGAAATAGTAAATCCAATGTCTTTCTTTTATTCTCTAACTTTTCTGAAGCGTCTGATTCTTCACTAACCCTTCCTACTTCCCATTCCATGACTTAGGCTTTATTTACTACATAATTCTAGTCCTCCCAAATCTGACATTACTAGCTCTTTTTCTTCCCATAGTTGAAATTATAGTATTATCCTCTAAAGATTCAGCCCTGTGCTTTTCCATCTGTATTCTTCAGCCTCGTATTCTCTTTTTGCTTTCCTTTGGTCATCTGGAAAACTTGTGTCTAATAGAAGGAAACTGAGATAGTGATGCTGCGTTGATACTGCCGTGGTTTTCAGAGCACGGAGCTCTCCGGCTTCTCTCTTCCTTCCTCTTATCAATTAAGCCATCAGTTTGACTGTTTCCTTTTGCATCGTCACTATTCCAGTTTAGGCTGACACTTAAGTAACCTAATTCATCTCGCTGCCTCTGGGTTTTTACCCCAGTTCATCTTATATTTCACTAGCTTATTTTGTGAAAATACTAACATGATCATGTCATTTCTAATCTCAGAACCCTTAAGTGATTTCCCCTTTCTTAGAACAACTGAGATACATTTTATAGGCTCACTAATCAATATTCATTTGCTTACAATAGGTTGTTAAAATTACACACTGTCCTACACTGCTCACCAGAGATGGAGATCGCATTCGAAGTAACGGAAAGTTTGGGGGCCTTCAGAATAAAGCTCCTCCAATGGATAAACTTCGGGGAATGGTATTTGGAGCTCCAATACCAAAACAGTGCCTGGTCTTAGGGGAACAAATAGGTAGGTTGAATAACTAATTAAATAACAATTTCTCATTTGATTTCAGGCCTTTGTCTGGGGCTTGTGTATTGATACTCTAACATGAAAAATTAACCAGTAAAAATATGAATACAATGTTTTTGTCCAGTACTTTCAACTTTCTTATATCAGGTAGTTTTGAATTATATAGAAGGTAGGTTTTTCTTCTTTTTCATTCTTCTTATCTTGAAATAAAAAAACTGTCCTTATTGAATAGATTAGTATTTCATCACATCATCATATTCTTTTTATATTAAAATTGTAACTATCTAGATTACAACTAAACTTTAATTTTAGAGTGCATGATGTGACCTCCTTCCCCCATTTTCCCTTCTGCAGGCCTGTCCCCTTGTTTCTAGGCAGCCAATATAATTGCCTCTCCATCTGTGCTCTGAAGTGCATATACGTTACAGTAGGTCCCCTACAGGCTATAACTTAAGAGTCTGTTTGCTCTTACTTTTATATAGTTCTAATATACTTGGGTATCTACTTTTGTAGCAAGAAAGTAGTTTGTTGTCATTGTTAACTTTAAAAAATTTTTTGACTACTCTAAGCACCTCTTAAAAGTAGAATCATACAGTATTTGTCCTTTTGTGACTGGCTTATTTCACTGGGCATAATGGCATATGTCAGAATTTCCTTTCCTTTTAGGCTGAATAATATTCTCTTGTATCTGTATATCGTATTTTCTTAACTTTATTAAAGTATAACATACATAGAGAAAAGAGTACAGTACATAAACAGCTTGGTAGAGTTTCACAAAATAAGCACTGCCCCTGTATTAAGGAATAGAACATGATCGACCCTGCAGAAAGTCTCTCATGCACTCTTCCAGTCCCTGCCCAATCCCCTCTTGAAAGCATAACAACTTCCTTGACTTAAAACAGCATGTCTGTTTTCATACCTTATGTAAATGGAATCATGCAATGCATACTTTTTTGTGTATCTGACTTTGTCCATGCAACACTGTGTATATAGTTGTTCGTTTTCATGGCAGGATAATATTCCATCGTATAAATATACTGTAGTTTATTTCTTTATTCTACTGTTTAAGGAACTTGAATTGTGTTCGGCTTGGGATTATTACTTCAGCCACCAGCAATATTTAAAGTAATAGTTGGGAAAGATGTTGGAAGAAGGTTGTTTTGTGTTCTTTTACGATATGGTCAGTCAGTTGCAGCTCTAAGAGGAGACCCAGGAGAGAGGCTCAGAAAAACAAAGTGTAGTATACTTACAGGTCTTAGAGACAGGAGGCATACCACACCACTCAGGGCCACATGGAAAAAAAACACAAATGTGGTGAGGAGGCAGAAGATAAGAGCAAGGAGAGTGCTTAGGCCATAGCCTTTATTGAGGTTTCCATAGGAAAGGCAAGGCATGACAGGCAAACAGCTTAGGATTGACTAGTTTGAATAATTTCAGTGGGCTTTGGGCTTATAGGTATGGGCTCTAGGCAAAGGATGATGTTTAAGACAAAGGAATACTGCTTCTTGGGGTGCACAAGCCAGATAGAAGACGTTTGGCTCTGGATTGGTTAGTTTGCATGCTGTCTGATTGGCTAGCCCCATAAGGGGCAGCCTTTACCCAGCCAGAAAGGTTTTAAGATGTCAAAACATCATAATATACAGAAAATTAAAATTGTATATGATATAAAGGCTCATACTTCTGCTTATGATGGCAGTGAATGCATACAAAAATCTCTGTAGACCATAAGTGAGCATCTAAACAAACTGATTATAAAAAATCAGAAAAAACAATTCACTTAGGGCTAGTGAATCAACATAAAAAGCCTCAACCCATATCAGTCTAGCACTACAGTTTATGGCAGTGGTTCCCAAGCCAAAAAGAATTACCTGTGGAACTTTAAAAATGCACAGCTGTCATACTGACAATTTGCAATTTTCCTGGGCATCTGAATGTTAGTATAACAGTGTGAAGTATTATCTATAGATCTTTGGGAAGAAAACATTTAATAAAAGATTTTTGTGCCCTTGTTGGGTTATCAAATATGTAATGTTAAGAAATAATGCAAGGATTTCAAAAATAAAACAGTTACATATCCTTCCTGGTAAATATCTTCAAAAATACTGTATACATGCAGACTAATGATTCACCATTAAGAACTCATTTATTAGGGGCACCTGGGTGGCTCAGTTGGTGGAGCATCCAACTCTTGATATCTGCTCAGGTCATGATCTTAGGGTCCTGAGATTGAACCCCTAAATTGGGCTCTGTACGCAGCAGGGAGTCCGCTTGGGATTCTTTCCCTCTGACCCTCCCCCAGTGCATGCACAGTCTCTCTCTCTCAGATCTTTTTCAAAAACCTCAAATATTGGAGCACCTGGGTGGTTCAGTCATTAAGCATCTCCCTTTGGCTTAGGTCATGATCCCGGGGTCCTGGGATCGAGCCCCGCATTGGGCTCCTTGCTCAGCGGGAAGCCTGTTTCTCCCTCTCCCACTCCCCCTGCTTGTGTTCCCTCTCTCGCTGTGTCTCTGTCAAGTAAATAAAATCTTTAAAAAAAAAAAAAAACCGCAAATATTAAACTATTTAAAAAATTAAATGAGATCATTCAAGATTATTGAAATGTATAAAATACTTTTGGTTGTAAGCAGTAGTAACCAGCCCTGACCACTTTAAGCAAAACAGGAATGTACTGGCAGAAAATTGGGAGAAATCACAGATTCAAAGATTGGAAACAGCCAAGACAAAATCAAGGATAATTCTGTGACATTCAGCAACCTTGAGTTCCTTGCACTGAGACTTCAGTTTGCATTTTTTAACATGCTCAGACTCTACAACTCCTAGGAGAGGGAAATTTCCTCCTTAGTCAGCTGGCCATAGTAAAGATCAGATAGAAGAGAGCTTTGAGAAACCTTTCTTGCATATCATGGGATTGGTTGCAGAGAAAAAGCAATTTTAAACTAGACTATCACCACAAAAATTGTCTACTATTAACACAATTAAAAGCATAGTGTCTTCTAAGTAATTATTCCTACAGTGTTTTGCATTACAGTATTTGATATGAGATACCAGCAAAAAATCAGAGCATAAGATGAAAAAATGAGTATGTACATGTTATAAAATAAGGTGATTAAAAATAAGATCTTGAATAACATGTAAATACATGAAATTTTTTCACTAGAAAGCAAAGACTTATATTTAAAAGATCTAGTCCCAGGACATACAAAAATTTTGTCATTTGTCATTTGTTGGGTGCTTAATGTATGTCAGAAAGTATAAAAAAGTTAGATGAAGTGATTAACAAGAGAAACTGGGAATTTAAATGACATGCACAGTGCCACATGATCAGGAATCTCTTATGTAAAGGTTGTGTCTATGACACTCCTTTATGTTCTTTACAAGGAATCTCCTAAACAAAATATAAAGTGAAATGAAGAGGGGCGCCTGGGTGGCTCAGTCATTAAGCATCTGCCTTCGGCTCAGGTCATGATCCCAGGGTCCTGGAATTGAGCCCCTCATCGGGCTCCCTGCCCCACGGGAAGCCTGCTTCTCCCTCTCCCACTCCCCCTGCTTGTGTTCCCTCTCTCGCTGTGTCTCTCTGTCAAATACATAAATATAATCTTAAAAAAATAAATAAAGTGAAATAAAGAATTAACAAAAATCATGTAAACATTAAATAGAAGAAATCACCAGTAACAAGTGTTAATGCGAAAGCTAACTAACCTCAAGGCAAAGGCACTAAAAATGCAAAGATAAATTCATTTTGATAAAAGATGTATTCCACACTATAGGTACAAAACTTAATAAACTTGATGCAATAAAATACAGAACCAAAATTTGTAAACTTATTGTAATAATAGAGATAGAAACATTGTTTTGAGGAACCATTTTTCAACGACAGGTTATTAGTCAAAAACATAAGGAATTATCACCTAATAAGTTGCATTACCAGTACTTTCTTAGGTATTTATAGAATATGTCACAAAAATTGGTCATAATTTCAAAGGGTCAAATTGCTACTCAGCTACAATAAGACTACAAATTTTAAGCACATTCTACCTAGGGTACATTTTGTAGCATAATGTAATGGAACTCTAAAAATAACTATTCCTTTCCTCCCCAAGTAACTACCCCAGATAACGGACATTTAGAAAAAAGCATTTCATCAAAAAAGAAAAAGTTTAAATGAGCATCACGAATTAGACTTAGGAGACATGACAGCTGAGATCAAATATCAAATCTATAAGCCGAATGCTTTTATTATTAAATGAGAAAGTAAATATACTAATCATTCAAGTCAAATGTCGGGGGAAAAGATATTTCAAGAAACAGTACAACCAAATGAATTAGAAAAAAGAAAAACCTTGTACTGAATATATAATTCCTAGAGATGGTCTTTGTGCAAGAACAAATACAAGAGGAATATTGGCTCAGAGGATCTACTCAGAGATTTCTTAGATTTCTATAATATTATAAATACATTTAGCATCTCCAAATAAAATGGACTAAATTATAGAAAATTGCAAACAAAATTGCTTTAAATAAGGCATAAAGCTTACATAGACCATTACCAGAGGAAGTGTTCAAGAAGTTCATCCTTACAGTTTTTTAAAGTAAATTTTAAATATAAATTGTTGCATAATGTAAATATGGAGAATACCCAGATCATCTTATGAAATAGTACAGAAAAAGAAAACTAATATTACCACTCTTCAGCTATGTTCAGGAAGTTCTTGGCATAGTTAAATAGAAATGAGTTTAATATTAAAAGGAATAGTTTAATGGCTTTATCTACAATGATTTTGCCCCCAGATGTATGTATAGCTGACTTCTTTCTTTCCGGTCTGTACTTTAGTGTTCTACCTTCAGAAAGAACTTCCTTGATGACTCTATCTGGAATTAGAAGAGTTTTTTGATATAGAAGTACTAAAATAAATGAGCAAAGAAAATATTTTGTAGTTAATTATTTTAAGTTTGCATAAAATTTTAAAGCACCGTGAAGAGAAAATAGGCAAATGACAAACTGGGAGAAAATTGCAACATATGGTAGACATAGGTGTTATAGCCCTACTATTAAAACAACCTTTAAAAATCAAGAAAAAAAGACTATAGAAAAATAGATGATAAATAAGCAATTGTCAGTGGAATAATAGTTAATATTTGAAGGCTTACTTATGTATGGATACTTTGTAAAGCTTGTCACTGGAATGATTTCATTTACTGCTGCTCTCCTCATTTGATAGATGAGGATGTTGAGGCTCACAAAGGTTAGAGAACTTTCCCAAGTTTGGAACAATATATGTATTCATTTGCACGGCGAAGTGAAAGAGTAGAAAGAAAATTGTTTTATTTCTGGATTACATAATTAAGGTAATTTTCTTCTCCATTATCCTTTTCTATATATTTTTCTGGATCTGAATCAACAGTGTGTGTCATTTTTTATAATCAGAAAAGGTTCTAATTGTTTTTAATACTCATGTTCTTTGAACCAGTAATTGATCTTCTGGGGAACATGCTTAAATAAACCATCCGACATACAGACAAGACTTTTTTTTTACTCACATGAATATTGAAGATAGCACTGTTTTTCAAGCTAAACATTAGAAATGTTAAATGCTTTAATTGAATTTAGAATCTGGGAAATGCCTATTACAATGTTGAAAGTGGTTAGAACATATAAATGCAAATATGATATATGTTAAAAATCAAACCTGCAAACTTTGTGGAATGACAAACAAGGAAGATGATAGACCTACTGATTTTTTCCCCCCAGTCTTCCTTTTCTATATTATTCCAGGTTTTTTATAGAGATCGTATAGGTAGAAATACTTCTTAACAAAAAGCATTAAAATAACTCTGGACATTGTAGAAGCCAAGATACGAAAGAAGAAAGAGTTGTTAATAGCAACTGAAGAAAGGAAAATCCTTTTAAAATAACCAGTAATTAGTTAATATATAGCTTATTATTGTGACATCATCAAACTCTTTAACACTTTTATTATATCCATATATTCCAAATATGTATTATATGTGTGGCCAGCTTAGAGATGATTATACCATGCTTAATTCATTCTACTTAACCTCTCAGTTATTACTATCGATTTATTTTGTTGTTGTATATTAAGTAAAACCATTCTTAGTGTTTTTAGAAGTAGTGACCAAGATTAGTTAAGTGCTGTAGTTTTCAGGGCAGTGATATTTTGTTTTGCTCTATTATGAAAATAAATAAAGCAGTAACAGTGCACTCCCATGGACCTATCATCTAGCCACTCTTATTTCATTCATAATCCTCTTGTCTCATAACTTGCCTCTGGCCTCCTCTCCCCAGGTGGATTATTTTGGAATAAATCAGGGGTTCTAGTATATTTTCCCTTTTTTCCTCCTCCTAGTCATAAGTGCTTATCAGGTTTTTGCCTAATAAAGTTCTTAGAATCATGTAGAACATAAAAGTTTGAAGAGACCTAAATATTTAGTAAAGTCTGCATACCCATCTAACTGCTTGAATCTTCTAGTAGTAAAAAAGCTGCTTCTGCCTTCTAAGCAAACTTTAAATACTGCCTAATACCAGCCCTTCAGATATACTTTCAATTCCTTTATATTATTTTTAGTAGCTTTGCTTACATGGTCATTCGTCAGGATACATTGAAATCTTTCTTTAATATGTATCATACAGAAATTAATGCGTTGTATTTTGAGCTTTCTTCCCTTCGTATGAATTAATTTTTTAAAGTATTTTCTGTTTTCACAGTAAAGCTTCATGTTTTTTGCCCAGGTAATTGAAATTTTCAGACAACATATAAATGTCTAAAATGATCCAAAATCGTTTACAAACAAAATTAATTGTGAATTTTGAATTTTTTTTCTCTTTGGCAAAATTCTATTAAATGAGTTAGGAAAGACTTTTATAGACACCATAGTAAATAGAAGTTACATTTCATGTACAAAAAATTGGGGGTTAATAGGGCATATTAAGTTAAGCTGCTAAAGGGTGCCTGGCGGGCTCAGTTGGTGGATGCAAGTCTTGATCTCAGGGTTTTGAGTTTGAGCCCCATGTTGTGCATAGAGATTACTTAAAAAATTTAAAAATATAGTACTGCTAGAAAATCACTACTTCCAACAGATATGATCATTACCTTAAAGCTTTCAAAAACGCACCCTTGATAAAATACTGAATTTTCAAAAAGCTTAACTTTCTGTAAATTACTATGTCTAAAAATGTATTATAGTATTCAGGTTTGAGACTATTTTTTGTCTGATTTATTAGACAGTAAATATTAAATGCAATGATTGTACTCTAAATCAGGGGTCAGCAAATTAGTCAATGGACAAGAATGCTTTATACAGTTTTAAATGGTTACATTCTAAATGTATAAATACCCTCATAATACCCTCAATTTTGCCTCTTGGCTCACAAAGCCTCAAATTTTGCTGTCTGGCCCTTTGACACTCTGGTCACATACAAAGATGATCAATATGCATGGGAAAGGACATACAAACACCAAATATTCAACGTACACACTAGTTTACATATAAAACTATGGAAGAAATTAAGAGTCTGAGTATATTAGATATAACATGAAATACAAGATGAAATCTACACTTTTTAATGGTCAAGAACAGAGTTTGGAAAAGAACTAGCATTCTGATGAGCGAGCAAATACTCATGTACATCTGTGTATGCTCATGAATATATTCATATATTTAAATACAAATTCTGTATATAAGCAATGACAAGGTCCTTATGATCCTTAATTCTTTATGACTTTTTGAGAACTTTTAAAGGTATCTAGAAAAAATATTAGTTTTCTAGTCTGATGTGGTACTTCTAATTTCATAGTAATGTAATGTTTTCTTACTTTACATAGTTCATTCTTTACATAGTGAAGTGCATTCTTTACATAGTAAAACACTGCAAAACAATACTTATTTTGTATGTGAATGAGTTACAAAATTATGTCCAGACCCATTATCAATGATGCTGTACTTCTTCAGAAGATAACACACAAAACTTCAGGCCATTAGGGCTTGATATCCTATTTTTTTTTAAGTTTTTATTTAAATTCCAGTTAACATACAGTGTAATACTAGTTTTGGGTGTACAGTGTAGTAATCCAACACTTACAGACAACACCAGTGCTCATTCCAAGTGCCTTCCTTAATCCCCATCGCTATTTAACCCATCCGCCCACCTCCTTCCTCTCTGGTAACCATCAGTTTATTCTCTATAGTGATGAGTCTGATGTCCTATTTCTTAATAAGTTATGAGGGTCTTCCACCTTTAAATACTCAAGAAATTAGTATATTCAAGCACTTTAATAGACAGTGGTCCTGTTATTTATAAGCAGAAAGATGGAATGTTAAATATTTCCCATTAAATGCAGCACTAACAGGTTCATATTTTATGCACAAGATAGAGAGTAGCAACTTTTTTTTTTTTGGTCCAGGATCTGTTTAATGAAACAGACTGTGTTTAATGATTCCACAGGGAATTAAGTGCAGTTAAGCTATTAATCAGGCCCCGGTTCCTCCCAAGGGAGGAGGGAGCGCAGAGGGGCTCTGCCAGGCCCTCATGGGTGACAGTTCCAGCAAAACCGGCACCGTGACCCATGGTCTGGGGCTCAGCGTGCCTTTATGACCCTCTGTGAAGGGGATCCTGTGTTCATCAGGGCTTTTGTTTTTAATTTTTATTCTTCTTTCCAATGAAGTAGTTCAAGAGCTCCCAGGGAGGAATCGGGGGGGTAAGCAAACAGCTGTTGCTGAAGCAGCCTGGGGGGCTCGAGTGTGGTTGGCGGGAAGCTCTGACCCAGCTGATAGGACATGAGGGGATGCGTCTTGGTGACGCCAGGGCACCCCATCAACAATCCTCATGACAGCAGTCGGCATTGAGGGAGCACCTCCTGGGTCTCAGGCCCGGGGCTGAGGTCCTTGCCCCTCTACTTCCGTTCCATCTGCACATCCAGGATGCAGGTCTTAGTGCAGTTGTTTCGCCGATGGGTAAACTGAGCCACAGGGAGACCGACTGAAGTCCCACCCTGCCACAGCTAATATAGAGAGGAAGGGAGTTGTGAATGCTGCCAGTGATCTGTGCACAGACCCCGAGTCTTAGACGACACCCGAAGTGAGCAGTGGTCGACTAGGAGCTGGAGCTGATCCGAACAGGAGCTCTGGAAGGGCTTGCTAGGAGGGCAGGAGCCAGGCTCAGTCTGGATAGACAGGGTTCAAATCCTGTCTTGGGCAAGCACGGTGTGGCCTGGAGCAACTGCCTTCATGGCTCCAAGCCTCCTTTCCCCGCCGTGTGTAAAATGGGGCTAGTGATCCCCACTTTCCAGGCTTCTTGGGAGCAGAAAATGTGAAGGGACACAGGAGGTGCTCAGGCCCCATACGCTCCCATCCCAGGGCAGTCTGCCATCAGCAGGGGGGCCGTGCTCCAGCCCATCTGCACCCAAGGCTGGGGCCACCCTCTGCCAGGACCCTGACCACGATGCAGACAGGTCCTTCTTCCTTGCGGGGGCCTTCTGCAGCCTCCTGCACAACATGACCCCGAGATCAAGAGTCGCATGCTCCAACTGAACTGAACCAGGCACCTCTAGCCGTACTATATTTAATGCATTTGCCACCCCCCTCAACTTGTCTGTATGGAATTACATTGAATAATGAATATCAGACAGAATGTAAACATTGACTGAGAGAGTGATCCAATTCACAGAGCACTTTTACATAGAAAACACTTCCCTGACACAGAAATTTATTGAAGTCAAGCAGTTGAAGAAAATTAAAATTTAGCAAGCACCGGTTTTGTGCTGGGGTCTAAACTGCATTTTTATTTTGTCTGTTTACACTGAACAAAGTCTTGTGGCTTTAGAAGTAGATCCCACATGTTACTATAATATAATACCCAGTGTTGCTAATTCTTCTTTCCTCAAACACTGACTTGATACGTATCAGTTGTTTTAATCAGACATCTTTGGTTTCTTTGCAGATCTTCTTCAACAGTATCGTACTGCTGTGAACAAGTTGAACAGTGTGATCGAGGACCTTAACCGTCAGTTAGAGTACCTTCACACTCCTGATATGAAGAAGAAAAAACAAGAACTTGATGAACAAGAGAAAAATCTGAAACTAATTGAGCAAAAACTAGGTTTGTGCCTTCTTTTTGTTACTTCTACTTTCTCTGCATGAAGACAGATATTTATGATTAGAGTTCAACTCCAAGAAGAAAGAGGGTGAATGATCCATGACTTAAGTCGACACTCTTGTCCTCCAAGTCACCTGATAAGTGGTTGTAAGGTCTTCTCTTAGCAGGAATAGTAGGAAGGATTCTCAGTATTATTAATTCGTTTTCTATAAATGAAGATAGATTTGCTTTTCTTATAATAATCCCAGTCTTTTAAAAGTTCATTTTCTACATTTTCTGTCTTTATAGGTATGACTCCCACACGTAAGTGTAATGACTCATTGCGCCATCCAGCAAAGGTCGAAATGACAGATTGTCCAGTTCCTCCTAAAAGAATGAGAAGAGAAGCTTCCAGACAAAATAGGTGAGTTTATTGTGACCTGAGAGTTATCACTGGGTAGTTTATCAAAGCTCTTGAGTCATCATACTTAAAAACCAGCACGGGGGTGCCTGCGTGGCTCAGTCAGTTGAGCGTCTCACTCTTGATTTCTGCTCGGGTTGTGATCTCAGGTTCGTGGGATTGAGCCCCACAGAGAGCCCTCTGCACTGAATGTGGAGCCTATTTGGGATTCTCTCTCTTCTCCCTCTGCCCCTCCCCATTCACACTGCCTCTCTTTGTTTCTCTAAAAAATAATAATAATAAACTTCTTAAAAAAATAAAAATAAAAGCCAGCATGAATTTATTTCTGATTTCCCCCTTGAGCCAGAATTAGGGGTTTTGTTTTATTTTATTTTGTTTGAAAAAACTAAGTGATGAATAATGAAGATAAAACATAATTATATTCTCCTAGGATATTCCAGTTTTCTGAATTATTTTTGCTAATTATTTGGAAATGTTTATCATTTATGTTTTGTTTAAGATCAGTGTTAAGATTGAAATTGCTTTTCTGTTGTTTGGCTTACCTTGCAAATACACTACATTCTGCTTCATAAGATCAGCAGCTTGCTAAATTAGAATATACAAAACCATTTGTATGTTATTTATTTAAAAATCGCTTATAATAGTTGGTTTGGAAAATCAGATACCATTTACATAGCACACTAAAATCCCAGCAAAGTTATCTGCAGCCTAACTCAATGGTAAGAAAACTGTCCTTTTGGGGTGCCTGGGTGCTCAGTCGGTTAAGCATCTGCCTTCGGCTCAGGTCATGATCCTGGAGTCCCAGGATTCCTGGGATCAAACCTTGCATCAGGCTCCCCGCTCAGCGGGGAGTCTGCTTCTCCCTCTGACCGTCCCCCGTCTCATGCTCTCTCTCTCTCTCTCTCTCTATCTCAGATAAAATCTTTAAAAAAAAAAAAACTGTCCTTTTTAGATTAGATGTAAGTAAGTCCATCCTGTAGGAAGATACTGTGGTACTGGGGTTTCTTGTACATTATTTCAAAAGGTTTAAATATGAACTCTGCCTGAAAAAGTGTCTCCTATTGACCTTAGGGGAGTTTCTTTGAGACTGTGGTGTTTGGAATTGGTATTCCATGCCCTATCCATCTACATATTCTACATTTATTCAATAATTACTTGAATGCTCATTTTGGGTTATACGTTGCTGGGTGAGTAAAAGTAGCATGGTTCTTGCTCCCCCATGGATCTCTATAATCCTGTGCAGAAGGACAATTCGAAAAAGTAAGCATTTTCCTATGTACAAAATAATGTTAAGTTCTATGAAAGAAAAAAGGATGAAATGATATAAAATGGTGGGGAAACTATATTGGTTGTCAGGAAAGATTCATTTTAGCAGAGAACTGAAGGATGAGAAGCTACCAGCCAAATAGGGATTGGTTTCAGTCAGAGGGAAAAAAATAGATATGAAAGTTCTGAGAAAGAAGCAAGTATGGCATGTTTGAGGAACAGAAAAGATGCTTTTGTGGCTGAGGCATGGGAGGGGGGAGAAGCAAGAGTGTTTGGAGAGGTGGGCAGAAGCCAGATTATCTGCACTCCCAAAAGAGAAATCTGTGTTGCACAAAATTGTGAGGTAAAATTCTTCATCTCATTGATATCTCTTGAGTACCTAATATTGTGTGCAAGTTGGGGGGGAGTGTCTTGGAATAGCTGCCTTTAAAGTAAATTAAGGAGGAGAGCTACTGAAATGATAATGAGATTATAAGAATACAGTAGTCATCAACATGGAAGAGGTATTTCCACACGTGGTTATATGAATGATGTGTATTTATTATGAGTACACAATGTATAGAAACTATTAAGCTGACCACTGAAGTGTGTGGGGCAGTACAGCATCAGAAAGAATATTTGCAATGGATTTAAACACCTATAATTTTTACAAATCATGAGTTCAAAATGATGCAGAAGAATCCTCACTGATGATCATTGGCAATTGCTAGAGCACCAACTCATTATAAAAATTGATATATCCATATAGTAAAGACATGTTCTTTTTTTTTTTTTTAAGATGTATTATTTTAGAGGGAGTACATCGGAGTGAGGGGGGGTAGGAAGAAGGAGAGAAACAGTCTTAAGTAGACTCCGCACTAGCGGGGAGCCTGATGGAGGGCTCAGTCTCAACACCCTGAGATCATGACCTGACCTGAAACCAGGAGTCAGGCCCGTAACTGCACCAGCCAAGCACCCCCTTTCTTTCTTTTTTTTTTTTTTTTTAAAGATGTGTTCTTACTTAATGTTTTTCAGGGTAACCAGATAATTGAAGAAAGTTCTTTTTTTGTGCATGTGGCGAAAAGTTAGTATGTAGTGATTCATCAGTTGCATATAACACCCAGTACTTACTACATCAAGTGCCCTCTTTAATGCCAATCACCCAATTACCCCATCCCCCCACCCACCTCCTTTCCAGCAACCTCATGTTGTTCCCTGTAGTTTTAGTTTTTAAGATTTTATTTATTTACAAGAGCGAGCACAGAGGGAGAAGGAGAAGCAGACTCCTTCTGAGCAAGGAGCCTGATGTGGGACTCAACCCCAGGACCCTGGGATCATGACCTGAGCCGAAGGCAGCCGCTTAACTGACAGAGCCACTCAGGCACCCCTGTTCCCTGTGGTTAAGAGTCTCTTATGGTTTGCCTCCCTGTCGCTGTTTTTATCTTATTCTTCCTTGAAGAAAGTTCTTTTTTTTTTTTAATTAAGATTTTATTTATTCATTTGTCAGAGAGTGCACAAGAAGGGAGAAGTGGCAGGCAGAGGGACAAGCAGGCTCCTTGCTCAGCAGGGAGCCTGCTTCTCCCTCTCTCTCTCTGCCTGCCACCCCCCCTACTTGTCTGTCACATAAATAAAATCTTTTAAAAAATTTCTTTATATAAAGAACAAAGAGGCATGATAAAATTGCAACATGATTTTGCCACCCCTAATAAAATTAACAGATCTAGGCAATAATAATAGATACTCAAATGATTAGGTAAAAAGTTGTTGGGGAAACTAAATAATGGAAAGATCAGATTGATATACCTGAATCCACTGACTGATCTTAGCAACACTAAAAGCAGGACATTTGCTATTATGTGACTGAGTAGGAAGTAACCTGAATCTAATGAAGCTTCTAGGTGTTTCCCAACTGAGGTTCTGTGGAAGAAGTAAGCACTCCAGAAAACTATTTTCCCTATGGTATGTAAATGGTAACCTCCTCGATGCTTGGGCGGAGGTTAATTCATTGCAAAGAATAGATACTATAAGACATAAGAGGTTAAATCTGGGCGCCTGGGTGGCTCAGATGGTTAAGCATCTGCCTTCGGCTCAGGTCATGATCCCAGGGTCCTGGGATCGAGTCCCGCATCGGGCTCCCTGCTCAGCGGGGAGTCTGCTTCTCCCTCTGCCTCTCTCTCTCTCTCTCTGTCTCTCATGAATAAATAAATAAAATAAAATCTTTAAAAAAAAAAAAAAAAGACATAAGAGGTTAAATCTCTCACAAATTGAAAACAGTTTGATTTAACTACAAGTGTACAGGAAATAAAGGGAAGTTTATAGGGGAAATGATATCACCAGGAAATATCAGCCAAATCCAGAATGTCAAGAATGGGACATAGTACAGGGCAAATGACTGATTTTGTTAATAAATTGGTGCCATAAAAGAAGGATAGAAAGAAGAATGAACTGTTTGATGTAGAATAAAAGTGATTGAAAGGTATAAGAATCAAATGCAATGTGAAGTCCTTGTCTGGATTCACATTTGAATCTTTAAGATGACAACTTCGAAAAAAATCGGAGAAATTTTAGTTATATTAAGGAATTATTTTGTGTATAACAACATCATAGTATTTACGTTAAAATAAATATATCCTTAGAAATGTGTACTGAGGTATTGGTTAAATAACATGATGTCTGGGGTATACTCTGAAATACTGCTAGAGAGGTAGAAAAGTGACAGGATATCAAAACAAGATTGGGCAAAATATAAAATTACTGCAGCTTGAAATAGGAATTCATTATATTATTCCTTTTATTTTCATGTGGGTTTACTATAGTTTTTTTTGCAGTTTATTTATTTACTTGCTCAAACTCATGACCCCAAGATCAAGCGTCACATGCTTTTCCGACTTAGGTACAATATTAAGTATCAGGCACCCCATATTTCCAGTTTTCTAAGAGACCAGGGAGGAAATTCCTGCCAAGCAGTTCCAGACTAAAGTTTTAACATATTCTTGGAGCTGCACTGTAGCCTCAGCACTGAATTAGCCCCAAACCTTGCCGTCACTACAGTACAGCTACACATGTCACTGGTTTGAACCTTGTTAAGATTTTGTAGCAATTCAGAGGTGGTATGGGCTAGAGTTGATTTTTTAGGTTATCATTTTGTTGTTAGTAGTGGTAGTATCTTTTCATTGAAGTCATACATGTAAATAAATCAAGTGGTTTATAAGATTTAGTGTTGTACTGTAATGTGAGCCACATGTGTAATTTAAAGTTTTCTGGGAGGGGACGCCTGGGTGGCTCAGTCAGTTAAGCTTCTGCCTTCAGCTCAGGTCATGATCCCAGGGTCCTGGGATTGAGTCCTGCATGGGGCTCCCTGCTCAGCGGGAAGCCTGCTTCTCCCTCTACCTGCTCTGCCTGCCACTCCCCCTGCTTGTGCTCTCTCTCTCTCTGACAAATAAATAAAATCTTTAAAAAATAAAAAAATAAAAAAAGTTTTCTGGGAGCTAGATTAAAAAGAAAGAAAAAAAAGAAACAGATTTATTTTAATAATTGATTTTTTTGAACAGTGTATCTGACAGTACATAAAATATCATTGCAGCATGTAAACAGTGTAAAACATTTCTTGAGATTCTTTAAATTCTCTTTTCATACAAAGTCTTAGAAATTCAGAAGACAGCAAATCTCTGAGAACTAGTTACATGGCAAGTGCTCTGGAGCTATACCTGGCTAATGCTTAACCCAAATTGGAGAGCACAGGTATGAAAGAGAGCTTATGATAACGAAATCTTATATCCAGTGCATCCTCACCCATCCCGTTCCCCAGAAGCAACCTTTGCTTTAACTATTTAGTTTCAGTTACTCTACTGTTGCCTCCCTGTTTTTTACACACTCTGCCCGTCTTATCAGCTTTAAGACAGTACGGTTCAGCCGACCCCTTGGTGTGGACGTCCATATTGCCTGACGCACCTAATGACTTTTGGACTGAATTGTTTGAAAATGTTTTAGAACTTCCCCTCTATCGTGATATTATTTAGTTATAGTCTATCCTACAACCACAAGCAAGTCCTCCATGCTTTTTTCAAAGGTAGAAAGCTATAAACCACACATATATTATTTTGGCTATGTAAATATTTAGTACTAGGCAAAGTTGTGTGCTAGGATTACATTGACTCCTCTGTAAGGTTCTAGGCCACCAATTAGTATTCCAAATGTCGGATCAAATAAGTCTTGTATACTGTATCAGTTTTTTAAAACAGGTTAAATTTTAACCCAGTCCCTACTTAGACTATTTCTTGGATGTTGTTAATTTTTCTGCACTTTCTAATTTCCTTTTTTTTCTTTCATTGTTTACCTTTTTTTCTTTTTTAAAGAATTTATTTATTTGAGAGAGCAAGCATGAGTGGGAGGAGGGGTAGAGGGGAAAGAGAGGGAGAGAAAGAATATCTGAAGCAGACTCTGCACTGAGCACAGAGCCCAACACGGGGCTCAATCTTAAAACCCTGAGCCAAAATCAAGAGTTGATGCTCAACAGACTGAGCTGCCCAGGCACCCCATTTCACTGTTTACCTTGATCACATACTCTTCCTCCTACTACAGTGACCAGTAACTATACATAGGTCTCATGGATCTTCTTTGGCTACTCTTGGGTTGAATCCACTGTTCCTTGGATTCCTTATGTTTCTCTCCTATAACTTTCTTAGAAAAAGTGTGTACAAAGAAACTTGGAGCTCTTGTGTATCTGACAGTGCCTTCATTCTGCCTTCACCTTTTTTTTTTTTTTTTAAGGTTTTATTTATTTATTAGAGCACATGAGAGGAGAGAGGGAGAGAATCCCAAGCAGACTCTGCACTGTGCGTGGAGCCCAACTTTGGGCTCGATCTCACAACCCTGAGATCGTGACCTGAGCCAAATCCAAGAGTTGGACTTTTAACTGACTGAGCCACATAGGTGCCCCCTGCCTTCACATTTGATTGAAGTTTTCTGGGGATAACGTGATAGAAACAAGACTAGAGTATACCAAAGGAGGAAGGACTGGGAAATAGTCTAGAGACAATGGGAGACAGTCTGCCTGATGGGACCCAGGGAGGCTGTGGACTCAGGAACAAAAGAGAGAGGATGGGAGCAAAATGGAAAAGGAGAGGAAACCACAGCCTAGAATATGCCAGATTTTCAACCCAAAACTCTGAAAGCTTTATTTCCTTGTTCCCGAGCATTAAAGATGCCACCACAAAGTTAGGTAACAATGGTAATTAATTAACTTGGCATATTGGCTTCAGGTGTAGTTGATGGCGCCCTCGAGGCTTATCTCATGCTGGCACCCGGGGAGCTAGCAGCCTGACAGTCGGCTCTCCCACCATGTACTGTAAAGCGGAGCCTGCTGGCCCATGGACCCTGCTCTGCCCTGTCCCACCTAAAATTTCTACTCAGAGGGACTTGATGGGAAAATAGTTCTGGTTTTTGTAAAAGAAGAAATCTAGGCCAGAAGCATAATTCTTTCTCTTAAATGTAATTGTACAACTAAGAATCATCATGCATACAAGGGGAGTTAGCAATATGTGAGAGAAAGTCCAAGATAAATAGTAAAACCAACCCTGGAAGATGATTCAACTGAACTTTAAAAAATTTTTAAATTCCTAATTAGATTTTCAGGAATTCTATTCACAAAACTCAGTATATTATTAGGAGAAAGATACAGCCAGGATAAGATAACAGATTACAAATACTGTGGCTGAAATAAAAATTTCAAAGACTAAAGTCAAACTTCCCAGAAAAATAGAAAAAATACATGAAAACAAAGAAGGAGACCTAGAGAACCAATTCTGTTACGAATCCTAGAAAGTAGAAAATGGAGAAGAAAAATACGTTGAAGAGAATTTCCTAGGGATAAATAAAAGGGTCCACTGAAGGCCCAGCACAATGACTAACAAAAGATGTACCAAAACATATTTCATAGTAAAATTTTAGAATATCAAGGAAAGGGGGAGGAACATAAATGTTTCCAGAGAGCAAAACAGAACCATGTTGCCTACCCAGATTTGACACATAGAAAATAAACACAAAAAGTTAACTATTTTTGTTTAGCTTTGTGATAGCAAAGTTTTAGGTTGGGGGTGCCTGGGTGGCTCAGTTGATTAAGCAGCCAACTCTTGGCTTCTCAAGTCATGATCTTATGGGTCGTGGGATCAAACCCTGCATTGGGCTCCACACTCAGCGAGCAGTCTGCTTGAGGATTCTCTCCCTCTGCCCCTCGCTCCACTCGTGCTCTCTCTCTCAAATAAATAATGTTTAAAAAGAGAAGTTTTAGATTGAAAATTAGGTATATTCTATCTGGTATATGGCTTTCTCCCCCTTGCATCCAGTTTATCTTTGGAAGATTTAAAATCAGTTTAAATTTCCATTTAAAAATATGGTTTTGTTTTTTGTTTTTTTTTTAAAGATTTTATTTACTTGACAGAGAGAGACACAGAGAGAGAGGGAACACAAGCAGGGGCAGTGGGAGAGGGAGAAGCAGGCTTCCCGCTGAGCAGAGAGCCCGATGTGGGGCTCGATCCCAGGACCCTGGGATCCTGACCTGAGCCGAAGGCAGACGCTTAACGACTGAGCCACCCAGGTGCCCCTTAAAAATATGTTTTTAAGATTTATTTTTATTTATTTTAGAGTGCAAGCAGGGGAGGGGCAGGGGGAGAGGGAGAGAATCTCAAGCAGACCCCATGCTGAGCCAGAGGTGGGGCTCGATCTCACAACCCTGAGATCATAACCTGAGCAGAAACCAAGAGTCAGTGGTTTAACCAACTGAACCACCAAGGTGCCGCTAAAATTTAAATTACAGGTGGTTTTTTTTTTTTTTTTTTAAGATTATATTTATTTATTTGAGTTAGAAAGAGCAAGCACAAGCAGGGGGCAGGGGCAGAGGGAGAGGGAAAAGCAGGCTCCCTGTTGATCATGACCTGAGCTGAAGGTAGTCACTTAACCGATTTAGCCACCCAGGCACCCCATAAATTACTGTTTAATTGGTAATTCTCATTCCTAATCTCTGCCAGTTCTCCATAGATCTTGAACTAATAATTCTGGCACAATCGCAAAAACTGTAGAGCATCTGAAACAAAAGTGTCTTGGGGTCCCTGGGTGGCTCAGTCCGTTAAGCATCCAACTCTTGATTTCAGCTCAGGTCATGATCTCATGTTCACTGTGTTCATCTCTATATGAATGGAATTATGGGTATTTTTAAATGTTTTTCCTTTTGCTTGTCTTTATTTTGTGACTTTTCTGAAATAAGCATTATAATTCTTGTTTATTTTAAAATAGTGATTTCATTTAAGGAGAGGGGAAAAGAAAAATGAAAATCTTCAGTTTGGGGGTCTGAGATATACCATTCCAAAGAACTGTGGTACAAATTGCTTAATCTTTATATGTTAAGTACTGCTTTTATTTTGAGGATTTCTCTCTCTCTCTCTCTCTCTCTTTTTTTTTTTTTTGGCATGCATGTGACAAGTAATTATATACAAGGATTTAGTTAAATGTTTATACCAAGAATTATCATAATTAATGGAACATAGTTCCATTGGATATTTAACCATCTAGGTCTGCTGAGGGAGTTTAGGAAAACTGTGGTACATAAAAATTTATTTTTTCCACATTGGCCAGGATTATAACCAAATCAGATGTGTGAACAATTACTGAGAAGAGGGGGCCATTGGTCTCATGAAGAATGCCCTGCCTTCTGCAGCTCTGTTTCAGAAGACCAAGAGGGTGACTTACCAGACTGGTATTTCTGGGGACGATACAACTATCTGGGCATGCATTTCCATGTCAATCCAGATGGGACTGAAAACAGCCATTCAATTTTATGAATCTCACTGGACATTGTGGATTTACTGGAATTATTCCAGTCATCATGCCCTTTGGTTGTCATTATCTTGCAAATGTGTCAGAGGAAAATGTGCAAATATGGCAGTGACTGTAAAACTGGCACATGGCATTTATTAATCCTGAAGAAAAGCGTATGTACTATTTTTCGGTATGATTATCATGGATATGCTAGAACTATTTCTTGAAAACAAACCTTTTTATTACTTCTGTGTGAATTTATTTAACAAAACTGTTTTGTCTGTTGTGTCTAAGGAAAGTTCTAGAGGTTAGATATTTAATTGTAAATATGTGAGGACACCCTTAATGAAGAATTCAGAATAAAAATAGAAAAAGCACAGGTATCTGGGAATTCAAATGTTAAGATACATGAGAAAATGTTAAATTGATGAGTGAATTTGTGACAGCAGTAGCATTTTAAATTTCTAAAGATTTATCCTGTGTATATATATATAAAAAAAGCAGCAGCACCAATTTTTATAAGTATTGTTTGACTTTAATACTAGATGATATAGTCTCAGCCTTAATTCTACATTTTCATTATTTTGTAATTTTTATTACTATTTTTAAAGAGTTAAAGAAGTCGTACACTCCCACATTAATGTAATAGTCTGCTAGAAAGTTGCTGCAAAAACGTTCGAATTGTGTATTAATTCAAGCTAATGTATGTCAATATATATGTCTTTGTGTAAGTCCAGGACTATTGGTTTGTGAAGTTATTTTGTAAGGAAATGCTTTTGGTACAGTTTTGTGTCCCAGAAAATGTGTGTTTTTTAATCCTTTCTGAATATACAGTGAGGTTAATAAAGAGGATTGTTTCTTCCCTATTGTGTTTTCCTTTTTAACATTGAAAGCTCTATAAAAGATTACCTTGGTAAAAACTATTACAATATTGATCTATCTTTATAATTGGAAGTCATTTAACTGTTTTGTTGAAGAAGGAAACAAATTGGCAATAATTAAGCTAAAGGAAAGATTGGATTCCTTTTAAATGATACTAGTTCTTACTAGTTAAATGATAGTGCTAAAAAAGAGTTCCATCTTCCAAATTGTGTATACTTTTGACTGTATGACTTAGTTATTTACAAGCACTATGAAATGGGTGAGATTGTTATTTTTTAGTACGTAATTTTCAAATAATACTTGTTAGTAAAAAGGTTGCATTTGTGTCTTTTTTATACTGTCAAAATATCTTCAGTTATATCAGCTAAATATTTTCATGGGATCATCTCTTCCTCTTCATGACTATGTAATTATATTTGTAAAATTATGTTAACTTAAGATATTTTTTTGCAAGTCTGTTGAACACCTAGTATTTCTTTTGACTCAAAAAGAGGTTGCTACTTTTCATTATCACATATAGGTTTAAATTTAGGAATAGATCGGTAGCAACATTAAAATTCATTGTAGGACATTTGGCCTTAAAATATTACCTTAAATATAAAGTGATGTTTCTCCAAATCTGGCTTTGTGCAAGCAATTATTTCATTTACAGATTCATCAGTAACCTGAGTGTGAAGATATCTTACTGTTTGAAATTAATTCCCTTTTGGAGAGTGATCAAATTGGTGTTACAGAATCACCTATCCCAGCAACAAACAATTCGTAGTATAGACAGACATTCTTAATATATTTTATGTTAGGAAGCCTAAATTCAATATAAAATAATGTCTGATAATATAAAATAGATTCCCAGTATTCTGATTCTTTAGACATGCTCCAATAAACAAATGTGCAATAGAAAATATTAGTAATTATATCTCCGTAAAGTACTGTATTTAAATCTTTGCAAATAGCATTTGCATACATTTACCTTTCTCACCTGTGTTTCTCCCCCACAGTTTTTTTTTTTTAAGATTTTATTTATTTGGGGGCGCCTGGGGGGGGCTCAGTCATTAAGCGTCTGCCTTCGGCTCAGGTCATGATCCCAGGGTTCTGGGATTGAGCCCCGCATCGGGCTCCCTGCTCTGCGGGAAGCCTGCTTCTCGCTCTCCCACTCCCCCTACTTGTGTTCCCTCTCTCGCTGTGTCTCTTTCTCTGTCAAATAAATAAATAAAATCTTTAAAAAAAAAAAAAATTTTGTCAGAGGGAGAGAGAGTGGGCACAAGCAGGGAGAGTGGCAGGCAGAGGGAGATGCAGTCTCCCTGCTGAGCAAGGAACCCCACTGCAGGACTTGATCCCAGGACCTTGGGATCATGACCTGAGCCGAAGGCAGACGCTTAACTGACTGAGCGACCCAGGCGTCCCTGTCACCACAGTTACTCTTAACTCTATTTTTTAATTCTTGAGAGAAATAGAACATTGCATCTCATTTTTCTGTATTTTTATTTTAGTAAGTTTTATTTTAAGAAGAATTGTGTACCTTGACTACTTGATAGTCCATTGGTGTACTTAAATATAATTGGAATTCAGTTTTAGACTTTAAAATAGGAATAAAACAATATAGAATGAGACCATTACTTATGTTGTGCTAGAAATTAAAGACAATATTTAAAAACCAGGGGAATCTTTGTATTCTTATATCATTTAGATATGAGTTCTGTGATATATTTAGTGATAAACGGTTAGCAAATGCGGTGAAAAAATTTATTTCTGTGCTTTTATAGACCAGAAGTATGTTTTTGATTTGTTAAACTTGTTACGTATTTCCTCTCTTCAGTAGTTTTGCAGAGTGAATTACTTCTTTGAAGAACTGACAAGTCAATCATGGATCCTTTTGTCAAATACTAATGAAAAATCAAAAGAGTCATAAACCAATCAGATCGGGGCGCCTGGGTGGCTCAGTTGGTTAAGCGACTGCCTTCGGCTCAGGTCATGATCCTGGAGTCCCAGGATCGAGTCCCGCATCGGGCTCCCTGCTCGGCAGGGAGTCTGCTGCTCCCTCTGACCCTCCCCCCTCTCATGTGCTGTCTCTCTCTCTCTCTCACTCTCTCAAATAAATGAATAAATAAAATCTTTAAAAAAAATAAAAATAAAAAATAAACCAATCAGATCTGTTTAAAAGTAATATATTGAGCTTTGGCTACATTTGTATTAAATATTCAGGTGCTAATTGCCTAATATTTTATATAGTAGAATTTAGATTATTCGATAATATAGAATTTAGAATGGAATGCGAATTTCATAAGATATTTATAAATATGAATCCTGAGATGATTCAAAATGTAAAACCAAAAAGTTGGCCTTAGTTGTTTGAAATACAGAATGATTTTTATTGCAACATTTATAAATTCATTAATTTAGCAAATACTTACATCTGCTGTTTTGCAAACCAGTGTGTCTAACTTGTGGCAGAAGATAATAGCTACCAATTAATGAGTAACATGCTGAATAAAACATTTACATGTTATTTACAGAAGACACAAGATTAAAAACAGATTAAAAAGATGGAAAAGGATACATCATGCAAACAGCAATCACAGCAAATTTGGAGTGATACTAATAGACAAAATTAAAACATGTTTTTAGAGATAAAGAGGGACATTTTATAATGATAAAAGGGTGAATCCATTAGGAAGATATAACAGTTATACATGCATCTAATGACAGAGTACCAAAATACATGAAGCACAAACTGACAAATGAAGAAAGAATTCAGCAATAATAGTTGGAGACCATATGCCCTGTTTTCAATTATGGATAAAACAACTATACCAAACACAATAGAAGACATGGACACTATAAACCAACTAGACTTAACAGACATCTAGAATATAGCACCCAATAACAATATATATTCTTCTCAAGCCCACAAGAATATTTCTCATGATGACCATAGACTAGAGCATAAAACCTTTAAAAATTTAAAAGGACAAAAAATATGTTCTCTGATCACAATGCAATCAAATTTGAAACAGATAACAGGGAAAACTGGGAAATTCACAATATATGGAAATTAAACAAGACTACTCCTAGGTAACCAATGGATCAAAAAAATTTTTTTAATTATGAAATATTTTGAGATGAGTGAAAACACAACATATCAGAATTTATGGGATGCAGCTAAAGCAGTGCTTAGAGCTGTAAATGATAAAGAGAAAAGATCTCAATAACCTAATCTTTTACCTTAAAGAGAAAACTAAACTTTAAGCAGGAAGAAAATAGAGGTTAGGGTGGACGTGAATAGAATGAAATAAAGACTAGAAATACAAGAAAAAAAGGTAATGAAACCAGAAGTTTTTTGAAAAGATCAACAAAATTGATAAAATTTTGACCAAGAAATGTAGTTTTGACCAAGAAAAAAAGAATATACTGAATGGAGACAACAGTTGACTCTTGAACAATGTGGGGATTAGGAGCACCAAACCCTGCCCCCCCACACACACTTTCAAAAATCATAAAACTTTGACTCTCCAAAAACTTAATCACCTATTGTTGACCAGAAACCTTACTGATACCCGTTGATTGACACATTTTGTGTGTTACGAATTACGTACTGTATTCTTACAATAAGGTAAGCTAGAAAAGAGAGAATGTTAAGGTCATAAGAGAAAATATGTTTATGGTACTGTAGTTAGTATACTGAAAAAAATTTGCATATACGTGGACCCACGCAGCTCAAATTTGTATTGGTCAAGGGCCAACTTTATAGTAGAATCAGAAATTAAAGAGTGACATTACTACTAACCTTACATAAATAAAAAGGATTATAAAGGAATACAATGAACAATTATATGTGAACAAATGAGATAACTTAGATGAAATAAATTCCTAGAAAGATACAAGCTACTGGAACTGACTCAAGAAAAAATAGACAACTGAATAGACTTATACAAGTGACAAGATTGGATCAGTAATAAAAAACTCACAAAAGCCAAGGCCCAAATGGCTTTACCACAAAATTCTGCCGAACATTTAAAAGAGTAATACCAACACTTTTTTTTGTAGATCATATGCTATTTAATAAAAGAAATAATGAAGTTCATTCTCTTTTCCTTTTTAGTATTTGCTTAAAGAGAAAAATCTTGAAATTTGCAAGGATTTCTGATGCCAGGAAATCATAAAATGTAAGAGAATATTTAGCAATCAGGGTGGCTTAGCTCATGGCAATCAGCATATGTCCAACTATGATTTGCATTCCACTTCCTCAAGCTGAGATATCCTTGCTTAGGTTGAACATATTGTGAGTATAAGATCTCTTTTTCTAAGAAATAAGATGGAGTCTTTGGATAATGGCCTCAGTGAATTGGTAAGTTAGCTATCTCCAAATTTTGGTGATTTCCCCAGTTCTTCCATAATGTCTCAGTGCTCTAGCCATCATCTGGTAAGTCATGGTCTTCTGGTTGTCTTTTCTTTTCCACCAAAGTTGGGCAAGTTTTTCTTTGTTTTGTTTTTGTTTTTTAAGTAATCTCTATAAAGCTCAAACTCATGACCCTGAGGTGAAGAGTCACATGCTCTTCTGACTGATCCAGCCAGGTGTCCCCTTTCCTTTGTTTTTTGATACAAACAGACACCTTTGGTTTTATCTACCCACTGAATATAAAATGCCATCTCAGGATTACACAGAGATTCATGAAGGTATTCAAACAGGTGGAGCTTCTTCCTGCCTTTGCTTCCCTTTTGCTGGAGAACAACAGGTTGTACTAGCTGGTTTTCAGGAATGTTTAGCAGACAATAGGATCCAGACAGTAGGAGCCATTAAAGATTATTCACCATGACCAAGTGGGATTTATTCCTGGGCTGCAAGGATGGTTCAAGATCCGCAAATCAAGCAATGTGATACACTACATTAATAAAAGAAAGGACAAGAATCATATGATCCTCTCAATAGATGCAGAAAAAGCATTTGACATAGTACAGCATCTTTTTTTTTTAAGATTTTATTTATTTATTTGAGCGAGACAGAGATAGCATGTGCAGGGAGGAGAGGTAGAAGGATGCTTAACCGACTGAGCCACCCAGGCACCCCTACAGCATCCTTTCTTGATTAAAACTCTTCACAGTGTAGGGATAGAAGGAACATACCTCAGTATCATAAAAGCCATATACGAAAATCCCACAATGAATATCATTCTCAATGGGGAAAAACTGAGAGCTTTTCCCCTAAGGTCAGGAACATGACAGGATGTCCACTCTCACCACTGTTGTTCAACATAGTACTAGAAGTCTGAGCCTCAGCAATCAGACAACAAAAAGAAAAGGCATCCGAATCTGCAAAGAAGTGAAACTCTCACTCTTCACATATGACATGATACTCTATGTGGAAAACCCAAAAGACTCCACCCCCAGAGGAATTCAGCAAAGTGGCAGGATATAAAATCAATACACTGAAATCAGTCACATTTCTATATACTAACAATGAGACAGAAAAAAGAGAAATTAAGGAGTCGATTCCATTTACAATTGCAACTAAAACCATAGGATACTTAGAAATAAACCTTACCAAAGAGGAAAAGTTTCTGTACTCTGAAAACTATAGAACACTCATGAAAGAAATTGAGGAAGACACAAAGAAATGGAAAAACATTCCATACTCATGGATTGGAAGAACAAATATTGTTAAAACGTCTGTGCTACCCAGAGCAATCTATACATTCAATGCAATCCCTATCAAAATACCACTTACTTTTTCACAGAGCTGGAACAAATAACCCTAAAATTTGTATGGAACCAGGAAAGACCCCAATTAGCCAAAGGAATGTTGAAAAAGAAAACCAAAGCTGGTGGCATCACAATTCCGGACTTCAAGCTCTATTACAAAGCTGTCATCATCAAGACAGTATGGTACTGGGGCGCCTGGGTGGCTCAGATGGTTAAGCGTCTGCCTTCGGCTCTGGTCATGATCCCAGGGTCCTGGGATCGAGCCCCACATCGGGCTCCCTGCTCAGCGGGAAGCCTGCTTCTCCCTCTCCCACTCCCCCTGCTTGTGTTCCCTCTCTCGCTGTGTCTCTCTCTGTCAAATAAATAAATAAAAAATCTTTAAAAAAAAAAAAAAAAAAAAAAGACAGTATGGTACTGGCACAAAAACAGACACATGGATCAATGGAACAGAATAGAGAACCCAGAAAAGGACCCTCAACTCTATGGTCAACTAGGTGGAAAGCATATCCAATGGAAAAAAGTCTCTTCAGGGCGCCTGGGTGGCTCAGTTGGTTAAGCGACTGCCTTCAGCTCAGGTCATGATCCTGGAGTCCCGGGATCGAGTCCCACATCGGGCTCCCTGCTCAGCAGGAAGTCTGCTTCTCCCTCTGACGCTCCCCCCTCTCATGCTCTCTCTGTCTCTATCTCATTCTCTCTCTCAAATAAATAAATAAAATCTTTAAAAAAAAAAAAGAAAGAAAGAAAAAAGTCTCTTCAACAAATGGTATTGGGAAAATTGGACAGCCACATGCAGAAGAATGAAACTGGACCATTTCCTTACACCACACACAAAAATAGACTCAAAATGGATGAAAGACCTAAATGTGAGACAGGAATCCATCAAAATCCCAGAGGAGAACACAAGCAGCAACCTCTTTGACCTTGGTCACAGCAACTTCTTCCTAGATACATCACCAAAGGCAAGGGAAGCAAGGGCAAAAATGAACTATTGGGACTTCATCAAGATAAAAAGCTTCTGCACAGCAAAGGAAACAGTCGACAAAACCAAAACACAACTGATAGAATGGGAAAAGATATTTGCAAATAACATATCAGATAAAGGGCTAGTATCCAAAATCTATAAAGAACTTATCAAACTCAACACCCAAAGAACAAATGATCCAATCAAGAAATGGGCAGAAGACATGAACATTCTTCCAAAGAAGACATCCAGATGGCCAACAGACACATGAAAATTGCTCAACATCACTCGGCATCCGGGAAATACAAATCAAAACCACAATGAGATACCACTTCACACCAGTCAGAATGGCTAAAATTAACAAGTCAGGAAACGACAGATGTTGGCAAGGATGCAGAGAAAGAACCCTCCTACACTGTTGGTGGGAATGCAAGCTGGTGCAGCCACTCTGGAAAACAGGATGGAGGTTCCTCAAAAAGTTGAAAATAGAGCTACCCTATGACCCAGCAATTACACTACTGGGTATTTACCCCAAAGATACAAATGTAGTGATCCGATGGGGCACCTGCACCCCAATGTTTATAACAGCAATGTCCGCAATAGTCAAACTATGGAAAGAGCCCAAATGTCCATCAACAGATGAATGGATAAAGAAGATGTGGTATATATATATACAATGGAATATTACACAGCCATCAAAAAATGAAATCTTGCCATTTGCAAAGAACTAGAGGGTATTATGCTAAGCAAAATAAGCCAATTAGAGAAAGACAATTGTCATATGATCTCACTGATATGCAGAATTTAAGAAACAAGGCAGAGGATCATAGGGGAAAAGAGGAAAAAATGAAACAAGACAAAACCAGAGAGGGAGACAAACCATAAGAGGCTCTTAATCTCAGGAAAAAAGTGAGGGTTACTGGAGGGGAGGGGGGTAGGGGGATGGGGTGGCTAAGTAATGGACCCTGGGGAGGGTATGTGTTGTGGTGAGCACTGGGTGTTGTGTAAGACTGATGAATCACAGACCTATACCCCTGAAGCAAATTATACATTTTATGTCAATTAAAAAAATTAAAAATTGAAAAAAAATTTTAAAAATCATACTTTAATGGAATAGCCTTCTCTAACTTGCTTATTTCACTTAACATGTTTGTGAAATTCATCCACATTGATGTGCGTATCAGTAGTTCATCCATGTTCATTGCTGTATGGTATTCTATCATACCATATTGTATACGTACAATTTATTCATTTTACTTTAATGAACATTTGAGTTGCATCCTGTTTCTGACTGTTAGAAACAATACTCCTTAGAACATTTTAATATAAGTCTCCCAGTGTACATGTACAAGATCTTGTCTATGTTCTATATCTAGGGGTGTGATTGATGGGTTTGAGGGTATGTGGACTGTTCAAATGTAAAAAGTAATGCAGAACTGTTTTCCAAAGCAGCTGTTCCAGTCTATTCTCCCAACAGCAGTATATGAGAGTTTCTGTCTGCATTCACCCTAAATAGTGATTGTTGTCAGATTTAAAAATTTTTGTCAATCTTGTAGTAAGTAATGGTATCTACATCTTAGATATATTTTTTTATTATGTTAGTCACCATACATTACATCATTAGTTTTTGATGTAGTGTTCCATGATTCATTATTTGCATATAACACCCAGTGCTCATTACAACACGTGCTCTCCTTAATACCCATCTTAAATATTTGGTATTAATTTGCACTTCCATGATATTAATGAAGTTGAGCATATTTTTTTATTGGCCACTTGAGTTTTGTCTTTTGTGAAGTGCAGATTCTAGTCTTTTGTCCATTTTTCTGTTGGATTGTCTTTTTCTTGTTAATTTGTTATTGTTGATTTGTTAAGTTCCTGTATCCATTCTTTATCAGATACATGTTGCCAACATGTGAGAAGACCTGGAGGAACCCAGGAGAGCTTCAAGAACAGGTGAAGACTCCAGGGTCTTTCACGTGGAGTTAAAGTTCTCCAGACATGGAGAAAATCCCACACAGAGGGAACAGTTTATGCAAAGATTGTATTTGTTGAAGGACCTCCAATCAGCATAATTAGAAAAGGTAAAAAGGAGAAAGAACCACTTTCCCTTCTCAGCTCTCCCCAGGCAAATTAGATTTGCTTCTGGATTTAACATTCTTAGTTTTAATGTGGATGAAACAGATTTGTGTGTTTCTCCACTTTGGGCTTTCACTATGCTCTTTGAAGCCTCATCTCTGATAAAATACAACATATTTCTGGGCAAGAGGGAGGCGGGAAATGAAGGGAAACCATCCTCTTTAAAAAAAAAAAAAAGAAAGAAAGAAAAGTTGTTTTTGTTATCCAGACTTGCTCCCTTACGATTTTTGAAGTACCCTAAAGAAGTGTTTAAAACTCCAACCTAAAGAGATTATTAGATTATTCATAATGAATCCATCCTTCAGAGAACATAATTTATTTGTATTTCCCTGGGCATCATTTAGGAACAGCAAGCAGTTCAAAGCCTGAGATGGATTTTCCTCTTATTTGTTATTTCTACAGTTGACAGATCTTTTTGGCTAAGCAGGGATTTGGCAATGTTGGGTTCTTGATTCCAGCTTTTTCAAAGTACAGTTAAGGAAAATTGTAATTTTGAGGTGACATATGTTTGAAACCTCATTTGGCCCCTATTACCTCATTCATCAGAGCAAGAAGCAATCTGGCTGGAGATCACATGCTGTGGCCCAGGGAGAGGGTGACTCTTATTTTGTTCTCCGACTGACTGGGCCTCAGAACGGGGTGGAGAAGGACCGAAAATAGTCATTTCTTGGCTGCACTGGTCAGGAGGGAGGACCTCTCTCACATGGGTCCATTTACAAGTGAGAAAGAGAAACAAGGTCTCTGGAGGTTGGCCTCACCAGTTACGGTGGATATGATGTGAACAGAGTTGGTTAAGGCCCAAGGAAAACTTTACAGAGGTTTAGATTTATTTATTTACATTTGTTCAGAGATAAAACTGAAGTGTATGCTTCTGTTCTAAGTTTGAGTTTTCAACTTGTTTTCAAGTTAGCATCCCCAAATCCCAGTTCTCTCCCAAATTTAATGCCACTTTCCTCCCTATGTATAAAACGTATGTTAATTTGTTCAACTCTTATGAAAGTCAGACATCGTCTGCTTTCTTTCACTTATTCAACAAATGTTATGAAATAAAGTGTGCTGTGTGTCAGACACCGTGCCGAGTACAGGGATAAAATATAAGATGAATTAGAAAGATTTTTTTTTAAACAAACATCTATTCAAAACTAATCGATGATGCTGGAAGTCAAAATCAGTGTGACTTTTGGGAAGGATTAATGATTGGAAGGAGCCATGAGGGGCCTGGGGTGCTGCTCATGTTTTGTTTCATGATCTGGGTGCTGGTTACATAGCTGTGTATACTTCATGAAAATTCATTGAGTCACTTATGACTTAGGCACTTTTTTATAAGAATGCTATACTTTGGGGCGCCTAGGTGGTCGGTTAAGTGTCTGCCTTCAGCTCAGGTCATGATCCCAGGGTCCTGGGATCAAGCCCCACATCGGGCTCCTTGCTCAGTGGGGAGCCTGCTTCTCCCTCTCCCTCTAATGCTTCCCCTGCTTGTGCTCTCTCACTCTCTCTCTGTCAAATAAATAAATAAATAAATAATAAATCTTTAAAAAAATAAAGAATGCTATACTTTGATAAAATTCACAGGAGAAAACCATAATCTACAAATATTTATTTTTATTTATTTATTTTTAAGGATTTTATTTATTTATTTGACAGAGCACGAGCATAAGCAGGGGGAGGGGCAGTGGGAGAGGGAGAAGCACGCTCCCTACTGAGCAGGGATCCCGATGTGGGGGCTCGATCCCAGGACCCTGGGATCATGACCTGAGCTGAAGGCAGACACTTAACCGACTGAGCCACCCAGGCGCCCCCATACAAATATTTATTTTTAAAAATCCTTCATGAAACTGGAATCCCTAGTACTAAAAGGGAAGATTCTTTTTGGGTTGAAACACATTGGAACTGAGTTCTGATAGTTTTTTTTTCTAATATTCTTCCTATTTCTCCCAGGAATCCTGGCACCACTTTGCTCTCAAACAGCCCTTTGGAAAGCATATCCTCAGAATAGTCAGGGAATAAAATATTTTGGTTTTTGTATTTTTAAAAGCTAGGGGAAAACATGTAAGGGCACACTAGAAAACTAAGGCACTTCCCTGCTTGACCCCCCAACATTCTCTGAATATGAAACTCTTGTCTCACCTGTATTTTCCATTAGTCAAAAGATATTAGTAACTTTTATCTGCCCATGGCTTACTATTTATGTTGTTTTAGGTTTTTTAACCAACGAATGTTCAAAGATGTCAATGGGGCCTAGAAAGAGAGCTGCTTTTGAACAGACCCTTCCCTGCTCTGCCCTATTTAAACGTGCTAGAACCAAGCCAGAGCACTTAAATAGAATGCAGCACCCACAGTGCTGTGTTCTTACTTAGCTCCCAAGAATGAGTTTAAGTGATTAAGTGCAAGAAGACAGAGCCAAGGAAAGCTCATGCAAATAGCCACCTTCATCAACCAACCAAAGATCCAAGTCTTTGGTGCTTAACCAACTTTTTTTTTTTTTAATAATATAAACTTCAAAAAGTTACCAAAATGTGCATGAGGTAATAACCGAAGAACTTGATCCAAGTAAAGTTTTGACTTACAGAAGACCAGTTCTTTCTCATTTTCTGATTTTATTATTTGCATTGACATTTACTAATGTTTTAGCCTTTATGAAGGTTAAACAAACATAGCGTGGCTTTCAGTTCATTTTAGGCCTCTTAGAGTAACCATATAATTTATTGTCCAAACCCAGGCACTCTTGAAGATGAAAGGAGACACTAAAAGTAATTAATAGTGTTAACTGATCCACAACAGGAGTAACCTGGGACTGGCCTGGAGCAAATCAGGACATCTGGTTATTCTACCTATTGTTAGATAAGGGAAAAAGAGAACCAGAGTTGTTTTGTTTTGTTTTCCACCAGCCTCTACTGCTCTCCGTCCTCCTGTTGAGTACTCCTCAATCCTACCTGGCCTCTCTGCCTCACCTACCCCCTGGCTACATCTAAGACCACATACCTTAGTCTGGCTACTCTACCAGCTGGCCACATTAGAAACATACCAGGTACAAGGTCTCATTCATTGCCCCTTCCTCGCTAGCAGTCACATTCATTTTTGATATCATAGCTGATTTAAAGCAAAACAAAAACTATAAAACTTAGCTTAAATCCATACTTCTGATTGCCTCAGCTCTGTTTCTTCACCATCACCTAGCTACACAGTTTTTACTATGTTATAGTCTATTTACCGAATGTAATGCTATGTTAAATCATTTCAGTCAATTAAGATGAGAAAGAACTAAATCTGTTTTTCTCTGGCTCCCACATTGCCCGGTACAGTGTTGAATATGCACAAGTTCCCCAATATGCTTACTGACCAAACAAATCTTTTGATGGCCACAAAATTCTAAGAACTTTCCCTTATCCTCCCAAATGTAACATTTTCTTACTGTTCCTGGACTTAAGTTGAAATACATTCATCCTCATTATTCATAGATTCTGTATTTGTAAACTGGCCTACTTGCTAAATTTATTTTTAAATCCAAAAGCCATACTTGTTGCATTTTCATGGTCATTTGTGACTTGTGCAGAGAAGCAAACACTTCCTTACCTGACGTGTGCATTCCTGCTGAGATCCAGCAAGACAGTGCTCTGCCTTCTTTTTTTCCCTCTCATACTGCAAATAAGTGTCCTTTTCATGGTAAATTTAGTGCCACTTTTTTCTTTTCATTTTATGCTCTTTGTTGGTGATTTTGCTGTTTAAAATGGCCCCCAAGCATAGTGCTGAAGGGCTAGCTAGTGTTCCTGAGCACAACACGGCTGTCATGTGCCTTATGGGAAAAAGTACGTGTTAGTTAAGCTCTATTCAGGCATGAGCTACAGTGATGTTGGCCATGAGTTCAATGTTACAGAATCAGTAATATGTATTGAATAAGGTATCTTTAAATAGAAACACACATAAAACAAGATTATGTACTGACTGGTTGACAGAAACATTGTGACCAGAGGCTTGTAGGAACCTAACCTTGTACATCCCCTAGGAGCAATTGTTCAGTATTTGCTAATTCGGTGTTGGCAGCAACTTTATACACCACACTACATCAAATAATGAGAATCGACCATACTTAAATACTTATAACATTGTTTAGAACTGTATAACCTGAAATACTAGAAAGAATGAATTTGCTCATGAATACTATTTGAATGAGCATAGACCAAGATTGTGCTAAAATTTAATGATATATTTTATAATCACCAAACATATTCTGCCTATTTAAAACATTTTGTTGATTCCAGAATAATCAACTCTTATTCCATAAATAGATGATGAGCTACAACATAGTTCGATGTGGCTCATATCTGAAGACACTACTGCCTAAGCTATTCTAGCTCTCTTGGAAACAAATCGAATTCTAAGAGCCTATTTTTGTCAGTTATTTCTTATGAAGAAAAAATGTGTTCAAAACCACACCATAAGTGTAACAGCAAAGAATTCTCAAACATATTATTTGGCTATAGGAAGCATTCTTAGAACTAAGAAACATCTGAAAAAAATTAAGCAATATGGAATTAGAAACTAATTTCATCTTTTTGAGAAAGAGGATGTTCACAGTCGAGTTGCCTGATGATCTGAGTTTATTTTTGTAGAGTTATTGATCCTTCCAAAGATCTCATTGAATTGTCCTAAAATAAAATAAACTGGAATCTCCTGAACAATAAACTGAGCTATATGTTTCCTCCTGGGGGGCAATAAAAAAGAAAACTGGGCTGGAAGTCAAAAGCCCAGTATTCCATTCCTGACTATCACATTTAGTCATTCAGAATGAGTCATGCATGTGCTTTCATGACAGCCATTTCTTCGTGTATTTCTTACTTAGAAAGAAGAACTATAGTAGATGGTCAGATGCCCAAATCAGTTGGCACAGAAAAAGAATGACAAAGCTCCTGAACCTGACTGCAGATTTGTTGCAGTGCTGATGTGGTAACGGTAACAATTGTGAATATTTATCCTCCACTTGCCAGGCACTTGTCAATATGCCAGGCACTGTGCTAGGCGGTTTACATGTGGTAACCCAAATAATCCTCCCAAGAGCCACACAAGGCATTCCCATTTTCAGAGCAGAAAATAGAGAATAGAGAGGCCTACCAACTCGTCTGAGATCATTGTGCTAAGAGGCGAGGGTACCCCATTTTGAATAGTATGTTAACTCCATTGCATGAGCTCTTAACCACTATTTGTTGTCGTGTGTGGTTTCAGGCATGATTTTAACTTTTCACAGTTTTGACATTCTCGTGTGATAGTTTAAAATATATTAAGTCACACACCACTGATCAATAGAGGGAGATTTGTTCCTGGTATCTCTCAAAAAAGATGATTAAAATAATGGCCATAATCCTTAATAATGTCACTGAATCCATCAATTAATAAATAAGATCAGTCTTGGGTTCAGAAGATACTGAGATTTTGAATCTTTAGCTATGTACAGCAAATGGGATAGTCACAAATAAGTATATTAAGAAAAAATTGAAGAGAGCAATTTTTCTTCGTTCTGTTTCGTCTATTTGAGCAAAGTCTTTGACAAGACAGGAAAGTAGCTGTTTGTAAATTTTGAAGTCTAGGGACTCACTGAATTCATTCTGAAGGTGCCTAATGCGATGCCTATATCAAATGTAGCTGAGTGAAATTGTATCAACCAAACCATAGCATTCCAAAACAGACCAAGCTAGATGGTGCAGTTAATTTTTCTCAGATATTTCTGTCTCTCTTTCCCTACCAAGCTGCATTTCTTTTTAATGAAGGGCATCTTATCATTAACTTATGAATGTGTAAGACATTTTTGTAGGGTGTATTATGTTAGGAATGCTTTGAAATCAAAATTTATTCAAGATATCCAGTCTTCAAGGACTTTTTTCCCCCATCATTAGATAAGCAGCACAGAGAAGCAGTAAAGGCACCTAAAATTATACCTAGACATCAGGGGGGATGTTTTTTGAGTTCTAGAAAGCAAAGACAAGAAATGAGAAGGATGGGACACCCAGGCTAGTCTTATGGCTCTTGACCACATACATCCTAGATGCAAATCAGTTCATCTTGATCAAGCGTCATGTGCTGATGACTGAATGTGAGGACTGAGGAAAAGTACCCGCCTGCTGCCTCTGTAATAGTCACCCACTCTCCTCCACCAGGTAACTGAAGGGGAGTTTGGGGGTTCTGGGGGCCCAGCAGGCTCACTGTTTCAGATGTGCCCCCAAGTACAGAGCCTGATGAGCATTGTTATCATGACCAACAGTGAGGGAATAGGTTTTAGGAAGTAGGTCTAACTTTGCATTTTTGCTTTAGCTAAGTTGGTCACACAGTTGAGAGTGGAAGGTACTATGGGGCACTTTGATTTTAAAAGCAGAAGAAATGCCTTCAGATTGTGATAAGAAACTGACAGTTTTCAAGTGGTTGTTTAAAGTAGTTGGCAGCTTATAAAGAATTCATGCTTAATAGCATTTTGCCAATGACTCCCCCATTATTCCTTATGGCTGGGGCCACATGACCTGCCTAATGAGTCTGTTTCCTAATGTGCTTAAACTCTCTATCCTCAGGATTCTTTCCTCTGCTTTCTGGAGAGGGCTTTCTGGTTCCCAAGTTTGATGTGTCCCTTCCTGTAGCTAGAGAAGAGAAAGGGAAGAAGGTCCCTTGGGATCTTGGCCTCAAGTCTTTCTGAGAGCCAAAAGTCTTCTCCCATTTTCTCAGAGCAGCCCCACACCAGGTACACATGGGCATGTGTCTCGAGAAACACACGTGACAAATATTGTCTCACTTCATTGACTGTACATCAGAAAATTTCCACCTTTTACTGCACAGGAATGCCTGGAAGCTCTATGAACACAGAGCCAGGTCAGTTTTGGCTCACTTGTGAATCCACAGTATTTTTACACAATGCTTAGCTTATAACAGATGCTCAGAATAAAATTTATCTACTGATAAGTGCCATTTATAACTGATTAAATATAGTGTGGTCATTGGTCCTCAAACTCTTGAACTAGAATACAGTTTCCTATTATAACTTTAATTCAATGGAAAAAGCAGATTTGACCTCAGCAGTTCAACTCACTCTCAAGTTTGAGAGTTACCTGTACTGAAGACACGTTGTGGTTAGCTGCTGGGTGTAGACATGCATCATTTGTGTTTCCTTCATTTTTTTCCTTCTGTCACTCTCCTTCATTTCTGTGCTCTGTTTCTTCCCTATGACACTTCCTGAACAAAAATGGTGTTAGGATGGGGATGATAGGAAATCACAAAAACAAGATTGGGTTACACAAGACCACTTTTTAGCCAGGGGGCTCTTCTTAAGGCTGGGATGACTTCAGCCCATTATGTGCATGATCTTCCATTAAGAAAGTTCATGGACAGACTATTTCCTTACATGGTGTAATTTTCTGCTTGGCTCTTGTGAAGTTTCTACTTAGGGAATATCCTTTCTTCCATTTGCAAATCAAAAGGTCCAACAACATCATCAAATCATATTAGAAATAAAATGGACGAATGGCTTCATTTAGGGAACATAGCAAATGTTTACTGTCCATATAACAATCCACAGCCAACAGCAACCTGTTCGTTCACAGATACTGTAGTTTATGCAGTCTGCAAATAATCTCACTTTAGTGTTCATTAAAAAAAGCAGGTTCAGGGCGCCTGAGTGGCTCAGTTGGTTAAGCGGCTGCCTTCGGCTCAGGTCATGATCCCAGGGTCCTGGAATCGCGCCCCACATCGGGCTCCCTCCTCGGCGGGAAGCCTGCTTCTCCCTCTCCCACTCCCCCTGCTTGTGTTCCCTCTCTCGCTGTGTCTCTCTCTGTCAAATAAATAAATAAAATCTTTTTTTAAAAAAAAAAAAAAGGTTGATTCAAGTACACCCCCCAGCATACAACACTTTGGTAGAGATTTTATGTAACATTCTTCGGTGGAAGTTGGAGTTGTTTGATCCCCAAAAGAAATTGGTAGAGATTAGTGTAACTCAAGAATAGGCAGAAAATACGCAAGCAAGTGAAAAGACAAACGCCTAGCAGTGTTTGAACTGTTAGGAGCAAATGCAACCATTGTGGCCTTTAATGTTGACAGAAAAAGTTCAGAGTAGGACATCAGAACCAGAGGCTGTGAGATTATCTTTCAAAATGTAGTGTAGCATTTATTAGAGTCTGATGCTGTGCTTCGGTAGCTGTTGTGAAGTGTGGGGCTGTCCCCCACGCTGCCCTGCACGTTCACTTGGCAACAAACGGATGCATTAGGCAGAGTTCAGAGAAGAGGACCCGCGTTCATTTCCCGCTAAACTCTAAAGTCCTAATGTGGGGGAATGGCGACGTCCTGCCAGAGGAGGAAACCCGAGTCGAGTCCCTCCGAGGGACTGATAAAGATGTCCCTCACGCTCTCCGGGGAGCCGGCACCCGGGCACCAACAGGCACGACGTGAGGACCGCCAGACTCGCCGACTGCGGCCACATCCCCAAGGGGCCGGGGCGCGCCTGCTGGAAGGTGGGAGGCGGAGTTGCTCCGCTTCTGGGAAGAGACCAAAGGAATGAGTAATTGGAAATTCTGTAACTTAGACCCTTCTCCTAAACTCTTTAGCCCTTTCACCCCAAACCCCCTGCCGAGAGGCAAGGGCACCGGAGACAGGGGGTCGTGGTGGAGGGAGAGTCACATTTCGGAGAGGGAAGTGAAATAAAGAGGGCGGCACCCGGGGGAACCTGTGCGTCATTGAGGGACCGAGGAGAAGCGCGGGCGCACGGGGTGGAAAAGGAGAAGTGGGAGCGAGAAGCCGGAGGGGGCGGCCGCGGAGTGCGGGTGGGGGCGTCGCGAAGCGCCTGAGCCTCTCCTGCCTTCTCCGGCCGCGCCCCGTCCGCCCGCAGCCTCGCGGCGCCAGCCTCGACCCTCAGCGCTCCGGATCCGGCAGGCGGGGCGCGCCCGTCGCGCGCAGAATGTGGCAGCGGACACGGCTCCGGTCCCGCGCGTCCTGGCGCTGGGCGCTGGCGCTGCTGACTCTGGGCGGCGCGGGTCTGTGCCACGCCGTCCCGCAGCCCATGCACCCCGCGCGGCCGGGAGCCAGGAACAAGTAAGTGCGCGGTCCCTCTCCTCGTTCCCGGCACGGAGCCCTGGCCCCCCCGCCTACCCCTCCCCGACCCGCTGCCGGGTCCGCAGCTGCCCTGCCAAAGACGATGAGCAGCAGCCGTGGGGTCCCCCTTGGGCTGCCCGGGCGGCGCCTCCTCCCGGGGGGCCGTGCGCTCTCCGGCCGGCGCGAGGCGTCCCGGGTGATCTCGCCAGCCCTTCGAGCAGTGCTGCCTCCGGGGCTGTGGGGGCGTAGGGAGTGTCCCGCAGAGCAGGACGATCAGGAAAATACTCCCAGGAATTACTGAAGCCCCTGGGACCGTAGGTACTTTTCTTTTGCGTATTTTGGCGGCTTAAGATGCCGGTTCCCCGAAGGCGCACCCGCGTACCCTCCGGATGGCTGCTTTCTGGGGCTCCCGTCTCCGCAGAGACGGCGGGCTCCCTGACCCTCGCTCGGTCCGCTGCTCTATCGGCTCGCCCCGCTCTCCCCAGCCTCATTGTTCTCAGGGTTTACACTGTGGCTTCTCGCTCTCTCTCCTTCACCCCAGGAACTGGTGCGCCTACATCGTGAACAAGAATGTGAGCTGCTCTGTGCTGGAGGGAAGCGAGAGTTTTATTCAGGCTCAGTACAACTGTGCCTGGAACCAGATGCCCTGTCCGTCCGCGCTGGTGTAAGTCCTTGAGCCCAGGAGCGGGCGGGGTGCGCCGGGGCCTGGGCGGTGGGTGGCGTCCGAGCGCTGAGCTCCAGCCCGTCCGTAAATCTCTTCCAGGGTGAGAAAACCCAGCAGCTGAGAAGTCTGAGCGCTGAGCGCAGTCCCAGGCGCACTGGGGTGTTTTAGGAGCGTGGGTTGCCCTGAGTGAGCATGGACGATGCGCACGACTTGCGAGCTTGTGATCACCGGGGCACTGGAGGGGTGAACGAAGCCCCCACCCCCACCTCTTTTTTTCTTTCAATTTTATTACTAACATAAGGCAGCTGGACCTAATTAGATCCATATTGTGTGTGCTGGGGCACACAGAAGATTCCAAAATGTATACTGCTAAAAACGTTGAAATGTAGGATTAGCTGAGAGGTTTGTTCTAGCCCGTGTCCTAAAACAGGCGAGTTTTGTCCAAATGTCCCCATAAAACGGACCTCTTCCAGTGTTGTAGCTCTCTAAACTGAAGTCCCAGCAGTAACTTGCTTAAAGTGAGTCATTTTTTTTTTTTTTTTATGTTAGATTTGGGGATTCAGCTAAGAAATTGTCAGGAGAAAATGGTAATCTTTTTGATTTGCTTATAAAGATTTCATCATCTTAAAAACAAAGAGGAAGCAATGCAATAAGCACATCACACACATTCAATTCTCTTCTGGCAAGCCCTTGTGTTTTTGTGTAAGTCAGTTATCAGAGGATGAGGGATGTGAATCAATGGCTGTTGGGGAACACATGGGATGGTTGAAATTAATTGTTTTCCCCTAAGAATGCGTTGTTTGTCTTAGGGCATTGTTGTCATTACAGCAAAGAATAGCCGGTAGGCGGATCTGTCTTTGGCAAAGCAAAGGGACAGACTGAAACTGTACTCCAGGAAACCTTATTCCAGAAGGCAGTAGATGAGCCTTCAGTCTTTGTGGGGTGGAAGTGGTCTCTGGATCATTCCACTTGGGCTCTTGTGGGAACTGCAAACAGGGAAGGGATAATTCCTGTTAGGCCAACAGCAACAACCACCATCACCTAGAAGAGACCCCCCATTTTCGAATAAACAGAGAAACAGGCAGACATGGATTTCTGGCTCCCTGAGTTGGATTTGTCAGAGGGGATGCATACCCTGTTATGCATACCCATAGTGCCTGTTATCTCTGCTCGGTAATTTGTAGACCTCACAGTCCGTAGCCGGCAGTCAGTGAAAAGAGAACTGAGTAAGATTTTTACATGGTGGCAGAGACACGAACGAAGTATTCAACACGATTTGAATGGATGTGCTTAAACTTAGAATTATTAGTCAGGAATATATCATTTGTTTTACCCAAGAACTGCATTTTGTGGTTTGCTATAACCTGAAGACTTGACGGCAACTCAGATAAATGAATTTTTCATTTGGGGAGGTCATGCTTTTCATTTAAAAGATGTTTCTTTTAAATTTTCTGAAATTCTTTTAGTGCTTGCAAAATTAAATGATTTAATTGTTGTATTTGACCAAAACTCAGTGGAACAGATCCTTTGTCGTCAGTGAGGAGCAAATCACCTCCAGATCAGCAGGTTAATGAAAGGCAGTTGGAGCATATTTTTGCCATCCAGTGGGAAGGACAATAAAGATTGCTATAAGAAATGACAGATGTTTCTGTTGTTTTCTTAAATAGAACTAAAATAAGTGACCTGGTGTTTTTCTTCAATAATAGTCACCTAAACAATTCAAGTGTGTTTTTACATTTTAGATACTGCATTGTAAGTGTGAAATTTAAAAAATAAGAACAGACTGTTTTAGCTGATCAAGCTGGAAATTTTGAAATTAACTTAGGTAGTTAATTCAGTCTTGACTTTTTTCTTTCTGTTTCTTTAGAGCTAGGAAAGGAAAGCTTTATCTTATTTTTCAACTACTAAATGATTCCTAAATTTGGATGATTGGTGGATGATGGAAGTCAAAGCCTCTTTATACTTAAAGAGAATGAATGGCTGTTTAACATGGAATTTCCCAGGTGTTTCTGATGAATCCAGAAGCCCCAGTCACTTCTCTCAATTCATGGGCTCGTTGTCAGGTGAGGTCTTCAAGATTTGATCCCTAGAACCTGAGCCGTGTGGAAGTGAAAGTCCTTTGGAAACTCATCCTGCAGTTACTGAGGGATCCTTCTCGGGTGGTAGAAGTGCAGGGCTGGAGGCTGACTGAGATGCTGGAGCTAGAATGCAGTTTGGCAGCTGCGTCCAGCTGAATGCCTGGGAGTGGCAGGTGTTTGCCAGCAAGGCCTTGCAAGGGATGGGGCAGAGCGGAGTTTCTAGAGATGGTGGAGGGAAAGGAGGAAGAGGAACCAGGAGGGGGAGAGAGCAAAGCAAACGTTAGAGGAGGAAACTTCATCTTAGGGACCATGTGCATTTCCAGAAGGGTTAGACCTTGCTCCACTTGCATATATGAAGAGCCTTCGATTCCAGATTGCGAATTTGGGCATTGTTGTGTGAAACTAGGAGCAGAGAGGGTTTTTGTATATGTGGGCATTTTGAGTCATTACTTTTCTGAAACTGTAAAGAGATTTTAGTGTGTCAGGCGCTGCGTTAGGGCTTTTTATTCCATATACGAGGTTATTTAATTCTTGCAACAACCCTTCAAGATGAAAACCATGGTCCCCATTTTGCCAATGAGGAAACAGAGGCTAGATGTTCCCTAACTTATCTACAGTCATGTGACGGTAAATGGCTGGGCTGCCCGCAAACCCAGAGCTACTGGCCTTTGGCCCCATAGCGATGGAGAATGCATTTATTAACGTTTTAGTGTGTGTCTTTGGTGCATTGCACAGTACTCAACTATTAAGAACAATTACACCTTCTTTCTTATTTCATGGAAGGCAATTCCCATGTAAAAGTGATTGAGAACTGTGTGTATGCATGTGCACGTAAATTTTTATTGTGGGTTATTTGCTATGATGCATTGGACTGTATAATTTTTCATACTGTCCACTATGCTATACAGTTTGTTTTTAAAAAATTTTCCCCCAGTTTTATTGAGATTTAATTGACATACAGCACTGCAAAAATTTAAGATGTACAGCATAAGGACTTACATATGTTGTGAAATGATTGCCACAGTAAGTTAACATCCACCATCTCATAGAAACAAAAAAAAAGAGGAAAAGTTTTTTCTTGCAATGCAACTCTTAGGATCTACTTTCTTAACAGATTTCAAATCTACCATACAACAGTGTTAACTACACTCATCATGGTGTACATTACATCCTCAGGACCTTATGTTACAACCAGAAGTTTGCACCTTTGACCGCCTTCATCCAGTTCCCTCTCACCCCACCCTTGCCTCTGTTAACCACAAATCTGGTTTCTTTTTCTGTGAGTTTGGTTTTTTTCTTAGATTCCATGTATAAGTGAGAATATATACATACATACTATGTATACCTACAAAATTTGTCTTTTCTGACTTACTTCACTTAGCATCCATGTCACATGGTAGGATTTTTCTTTCTTTTTAATGGCAGAATAGCATTCCATTGTATGTATATACCACTTCTTTATCCATTCTTCAGTCAGCGGACACTTAGGTTATTTCCATGTCTTGACTATTGTAGATAATGCTACTGTGAACATGGGGTGCAAAGATCTGTTTAACATAGAGTTTTTGTTTCCTTTGCATATATACCAAGAAGTGAAATTGCTGGGTCATAGGGCAGCTCTATTTTCAACTTTCTGACGAACCTCCATACTGTTTTCCAGAGTGGCTGCACCAGCTTGCATTCCCACCAACAGTGTGGGAGGGTCCTCTTTTCTCCACATCCTCAGCAGCATTTATGTCTTGTCCTTTTGATGTCTTATTTTAATCAAGTACTCAGGGCCTGACTTGGGTGAGAGTACCTTCCCCGGGAGCACATTACTCTAATGGGAAGGGCCACTTCATCACCTCACGTCTTTAGAGCAACTCCATGGGGGCCATCAGCCCCATTCTACAGAAGGTCATGTCGTTAGGAAGGAGCCGACCTGGATCCAAATCCAGTCACCTTTCCTTGTCTTAGACTCTTCCCCTCCACACCGCATGGTCCCTTGCCGTCTGGACCCACACCCGAGGGTGTGTGAGTGTGATGCCCGCCACAGTGCATGCTGGTGAGATGGCAGGGAGCGGCCATGGCCCGAGGTTTGCTAGGTCCCCCGCTACACGGGTTGGTGGTGTTTGGGTGGACTGCCGGCAGGAGACAGCGCTACCTTCTCCTTCTTGGACTAGGCATGGCTTCCTTTCAGGCATCATTCACGCTTCATGGCAGTGATTCCGGAGAGTCCACGACCTCCCACTCCGCTGCAGCGATCCAGCTGACTGCTGTTAGTATTTGAGGCATTTGGGGGCGTCCTGTGTGCGGAGCAGCTGCTCTGTAGGTGAGGACATCCGGGGGTTCCCAGATGGAAGGCAGGCTTATTTCCGGTATTCGCTTTGCTCGGCTCCGGGCCAAGGCTCCATAGGGCGGGGTTTCCTACTCTGCGCCCACAAACTGACTTGGGTTTATCAGCATCTACCCAACCCCGCTCCTGCCCCCTCTTGGGTGTGTTGCGTCTGGGTGGAATTTTTCCTATGAGCTCTTTGAAAGAATCTCATCAGTTGGGGGAGGAACTGGGTGGGACCGACTAGGGGGCCCTGTGGTGCTGTGATGACACGGAAGAATTTGTGAATTTGTAGCAGGTGTGAGCTCTAAGTGCTGAGTTCCAGAACTCCTCTAATTCTCCGATTCCAAGGGGGAACAGATGGTCATTCAGTTGGAGGAAAAGTTGCCTGTGAGAGAGCAATCTCAGCCAGGAGAAGCTTTTTTTCTTTTTTCTTTTAAACAAAGAACACTTAAGGCAGCGAAAATAATGAGGACTTACATCTTCTAGAGTAAATTCTACAGTTTCTGCGTCTCCAGGAACAGAATTCCATTCAACTGGAAAACGTGCCTCTTGTGGGTATAGCTTTGGGGGAATTCTTTTTCCTTCAGCTTTTACACATCTTGCAATCAGTTGGCTGTTAACAGCTCTGCTCCTTGGCTTTGAGGGTAATTTGAATCAGCTAGCGTCTGCAGAAGGGGAGAACGCGGGCCTTGAGTGGCGGTACCCAGACCCCGAGAGCCGCATGCACTTTCCTCCCTCCTTGGGTTGGCCTTCCTTATCAGGTTTTTGGGGCTACATCTGTGTTGCTGCCCTAGCATCTTCTGATCTTCCTTTCAAGCTTCTTTGTACTTTTGTTCTTTCCCTCTTCTTAAGCTCCTGGTAGATCAGATGCTAGGTTTGTAGAGCCCTTCCACAGTCATGTTTTTCTCATCACAAGCTCAGCCAGATTACGGACAGAGACGGGGGTGGGGGTTCTTAGAAGAAGTTTATGGTTATGGGCTACATTTTCCACCTTTCTTATCTTGGAGAAAAACTAATGGGATTCAAATAGAGCTTATGGTCTCAGGAAAAACAATTGCTTTTCGTTAAACCCCCTTTTGGTCCCACTATTTAGTCTTTCTCCACTGATCTATTCTTCTCTGTTGGCACTTGGTAAATTAACTAAAATTCTGAGGTAGCCAGGAAAGGGGAGGTAAATGGGAGCCAGCGTCCCCTGAGGTAGTCCCTCTGGGCAGACTGATGTGACCAATGTGTTCTGGAAGAGGAAATAGAAACCTTGGCTTCTGGCCTGAGCTCTACCTCTGCCACCGAGCTGTGTGACTTCAGGCAAGTCCCTCAGCCTCTCTGAGGCACATTTTCCTCATCTCTGCATTACTGGTGAGGTACCATAGCTAGAGAACTTTTAAAAGTGCGCTATCAAAGGGGATGGGGTAACTGGGTGATGGACATTAAGGAGGGCACATGATGGAATGAGCACTGGGTATTATATGCAACTGATGAATCACTGACCTCTACCTCGGAAACCAATAATACATTATATGTTAATTAATTGAATTTAAATAAAAATAAATTTAAAAAAAATTACTTGGTAAAAAGAAAAGTGCACTAAGTGTAGGGTACACTTAGCAGGAATGCCTCATGAACATTCCTTATTCTCATCATTTGGAGTGTTGTTGCCTCAAAGGTGAGCTTATCATTGAAGGCTTTGAATTTGAAGTTAATGCCTTTGGACATGTTAGAAAAAGACGGAAGTGCTAAAAAATGAAATAAACTCCGTACACGAAGATCATAATTAAGTAAATGAAATGAATAAAATCCGCTTCCAAACATGAAGTTAACTTAGAGATTGTTTTGGAAGCAGAGCCAGCAATGGTTTCTTTGGGGAATGCAAGTCAATGATTACGGTCGATTTAAAGGAAATGTTCCAGGGTGGTGGGCACTGGCTGCTGGTTCTGCGGGTGTGTGCGTGCCCGTGGGAGCCCACAGGACGTTCCAGGCTGCGTGGGCGGCGGTGAACTCTGCCCATCCTCCGGCCACCTTTTAGCCAGCCACGGCTGGCTCTAAACCTTTGCCTTGAGGAAGAAAGTCCTCTTCCTCGGGTTGATAATAGCAGGCTGTTACTAACGTGTACCGAGTGGGAATGATACAGTAAGTACTGCACAGCACAGTTACCCAGTGTTTTACATACTGGTTTTTAAAACCTAAAGCTGACAGACTGTACCAGTGTTCAGACGACGTACAGACTGTCACCCAAATGTTCTGACTTCGTGCTGGTCCAAACAAACACTGACTTGGTTTTTTTTTTAACAACTCAGAATTAACTGCTTCTGTCCTTGATAAAGCTGTTTTCTGGACTTAAAAATAACAAAAAACCACTTGATTAAATGATGCGAGCCTGACTTCTCCCGAAGAACAATTTTCCTGGACAGCTTGAGAGAGGAACATCATAGTTGTCAACGTGACAGTAGTTCCTATTGGAGGAAAATAATGAAATGATTAAAATGAAACTCACCAAGAAGTTTTCTTCTATCTTTCCTGTTTTAAAGTGGTGAAGTGTGGCTGGACAAAAGGAGGGGCTGTTCAAACCAACCAAATCACTGGTTTGAAAATGCTGTAGAAGCAAACTTTTCTGGGTGTGTTAGGACCCAGCTGTTCTTTCACTCACCCCTCCCCCCCACTTTCCACTAAGAAAATATTAGATTAGGGCATACGCCTAAACATTATTCTCTGCAGCGTCAGCCTTTCGGGGTAGTGTATTTTACTAGGCATTTGCTTAAGAGACCAATGGCTTAGGTGAGGCCTTCTCACACTGGCCATTTCGATGAAAGGGAATTCACTATGAGATCTCTCAACTTTTTCCTAACATTCTCTGGCTTCATACACATTTGTGATTGTACGGGGTCTGCTGAATGGGCTTTATTCAGTTATCTTTTACAGAGCTTTGCTCGCAGTCCATTATAAAACAAGGTTCTAGAGATTTCCTTTTTGCTTCAAGTTGTTTCTCTACAGCTACTCAACAGGGATGCTATTGAAGGATCGTGGGATAAGGACCTAGATTTTTTTTTTTCTGAACTATAGAAATGCCACTTTTTTTTCTGCTGAGGTTTTCCACATATTTTGAATTTTTTATTTAAATGCAATTAGCCAATATATAGTATATCATTAGTTTCAGAGGTAGAGTTCAGTAATTTATCAGTTGTGTATAATACCCAGTGCTCATCACATCACGTGCCCTCCGTAATGTCCAGCACCCAGTTACCGCCTCCCCTCAGCAACCCTCAGTTTGTTTCCTTTGGTTAAGTCTCTTATGATTTGTCTCCCTCTCTGAAAACAGAGCCCCAGAGCTGTGGCTGTGATTGCGACAGAACCCAGGGCGGGGTGAGTTTCACAATCCAGCCATTTGCAGATCTTTTCACCATTAAAAGTGTTTCCCTGGCTTGTGTCGGTGTTAACGCCAAGAGCTCTCCCGTGCCGGGGGAATGGGGCCTTGGGCAGGGAGGCAGAGTTGAGCCTTTCTGAATATTTTGAACGTTCCAGAATCTCGGGTCTGGCCGGCTGTCCTGACAGGGTTCGGGCCTGGTTCATGCATCAGGGGGCGTGCTTTGGAGATTCTTCAGCTGCTTTCGGCTGGGGCAGCAGCTTTCCAGGACCACAGTGCCAGGTCAGGGGGTCTGGCTCAGTCATGATCAACGAGGCACCCTTTTCCCATCCCAACACGCTGCATCATCTTTTGGCAACTCACAAGATATTTGGGAGTCATTCTGTTACATGATTGCAAAAACAGCAAAAAGATAGAACACAGATTCCTTGCTTACTGATGGTGTAGGAGGGAAGGCAGAAACACCATCTATGGCTTGTTTCCTGAACTAAATAGCACAGCAGCTTCTAAACACTCCTTGTCAGAATTGTCACTGGGAAAATAATAATCCCAATGAGTAGGCACTCTGTCATATTTTTTTTTTTTTTTAAAGATTTTATTTGAGAGAGAGTGAGTGAGAGAGAAACCATGAGCGGGAGAAGGGGCAGAGGTAGAAAGAGAAGCAGACTCCTCATTGAGCAGGGAGCTTGATGTGGGGCTCGATCCCAGGACCCTTGGATCATGACCTGAGCCGAAGGCAGGCACTTAACTGACTGAGCCACCCAGGCGCCCCTGGGCCATGACCTGGCCATGAAGAGGATGGGAAGCAGCAACCCAGTCGAATGGCCAGGTGGCCTCTCCTCTGAGTGGGTTGAGGATACATGAAGAACTGTCATGGGGTGATCTGTGTAGTGTGTTGTCAAGGGTATTGATAAAAAGGACCACGTGTGTGAAGGAAGACACATCAGTTCAAGGACTGTCATTTGAAGGTTATGGCAGGATTGCCTTTATCCATGGGACAATCACCTCATTCCTCACCTGTGGTCAGGAACCAACTATAATTCTTCACATGGGCAATCAAGACCATTATTATGGAAGGAACCCATAGTTTTAGCCTTACTGCAAACTTGTGCCTTATGGTAAATTTATATATGCCCGCATGCACACAACACACGGAGTGCATGCATATCATTTATATAAAGCTTTATAGTTTCACAGTTTTCACAGAAATTTTATTCTTCCAATACCTGAGAGGTAAAAGGGGGGGGCAAATATTAAAATGCCAATTTGTTTATTTAAATTTTAATTTAGATTCTAGTTAGTTAACATATAGTGTAGTATTGGTTTCAGGGAGAGAATTTAGTGATTCATCACTTACATACAACACCCAGTGCTCACCACAACAAGTGCCCTCCTTAATGCCCATCACCCATCTAGCCCAACCCCCACCCACCTCCCTCCAACAACCCTCAGTTTGTTCTCTATCGTTAAGAGTCTCTTATGGTGGGGCGCCTGGGTGGCTTAGTCAGTTAAGCGGCTGCCTTCGGCTCAGGTCATGATCCTGGGGTCCTGGGATCGAGCCCCGCATCTGACTCCCTGCTCAGTGGGGAGCCTGCTTCTCCCTCTCCCTCTGCCTGCCACTCTGCCTACTTGTGCTCTCTCTCTATCTCTGTCAAATAAATAAATAAAATCTTAAAAAATTAAAAAAAGAGTCTCTTATGGTTTGCCTCCCTCTCTCTTTTTTTCCCTTCCCCTATCTTCCTCTGTTTTGTTCCTTAAATTCCACATATGAGTGAAATTATATGGTATTTGTCTCTCTTTGACTAACTTATTTCACTTAGCGTAATATACTCTAGTTTCATCCATGTTGTTGCTAATAGCAAGATTTCATTCTTTTTGATGGCTGAGTAATATTCCATTGTATATATATATACCATATCTTCTTTATCCATTCATCTGTCCATGGACATCTGGGCTCCTTCCATAGTTTGGCTATTGTTGATAGTGCTGCTATAAACATTGGGGTGCATGTGCCCCTTCAAATCAGTATTTTTGTATCCTGTGGGTAAATACCTAGTAGTGCAATTGCTGGGTCATAGGGTAGCTCTATTTTTAACTTTTGAGGAACCTCCATACTGTTTTCCAGAGCAGCTGCACCAGCTTGCATTCCCACCAGTAGTGTAAGAGGGTTCCCCTTTCTCCACATCCTTGCCAACATCTGTTGTGTCCTGTGTTGTTAATTTTAGACATTCTGACAGGTGTGAGGTGGTATCTCATTGTAGTTTTGATTTTGAGCATCTTTTCATGTGTCTGTTGGCCATCTGGAAGTCTTCTTTGGAAAAATGTCTATTCATGTCTTCTGCCTATTTCTTAACTGGATTATTTGTTTTTTGGGTGTTGAGTTTGATAAGTTCTTTATAGATTTTGGATACTAACCCTTTAGGTCCTTTGCAAATATTCTCCCACTCAGTAGGTTGCCTTTTAGTTTTGTTGATTATTTCCTTCTCTGTATAGGAGATTTTTTATCTGGATGAAGTCCCAGTAGTTCATTTTTGCTTTCGTTTCCCTTGCTTCAGGAGACATATCTATAAAAAAGGTGCTATGGCTGATGTCAAAGAGGTTACTGCCTGTGTTCTCTTCTAGAATTTCCTGTCTCACATTTAGGTCTTTAATCCTTTTGGAGTTTATTTTTGTGTATGGTGTAAGAAAGTGGTCCAGTTTCTTTTGTATGTTGCTGTCCCATTTTCCCAACACCATTTGTTGAAGAGACTTTTTTCCATTGGATATGCTTTCCTGCTTTGTTGAAGATTAGTTGACCATCAAGTTGTGGGTCCATTTCTGGGTTTTCTATTCTGTTCCATTGATCTGTGTGTCAATTTTTGTGCCAGCAATATACTATCTTGATGATTATAGCTTTGTAATACAGCTTAAAGTCTGGAATTGTGATGCCTCCAGCTTTGCTTTTCTTTTTCAAGATTGTTTTGACTATTCAGGGTCTTTTGTGATTCCATACAAATTTTAGGATTGTTTGTTCTAGCTCTGTGAAAAATGCTGGTGGTATTTTGATAGGGATTGTATTAAATGTGTAGATTGCTTTGGGTTGTATGGACATTTTAACAATATTCTTCCAATCCATGAGCATGGAATGTTGTTCCATTTCTTTGTGTTATCTTCAGTTTCTTTCATAAGTGTTCTATAGCTTTTGGAGTACAGATCTTTTACCTCTTTGGTTAAGTATATTCCTAGGTATCTAATGGTTTTTGGTGCAGTTGTAAATGGGATCGATTCTTTGAGTTTTCTTTCTGCTGTTTCATTACTGGTGTATAGAAATGCAAGACATGGGGCATCTGGGTAGCTCAGTCAGTTAAACATCTGATTCTTGGTTTTGGCTCAGGTCAGGATCTCATGGGTTTTGAGATGGAACCCCGTGTCGGGCTCTGTGATCAGTGGGGAGTGTGCTTGAAGATTCTCTCCCTCTGCTCCTCCCCCAACTTGTGTGTGTGCACTCTCTCTCTCAAATAAATAAATAAATCTTAAAAAAAAAAAAAAAAGAAATGCAAGACATTTCTGTATGTTGATCATTCTGCGACTTTGCTCAATTCATGTATCAGTTCTAGAAATTTTTTGGTGGAGTCTTTCAGGTTTTCTGCATAGTGTATTAGGTCATCTGCAAATAGTAAAAGTTTGACTTTTTCCTTGCCAGTTTGGATGCCTTTTATTTCTTTTTGTTGTCTGATTGCTGTGGCTACAGCTTTTAGTACCATGTTAAATAAAAGTGGTGAGAGTGGACATCCCTGTCTTATTCCTGACCTTGGAGGAAAAGCTCTCAGTTTTTCCCCATTGAGGATGATATTAGCTGTGGGTCTTTTGTGTATGGCCTTTATGATGTTGAGGTATGTTCCCTCTATCCCTACTTTGTTGAGGGTTTTTATCAAGAATGGATGCTGTACTTTGCCAAAGGCTTCTTCTGCATCTATTGAGAGGATCATATGATTCTTTTCCTTTCTTTTATTAATGTGGTGTATCACATTGATTTGCAAATACCGAACCACCCTTGCAGCCCAGCAATAAATCCCACTTGGTTGTGGTGAATAATCCTTTTAATGTACTGTTGGATTCAAATTTTTGCATCCATGTTCATCAGGTATATTGGCCTGTAATTCTCCTTTTGTGGGGTCTTTCTCTGGTTTTGGAATCAAGGTAATGCTGGCCTCATGGAATGACTTTGGAAGTTTTCCTTCCATTTCTATTTTTTGGAATAGTTTGAGAAGAATAGGTATTAACTTTTCTTTAAATATCTGGTAGAATTCCCCTGGGAAGCCATCCAGCCCTGAACTTTTGTTTGTTGGGAGATTTTTGATTACTGATTCAATTTCTTTGCTGGTTATAGGTCTGTTCAAATTTTCTATTTCTTCCTGTTTCAGTTTTGGTAGTTTATATGTTTCTAAGAATTTATCTATTTCTTCCAGATTGTGCAATTTGTTGGCATATAATTTGTCATAATATTCTCTTATAATTGTTTGCATTTCTGTGGTGTTGGTTATGATCTCTCCTCTTTCATTTGTGATTTTATTTATTTGAGTACTTTCTCTTTTCTTTTTAAAGATTTTATTTATTTATTTGACAGAGAGAGAGGCAGACAGAGGGAGAGGGAGAAGCAGGCTCCCTGCTGAGCAGAGAGCCTGACATGGGACTCGATCCCAGGACCTGGGATCATGACCTGAGCTGAAGGCAGACACCCAACCGACTGAGCCACCCAGGCACCTTTCCTTTCTCTTTTCTTTTTGATAAGTCTGGCTAGGGGTTTATCAATCTTATTCTTTCAAAGAACCAGCTCCTAGTTTCATTGATCTGTTCTGTTTTTTTGTGGGTTTTTTTTTTCACTATATCATTTATATCTGCTCGGATCTTTATTATTTCCCTTCTTCTGCTGGCTTTAGGCTTTATTTGCTCTTCTTTTTCTAGCTCCTTTAGGTGTAAGGTTAGGTTGTATATTTGAGACTTTTCTTGCTTCTTGAGGTAGGCCTGCATTGCTATGTACTTATAAATGCCAATTTATATTTGAGGTAACTGAGGGTTAGAGAAGTTTTCAGGTCTTGTCTGACTCAACTGGTCTTTGGCTGAGTTGGGACTGGAACAGCCAATGTTGTCATGGATAATAGAATTGGATGTTGTTCTCCATACTGTCTCCACAGAAATATGATTGCTCAGTATAGGATCCTGGAGATGCAAGGAAAGCCATAAGGTGGTGTGGCTGGGTACCACCTGGTATGTATTCAGAAGATGTTTGCTGAATGCATAGGTGAAAGAGAGCATGTGGGTTTTAATTTTTCTATTAAGACTATTTTTTTTTTAGAACAGTTAATGTTCACAGCAAAATTGAAGGGGAGGTACATAGATTTCCCAAATTCCCACTTCCTCCACACATGCACAACCTCCCCCGTTCTCACCATCCCCCACCAGAATGGTACATTTGTTATAGTCGATGAACCTACATTGACACAATGATAATCACCCGAAAGTCCATAGTTTACACTAGGCTTTATTTGGGGGAGGGCATGTGATTTTAGCTTGTCTTTCCTCCCATTGTTAAGAATCATATGTGTTGAGTTCAGTTTTCAGTTTTTAGTTATGGAGATCATCAGTTTGAACAACTGTCTTTGGTTTGTGTTTTTATTTTTTATTTTTTAAAAAAAATTTTTTATTTTTTTATTAGATAGGGAGAGAGCATAAGCAGGGGGAGTGGCAGGCAGAGGGAGAGGGAGAAGAAGGCTCCCTGCTCAGCAGGGAGCCCTATGTGGGGCTCGATCCCAGGACCCCGGGATCACGACCTAAGCCAAAGGCAGACGCTTAACTGTCTGAGCCACCCAGGCACCCCTGGTTTGTGTTTTTAAAATGGAGGTTGTGACACACATATAGTCTTGAAAATGGTTGTTAATACTGAATGAGAATGCAGTGGCTTGCAGCTAAAATGAGGATTTGAGATGTGGCGGATTCCAGTTAAATCAAAGTAATGATATAATTTAGCTTCTTGAACTGGCAGTCTCAATGTAACCTTTAAAAGTTTTTGCCAAGACGTAAGTGTACGTTGACTATCTCTCTGATCCCTGATACAGTTTTCGTTCTGTAAGAGTTCATGTTACACAATTGTAAATCAAAATTCAACTGAGTAAATTTTAAAGACTCTAGTGTCGTTATTCAGCAATTCACGAATTAGGCAGCATCCCATTTAGTAGAGAGAGAGAGAAGGAGCTCCAAAGAGCTGTTCAAAATGAACAGCTTTTATAGGCAGAAAATGGTGGGAAAAGGAAGTTTCTAGCAAAGAGTGGATTGTTTCAGACAAAGTTACCTTTGAATGGGGTCGGAAGGGGTCTGCTGGTGGATTACCTCATGCCTGCTGACCAGGTAATTCCAGATTAACTGATTAAAGGTTACATTCCTAGGAGAGGCTGAAACTGCAGTTAGGTTAGATATTGAGTCTTGGTTTGCTGACATGGGGCTTAGCACAAGAGACTCCATTTGGAGCCTGTTTACTCTTTTTTTTTTTTAAGATTTTATTTATTTATTTGACAGAGAGTGACAGCGAGAGAGGGAATACAAGCAGGGGGAGTGGGAGAGGAAGAAGCAGGCTCCCCACTGAGCAGGGACCCGGACATGGGGCTCGATCCCAGGACCCTGGGATCATGACCTGAGCCAAAGGCAGACGCTTAACGACTGAGCCACCCAGGTGCCCCTCTTTTTTTTTTTTTTTAAAGATTTATTTATTTATTTGAGAGAGAGAGAAAGGACAATCAGGAGGGGCAGAGGAAGAGAGAATCTCAAGCAGACTTCACTCTGAGCACAGAGGCCCAGGCGGGGCTCGATATCACCACCCTGAGATCATGACCTGAGCCAAAACCAAGAATTGGCCATGTAACTGACTGAGCCATCCAGGTGCCCCGTTATCTCTTTTTTAACACAAGTATGGTTTGGTGGTACTGGGAAGTTACAATGACGAAAGACAGAACTTCATTTTGAGAAAGCTAAATTATAAAAATATAGGGAAGTATTTCAAAGATTAATTTTGTGGCTTTGAAAATATCATGCTGGCTTATATATTTTATTCATAAAAATTGAAGCCAGTTTCAGAGAAACCTTTGGGTGGTGGGCCAGCTTAGGCGCCTCCTTACTGGGAGGACAAGAACTACTACTTAAACCACATATTTAATTGTTTTAGTTAAATTAAACAACACAATAATGCAATCTATGTAATTTTTCTTAAAAAATAAGCATGATTTCAAGGAAATGGAAGCAAGCTACTATCTTTAAAACTAGTTAACTGATGTTAGTTGGGCCCCTTCACCTCAAAGTCTATATATTTGTGTCCCTTCTCAATTTGCAAGAATTGTAGATGCCCAGAAGTTTCCCTCCAAACTGGGATAGTGTCCAAGGCATACTGTCCAACAGCCCCTTGTACCTGGGTTCTGTGTGGCTCTCTCAGAACCACAGGGAGCTGGCCAATGTAGGGAACACCATACCCTCCAGTGCCCCAAGAAAATCCAACCCGACAAGCCTGCCTGAGTAGTGAGGACTTTACTGAAGACTGTGGCTTTGGTTAGAGGATGCCATAGGGTCATCAACCTTAAACATCCACTGGCCACCCTAAGGCATTTTGGAGAGTAGCTCCTCCTCACTTCTTTCACCTCTGGTGGCCTCCTGCTCTGTCACCATACCCATTTGAGAGCAAATCAGCTAATTCCTTCTTCACACCTGGCTAAGCTCCCCCCCCCCCCCCCCCAGTTCATCCACACCTTCACACCGGGGCTGGGGTGGGTTGTGGCGGCACCTTTCAAAGAAAAACCACGTTCTTTCTGAGTGGAGTGCAGCTGAATAAAAATCTCTCCACCTCACTATGTTAAATGTGCATTAAGAAAAAAACCTAAAGGGGGGCGCCTGGGTGGCTCAGTTGGTTAAGCGACTGCCTTCGGCTCAGGTCATGATCCTGGAGTCCCGGGATCGAGTCCCGCATCGGGCTCCCTGCTCGGCGGGGAGTCTGCTTCTCCCTCTGACCCTCCTCCCTCTCATGCTCTCTGTCTCTCATTCTCTCTCTCTCAAATAAATAAATAAAATCTTTAAAAAAAAAAAAAAAAAAAAAGAAAAAAGAAAAAAACCTAAAGGAATATTGGGTTATCCCGGACAATGTGAGACTAGACTATAACATTGTGGTCCCTTTTCTCCCCAATGTGATCATAAATTAGAAAAGAAATGGAAGTGTTCCTGTATTTGCAATATGCCCAGATTATTACTTTTACTGAGAATGAATTGACCCAAAAGAAGGTGTTGTTTTTGTATCTGCTGAGAAATTCCTACTCTCTGGGGGTTTTCTAAGCATCTCAGGGACCTCACCAAGTCACAGGTGTAGTCTAAAGCTTGCCAGCATCCATGGTCTTCATCCAAAGGACTGAGATCCCTATAGAGGAGGGATGGATGGTGCAAACCAAGTCAAAGGAAACACAGGAAAAAGATTTTGAAATGACTGTGACTTTCATAGGAGAATTTGAGGAAATGATTTCTCCTCTTAAAAAAAAAAAAGGGCGCCTGGGTGGCTCAGTCGGTTAAGCGACTGCCTTCAGCTCAGGTCATGATCCCAGGGTCCTGGGATCGAGTCCCGCATCGGGCTCCCTGCTCTGCGGGGAGCCTGCTTCTCCCTCTCCCACTCCCCCTGCTTGTGTTCCCTCTCTCGCTGTGTCTCTCTCTGTCAAATAAATAAATAAAATCTTTAAAAAAAAAAAAAAAGAGGAAATAATGAAAATAGAGTTATCGGGTAGTTCTGGAAAGAAAGGTTTGGATCCCCAAACCACGGAAAGTCATATTTGTGGTGAGCATCCTGGGAAGGGCTGAGGCCGGCAGATGTTCTCATGGCTCGCACTCTGGGAACCCAGGGGATGAGGGCATCGGGGAGTGAGCGGGAGGAGCGTCCTGTGGTTCTGGCTCTGGGAACAAGGAAACATGATGTCAGTGTGAGGAATGGAATAGTATAGAATTTGTGTGTGTGTGTGAGGGGGGAATCATCCTGCAGCCGCAGTGACCATCCCGGAAGGAATCCTGCGGGAGAATGCAGGCCTTCATTAATTATGGATTACTGAGCCTTCCAGCAAGCCGTCACTGTGAGCCTGCACTGGCCGGCCCTCCTCCCCACTGCGGCTTGACTTTTGTAATGGATTTCCCAAAGTCAGGAAGTGAAAACTAAGAATGTGGACTCCTAGGAGCGCATGCATAAGCTGTATTTCACGGTGCTGGACACGCCCTGCACTTGGAGCCCTAGTCCTTTCTAGCAACGCACGCTTTCTCTGAAGGAAGGTGCCCACCGCTCTCGCGGGCATCATCTACTGCGGCCAACTCGGGACCTAGCCTCCACTGAGCTGCGGCGGTGCTCCCGAGTCACCTTCCTTCAGGACGGCAGAGTCTCTGTGTCTCCAGGGTGAAGGGCGGGGGGGATCATTGTAAAGGATGGAGGGGGAAAACTCCTTATGCTGTGTGATCGGAGCAAACCACTGAGGGGTGAAGAGGAGTCTAGGTTTTAGGATCTAACTTTCTGCTCTAAGTACATAAGGAAATTAATTCAAGAGGAAACAAAAAATAAGCAGCTTAGGATTGCGGTGTCTCCAGCAAATACAGCCCCTTCGTCTGGGGAAGCAGAGAGTCTCCTGTGTATACGTTTTCATTTTGAACACCTTGCTTTGGTCTTAGGATATGCTATTTTTTTAAAAAAGTGAACAAAGCTATTTTATAATCTGATTTCAATCAGGGCTCATCCATCTTTTGGTTTCATTAGATGCATTTTGTATTTCAGAAATATATTTGCCCAAGCATTCTGGCTTTTAACACTTTGATGGATTTTCCTAAAAGCCAAGAAAATATTTTCTATTTCTTTCCTTCCGTTAACGTCTCCATGCAGAGATCTAATTAAAATTGTGTCCTTGAGCAGAAAAAGATAAGATGAGAATTTTGGTTTGTGTGTCTGATGTGCTTTAACCTGGAAGAAGGCCCTTTGGTTCCTTCACTTTGTGCTATATGGGAGACTTTTTCATCCTGTGGAAAGTTAGCCTTGGAAGGGACCTTGGCTGGATAGAGTCACCTTCTCAGATTGCAGAGATTGTCATTGTAGATGCACATGGTTTCCAATGGCCAAGGTTTGATTGTCAGTAAGAGAGAGTGGATTCAAATCAAATGGCAAGTGTCTCTTTCTCTTCAACATAGTTCTGGAATCACTTCCAGTTTCAAACTTTGTAGCCTCCATTGCCTGACTGATTTTCTGTTGCTACTTCCATAAAAAGCACATCTATTTATTCCCTGATTGATAGAAAAACTGTAACAACAGAAGCCAGAAGAAACCCATTTGTCACAAGTAGTTTCTAGAAAAATTAGTTTACTGTCTTGTCAATCTCTAAATTAGCACATGAGATTAAACTTTGTAAAAGTGAATTACTGTGTAAAAAGCCGGGAAACTGACCTGTGCTACAACATGGGTGAACCTTGAGGGTGAAGGAGTTCAGAACAGGCCATCCCAAAACGTGCCACGTTGGCATATTGATTATTTTGACCTGAAGGCAGTTGAGGAAACGCAGAGACAAGAAGAGCTCTCTGTCTTCCCTCGTTCTAAAACCAGGTTTATAAGTTCCTGTCTCCCCTGTACCAGGATGACCTTATCACTTTAGATAGATGACTCTGCATAAGCGAACCTTACTAAAATAGCACTTACCTTCCCTCAGTTTCCCCCATATACTTCCTAGCAACATTCCCACAATTTATTGCCCCTAGAAGCCCAAAACCTCTTTTCCTTGGTCTAGTCACTTCACAATTTATCACCCTGTGTTAAAATGGTAGATAGGTCCCTGAGTCTAACTGCTTGTTTTCACTTTTTCCTGTAAAGCCTCCAGGCATGTAAAAAATATTAACAACTTGGATGTCTTTTCACCTGTCTTTTGTCAGTTTAATTCACAGGACCCAGAACAAACCTAAGAGGGTAGAGGAAAAGTGTTTTTCTCTCCTACAAGGACATTATGCTAAGGGAACTAAGCCAGTCATGAAAGGACAGACGCTGTATGATTCCACTTCTGTTAAGTCCCTAGAGAGGTCAGATTCATAGAGATGGAAGTAGAATGGTGGTTGCAGGGGTTGGGAGGGCGGGGACTGGGGAGTTAGTGTGTAATGGGTACAGAGCTACAGTTTGGGAAGATGAAAAGAGTTCTGGGGGTGATGGTTATACAATAGTGTGAGTGGACTTAAAGCCACTGAACGGTGCTTGTAAAATGGTTAAGATGGTAATTTCCTTTTTTTAGGGGCCAGGTTTGAATCAGTTACCCCTTCGCATCCCACTCCACTCGCCCCCCCCACCCTGTTCCATGGCAGACAGAGCTAATTCATCAGAGCAGTCTCCCCTGGATGAGGACCAGGAATGCTTCTCCATGGCTCCGCACCACCCTCTCAGCTTTATCCTTCCTCTCAACACTCTTCCCTGGTTAGGATTTTCCTGAACTTGGGAGGAAAATATGCTTCTTCAGCCCCCTGTTATCTCCTGGTTAGCACCCTATTTCTCATTTCCCATCACAAGCAAACTTGATGGGAGAGGTTTCAGGGGCTGCACTGTACCTCCCCTTGCTTATTTCATTCTTTATTCCGACCCAGTGTCCTCTCCGTTGATCTGAGCAGCACTGGCTCAGGTCACTGAGCGTGTCCTTGTCTCAAAAATAATATCTGTCAGTCCTTCTGTTCCTGGACCCTCTCAGCAGCACTGGGAATACTCCTTTCCCTTTGCTTCTAAGAGAGTGTGGTTTTCCTTCTCTCTCTCTCCAGCAGCATGTGCTGGCCATTTTCTACTTGCCCCCGGATCCATTTTCCATCTGTCCCCATCCTGATTTTGCTCTAGGAGTCTGCCCTGGACTGGTTGTGATTTCATCCTTTCATTGTATTGATGAAACTGTGGCCCAGAGGTGGGATGTTCCTTGCCTGTTATTCAGGTAACAAGTGAAAAGGACTATTGCTTTTAGTCTAGGGATACTTGCAATTGGTTACGGTTTCCAAAATTGTCTCACTCGTGCCGCCTCACTGGGTTCCCTCACCACCTAGCTCCGTGCTCCGTCTGCTGTAAGGCATCCGCTCTCTCCCTCCAGGGTGGAGTCGGCAGTAACAGTTTCCTCTGCTGGAGGCCCCAGCTCCCGTCCAGTGGCCTTCCCTAATACTGTTCTCGCAGCCTCGGTTGTCTCTACATTTTGATAACCTTGTGCTCCCCTTGCCCTTTCTGACCTGGGGTTGGTACATTTCTCCCATTCTTTTTTTTTATTATAAATTATTTGATTAATTTAAATTAACAAAAAACCCAGTGCACCCATTTCTCCCACCCGCATCCCCTACTTCTGGCAACCACCAATCTGTTCTCTCTATCCATGAGCTTGGTTTTTTTGTTACCTTGTGCATTTTTGTGTTTTTGATTCCACATATAAGTGAGATGGGATGGTATTTGTTTTTGCCTGACTTACATCATTTAGCTTAATGCTCTCAAGTTCTATATGTGTTGTCCCAGATGGCAGGATTTCATTCTTCTTTTATGGCTGAGTAGTATTCCTGTGTGTGAGTGTATGTGTGTGTATGTGTGTGTGTGTGTGTGGACCACATCTTCATCCATCCATTCATTCAGGTGTCTATCTATGGACACTTAAGTGCATCCATATCTTGGCTATTGTGAATAATGGTGCAGTGCACATGGTCGGGGGGCAGACACCTCTTCAATTAGTGCTTTCATTTCCTTCAGATAAGTGTCCAGAAGTGAGATCGCTGGATCATATGGTCGCTTTATTTTTAATTTTTTAAGGAACCTCCATATTGTTTTCCACACTGGCTGCACCAATTTACATTCCCACCAACAGTGCACCCCAGGGTTCCCTTTTCTCTACATCCTTGCCAGCACTTGTTATTTCTTGTCTTTTTTTTATAAAGAGATTTTTTTTTTAAAGATGTTATTATTTGAGAGAGAGCGTGAACAGGGCTGGGGGAGGGGCAGAGGGAGAGGAAAAAGCAGGCTCCCCGCTGAGCAGGGAGCCCAATGTGGGAGGGAGCCCGATGCAGGGCTCGATCCCAGGACCCTGAGATCATGACCTGAGCCGAAATAGGAGTCAGATGCTTAACTGACTGAGCCATCCAGGTGCCCCAATTTCTTGTCTTTCTTGATACCAGCCGTTCTGACAGGTGTGAGGTGATATCCCATTATGGTTTTGATTTGCATTTCCCTGATGATGAGTGATGTTGAGCACCTTTTCACGAACCTGTTGGCCATCTGGATGTCTTCCTTGGAAAAATGTCTATTCAGATCCTCTGCCTATTTATTACTCAAAAAGATTTTTTTTTTTTTTTTGCTTTGAGTTATATGAGTTCCTTATGTATTTGGCTATTAGCCCCTTATCAGATATATGATCTGTAACTATTTTCTCCCATTCAGTTAGGTTGCCTTTTTGTTATGTTGGTTTCCTTTGCTGTGCAGAAGCTTTTTGGTTTGATGGAGTCCCACTTGTTTGTTTGATGTTACGTGTATTCCACACATATGTTATACATATTTACCGCAGTGAAAAACAAAAAGTGAATTCCGTGCCTGGAGGTGGAAAATTTGGAGTATTTCCTGAACGTCGGCCAACTGCATCTGCCTGGACGTGCGTCTTGACGCCTGCTGAAATGCCTTCTTGCTTGTATGCACGTGCTGGTGTTGTCCCAGATCGGTGGTTATTTCTTCAGGCCCAGGGTGCTTCCTACCAGAGACAGGGAGGCACCTCTTCTTTCTGGCTTCCTTCTCCATCCTAACAGTCCGTTCCAGTGGATACTGTGTGGGACCACACACGGAATGAAGCAAGAAGAGTTAGTTCTGGGGTTTTGGGGACAAGCCAATGCTTTGAGAAAGAGAGGAATTTACTAGAAAGTCTCTTCTTGGGAGAAATCCCGGTCAAGCAAGTGTCCCAGCGGGGGCACAGGGCTTTAGATTTGTGCACTTTTAGTGGCATGTATTCAAAAAAGAAGTTACAGGTGAACACTAAATGCAGGGAAATGATCCTTACCTCGTAGGTCCTTACCTTGTAGAAATGATCCTCAGCCAGTGATGTGTGGTTATTTCCGAAAAGCCTTCTACTGGCAACGCGGGAGGGATGAGGGAGGAGAAAGAAGACAGGTGGGGGTGGGGTAGGAATGAGGAGATGAACAGAGGTGTGTCAGTTGCTCCTCCCGTGGCAGCCTCATGAGTCCCTGTCCAGGAGACACCTGTGATGACAGACATGCTCACACTAATCCGCAGGTGGCTCCTGAAACGTGGCCAGGGTGACTGAGGAACTGCATGTTCAATTTTGTTTGCTTGTAATTAGTTTAGATTTAAAAAGCCCCACCTGATTAATGGCTGTCTTCTTGGACAACACAACTCGAGGTCACCTTCTGGTGACCTGAGGACTCGAGCTTGATTTGGTTCTGGGGAGGCTCGGGGTTTCACATCTGCTGGGGTGAGACCTGAGGCGCATTTGGGGCTTTTAATATGGACATTGGATTCCCCCAAACCTCATCAAAAGTAGACTTAGTATCATTAAATTACTGTTTGATTAATCAATTATTGACTGATGTGCATTGTTTGTTGAGCACCTGCACTAGGACAGACACTGTGTTTAAAAATGAGGACACTGAACAAGCGTGAATGGAGGCATGTTATGAAAGAAGTCTCACCTCCTGTCAGTGGGAAGGAGTCTTTCTGTGGGGGGAAGGGGGTGATGTCAGATGGAGGCAGTCATTTTGTCACATTTTGTTTTAATAGGGACATTTCAAGTCCTGTGGTCCCTGAACTCTATTCAACTTTTCTAGTCCTCTTCTTGCCACCTTCCTTCTCAGTAGAATGTTCTGGGTTGACCTGATGTCTTGAATGGTGGTTGAACTCATAAAAATGGTGAACCCTTGTTTCACCACCCCCCACCGCAAAAGGGTTTCAGAGGGAGAGGAAGGGGAGGAGAGTTGAGAGGACGGGACGAAGAGCACTGGCAGAGGTTGGGGTGGGCTTGGGCGGTGGGGCGGTGTGCTGCCGCAGCCCCCAGGGGCCCCCGGGAGTGCCCGAGGCAGCTGTGGACGGGGCTCCCTTGAGGGACAGGATTTTGTTACAGTCTCTACCCAAGACTGGGATGGAAGCCAAGGCTGCAGCCTGAGTCAGCCTTCCAGCTCCAGCCCAGCACCGCCTTGACTCTGTCCCTTGGGCTGTCGGTCCTTCTGCTTGGCCACCCCCAGCTGGGTGCAGTCAGTTAGCTGGTTCAGTAAGTGTCCATAGGGCACCTCCTGTGCGCTTACAACCCAAGGGTTCTTGGGGTAACACTTGGGCTGCTTTGGGTCAATTCACTCCCCCTGCCTGGCTGCCTAGCCCTTGGTTGCCTCAGAGGCTCCCGGCTCCTATGAGGAAGGAAGGCTGATGGGTGCCCTGAGTTTTGGGCTGCACTTCTCAACTCTGGCTGCACTTGACAATTACTGGGGGAGTTTTTAAAAGGTACAGATGCCTGGGCATTCCTGGCCCCAGGCCAGCTAAATTAGAATTTTGAGCATAAAGACCTGGGCATATTTTTTTAAAGCTCCCTGGCCAGGATATTGTCCTGCAGAGAACCGAGGGATGGAAAGAGGACCTGGGAATCCTGCTGCGTTCCTCCCATCCTCTGGAAAACCTCCTGGCTGGCTCTCGTGGAGGCAGGAGCCCTGTTTCTGCAGGGAAAATCCCGGGAAAGCTGGGGGGCTGCATGCACAACCCTACCTCTCCCCCCACCCCCGCCATCCCCCAGATTGAGGCCTGAGGACCCTCAGTCACCTCTGGGACCCATGTCCTGGTGCACGGAGCAGCCGGAACGTGAGCTTTCCCACGGCTGGAGGTGGCCGCCTGATGGCTTCCAGCTGTCACCGCTGGCCAGGGAGCCTCTTCCACACACTGGACTCACCACTCTGTCAGAAATGCTGTCCACCTGAACTCCGCACCGCCAGCCACAGAGCCTACGGCAAGCCGGTTAGGGTGGAGAGTGGAGGTGGGGGATGTGCGTGGGGCTGGAGAGGAAGACAGGAACTCCAGGGAACTTTCCTAAGTTATGAGCTGGCTCCAAACTGCTAACTGCCTTTAAAGAAAATAATGAGGTGTGTTGAAAGAGCGAGCACTGTCTTACACTCGGCTCAGCAGTTGGAGCCAGGGCCTCCGGGTGGGGAGGGAGTCGGACTTGCAGCCTCAGGTTTTGCTCTCCTGGTCCCGCTCAGCCAACATCCAGAAGGGTTTGCTATGGGCTGTCATCTGCTGGCTCACGTACAACACCCAAGCGCAAACACATTTTCACATTCAGTCTTAAATGCTCAGAGGAACCAAGGTTTTCTGAGATTACACATTTTTGCAGCATTATGCTATACTTGAGCATGCAAAACAATGAAGTGGAATTTTCTTTCTTTCTTTTTTTATTGCTTCTAGGACCACACAGGGAATTCTTTTGGTAGGTGGGGTGCTCGCGGTCTGGGGGCTGGTGTGCACTTGGCCTGGGTCGGATGCTCGGACAAGTGTTTGCTGAACGGGGATGGCAGCTACCCGCTGACCCAAAGTTGTAGGGCTTGTGGAACATCTCTGGGTGGGTGGAGTCACTGCTTCTGTGTGCTGGGAGGGCCATCTGGGGTGCAGGAGAGAACACTTGGGTTTAAATCCCAGCCCTGGCCCTTCCTGACCATTGGAACTTGGACAGGTCACTTGACCTCAGTGAGCCTCTGTTTTCCCATTTGTGAAAAGGGGAATCTAAATAGATGGGCCTTAATGGGAGGTGTGGTGGCAATACCAGGGAACTAAGAGCCTAGAAGTGAAGTCTTGCCCCACCCTTCTTTTCTGTTTCATTCATTGGGCTTTTTCTTCTGTTTTCCTTGAAAAAATCTCTCTCTGGAGCTTCTCAAAATCTGTGCGTCTAGGCCCCACCGCAGACCAATTAAATCAGAACCTCTGAGAGTGAGACAGGGGCATTGGGTTGGCAGTTCTTTACGGTTCCTGGTGATTCTGATGCCTGGCCAGTGTTGCGAACCACTGCCCTAGAAGGGCCAGTGGAACTGGGACAGTGACAGGTGTTGGGACAATAATGCTTGGGACAGCGCTGTCCCCAGGGCCCAGAGGGTCACCTGGGGTCCTGTTGGTGGGAGAGTTCCTTACATTTGAGGTTTTAGGGGTCATGGTTTTGACCCTCAGGGGCCAAAAACCCATTACATTTAGTAATTTGCAATTTTCTCAGGAATGTGACTTTGAACTCCACCCACCACAAGGTGGGTGTCTGAGATGGAGTCACCTGGCTGGCACCAGGCCCCATGCGCCCCCCAGCTCTCCCCTGAGCAGCACACAGCAGCCCTAGGGAAGTGATAGAGAGCTGATTCCTTTCTGGGAATTGGCCCTCAAAGAGAAGGGCAGCTGCTAGTGCTGGTGTTCACAATGAAGAGAGAGTGAAGATGTTCTAGAGAGCCACGATTCCAAGCTGGAAGTAGAAGTTGAGATAAGGAGCAGCTTGCCTCTGTGCTGTGAGCAGGGGCCCCCGGGGGTGTTGGATTCCTGCATCCATCCCTCTGAGTGTCCAGGGGGCTGCTGGATTGCCACTCTCTGCTCCAGGCCCAGCCCTGGGTCTGGAGGACATTATAGCTCATCATGAGTCTCAGTGTGATATGCGCATGCGTGGGGGGAACATGTACCTTTTTTTTTTTTTTTTTTTTTTAGAGAGAGGACAGGGAGGGGCAGAGGAAGAGGGAAAGAATCTTAAGCAGGCTCCATGCCCAGCGTGGAGCCCAACAGGGGGCTTGATCTCACGACCGTCAGTGGGAGGGGAGCTGGGTGCGTGTGGGTCTAAGAGATGGAAGAAGGAGGCCAGTCTGATTTTGGCTGAACCCCAGGGGGTCAGGGCTGGATTGAAGAGACCAGTGGTCCCCTCTGGCAGATAGGGGCTTGGATCCTGTTCATTTGGGTCCAAGTCAAGGATGGCCAGGGGCTCTGGCGACTGCAGCCAGTGAAGAGAGATGCCACACTTTTCTTCGGCAGGTATCGTGTGAACTTCAGACCCAGATACGTCACCAAGTACAAGACAGTGACACAGTTGGAATGGAGGTGCTGCCCTGGCTTTAGAGGGGGAGACTGCCAGGAAGGTCCCAGGGACCCTGTGAAGACTCCCCGCCCCACGCCTGCCCGGCCTCGAAATAGCATGAAGAAAGCCACAGGTAATTTCTTTGTACTTTGTGGTGGGTGACCACCTCTGATCTTTTCCAGTGCTCCTGCAGACAGTAGGATTTATGATTTTCAATGGCGATCTCTCCAAGGTCTTCAAGTAACACACATATATGCCTGCAGTAGACACATGTGGCATGCAAAGTTATTTGCAAAAGCAGTAGCAATCAGAGTACAGATTTTTTCTTTTGCAAGTAAATTGCTTTGTTAGGGCCAACTTGTGAAAGCCAAGGACTTAGCAATCAGTGTAGGGGATGGTTTCAGACTGGTGTAGTGTGCAGAACAGATGAAAAGAGATTCAGATGTAGTGATGCTTTGTTTGTTCTTGCTTTTCATCTACAAGCTCCCATAAATCTGAATTTGAAGGAACTAAATTTTTTTTTTTTAAATAGGTAAATTAGAATCATTGTCATTCTGTTTGGGGTGAGCTATTTGCAAAGCTAAGACAGAGAGGCATCCAGTGAAGTTGTTCTTAAATTTGTTTCTAAATTTTTTTGTAGCACAAATTCAGTGAATAACTCAGAAAGCAGTGATAATTTCCACCTTTGCTTTTAAGTTTAACATTAAGTGGCTGACTTTTATGGATAAAAATTGTCCTTTTATCTTTCCTCTTTTTTAAGTTGAGTGAGAATAAATGTAACCTAGGTTTTCTCATGAATTTGATGGTTGTCTTTAAATGATTATATTTTCCCATGAAGTATTGTCAATTTTGAAACTTGTAGTGTTTCCCAATATTGTCTGTAAAATTTTAAAATAATTTTTATGAAAAAAAGGTAATGCATATCAATTAAAGAGTGTTTATAAAGTATAGGGAAATACTTACTTACACATAATCTCACCGCCGTATGATAACTACTGCTAACATTTTGTTATTACACATTACTCTCTTTCCTATGTCTGCACATACATTTTGTTAAAGAAAAATTCATTTATTCATCCCACAAATATTTATTGAGCTTCTATATCTGGCAGGCTCTATACTAGATACTTGGGAAAAGTGAAAAACAAGGCAGACAGTCCTTGAACTCACAGAAGGCAAACATCAGACAAGTAATTACAATAAGTCATCATAGATAATATGATGGGGACACACAAAGGGGTCCATTGGATCATAATAGTTTACTTTTGTTTCATTTTTATTTTATAAAATCTTAAGCCTGTATGTAGTTTACTGAGTCGAATAGCTTTAAAAGGACTATTAGAAAAACAGTGACCCTCCTTCTCCCCCACTTTCCCTTCTCAGAGGTAATTCCTTTAAACTCTTTAGTTTGTCTTTTGGAATTTACCACCATATCTATTGACCTCTCATTATGGAAGGTGAGGGTTTGACTCCTTTTCATCTGCTTTCCAGCACATGGTTCCCATACCCTCATCCTTTCTGTACAGTTTATACCAGGTTTTTAATTTATTTAATACATATTGTTTACATTGTAGTAACTGTATAGATAATGTTTACAGCTGAGCCATGTAGTATACTATGAAACTGTTGCCTTTCCTATACAGCTTTATGGTTTCTTTAGAGTTAGTATTTCTCTTATATTTTCCTTTGTTTTTTATGTCCTTGTCCTTATTTCAACCCAAACTCTCCTCTGGGTGATTATCTAGATGTCCTTTCATTATGTTCAGACACATCAGTGTCATATTCCTGAAGCATCCTCCTAGAGCTTTCTTACTTGCCCCACCTGGTCATCCTCTTTTCCTTGTTCACAGCTGCCAGCCTGTGATCTTACTTGTCTCTCTCCCATTGATCCCCTCTTTCCTGTACTCCCTGCTTGTTCTCAACTTACTACCTTGTTTTGGTAAAGCACATCCTCCAGTAGTTTTATGAGAAGATTGTATGGGAGTGGTACACTTTCTATTATTTTATAGTCTGAAAATATTTTTATTCTACCTTTAGAATTCTAGATTTGAAATAATTTTCATTCAGAATTTTGAAAGCATCACTCAATTTTCTTCTAGCTTTCAATACAGCTGTTAAAATGTCCAAAACCATTCTGATTCCCAATTTTTTATACGTGACATGGTTGTTCTGTTTTTTGTTTTGTTTTGTCATTTTAGTGGGATTTCAGAAGGGAATGAAAAGGAAATGCTTATCCTTAATCCACTATCATTAAAAAGAACATACTATTTTTTAAAAGATTTTATTTATTTGAGAGAGAGAGTGCGTGTGAGCACTCGAGAGTGAGCACAAGCAGAGGGAGGGGGAGAGGGGGAGAGGGAGAGGGAGAAGCAGACTCCCTGCTGAGCACAGAGCTTGACGTGGGGTTCATGGGGCTCTTTCCCAGGACCCTGAGATAGTGACCTGAGCGGAAGTCAGAAGCTTAACCGACTGAGCTACCCAGGTGCCCCAAGGACATGCTATTTTTAGAACTTATTTTTTAACTCAATCTATAATGAACAACCGTTCATTAAATAATTTACAATATCATTTAATGGCTTTTGAGTGTGATTATTTGAACACAATCCCCTGCTATTGGTCACTTAGGTCGTTTGCAGTTTTTCAGTATTATAGATAGTATTTGAATAAACATTTTTTCCTCTTAATATTTTAGATTCATCCTTGATTATTTACTAGAATAAACTTCTGGAAGTGTAATTGCAGGGGCAAAGGGATTCTGAGATTTTGATACATATTGCCAAATTATCCTTCCAAAAAGTTGTAGCAGTTTCCACAGTCACCAGGAGTATGGAAAAGAAGCATTTCCTTACATGCTGATTTTCCCCCAGTCTCCTGCCCTTTCCTTTTATTTCCTTTGCTCAGAATGGCATTTCATCTGTATGTGATTCAACAATTTGTTTTTTTCTCCTAGTGGCTTGAGGTAGAATAAATTTTTCAGTGTGGAAAATAAAGTATTCTATAAAGTTCTCTGCTTGGGAGTTTGGCCATCTGAATTCCAGTCTTGGTTTTACCACTAAGTTGATTTTAATGAATAATAGCTGTGGTTATGATTGTGTACAAAAGTTTAGGGGAGGAAAAAACAACAGTAAACTCAAATATCTGCAACGTTCTACATTTACTTTTAGTGTTTGTTCAGTGTACCTTAATGCATTTTACTTCATTGTAATCTATATTGTGTTTGACTTTTTCCACCTGTCAAGATAGTCTCCATATCATCTGTGTAGGCTTGTCGAGGTTAGCCCCTCCTTTTTGTTTTTAAGATTTATTCATTTCAGAGAGAGAGAGAGAGCAGTGGGAGGGGCAGAGGGAGAGGGAGATAAGCAGACTCCTCACAGAGCAGGGAGCCCAACGTGGGTCTTGATCCCAGGACCCTGAGATCATGACCTGGGCTGAAATCAAGAGTCAGAGGCTTAACTGACTGAGCCACCCAGGTGCCCCTGTCAGCTCTTTCTAGTATTCCTTGTATCCTACTGTGTGTTCAGGGGCATGGTTTGCTTCTAATCTCCTATTGCCTCAGGTTTCAGTAATTTTCTTTTTGTCGAGTTCATCAATCTATCTGTCACTTTATTTTCATTTTTATGACTCATCACAATCATCTTTATAACTTTTTTTCCTTCTTTTGGACTATTTCCTTGGAGGTATATTTCTTAGATCATCAAAAATTCAATGTTTATATTCTTTGATTTAGTGAATCTTAGTCTATATGACCGTGTGACTTCATTGTTAGGAGATGCCAACAGAATCACTGCTGTATTTCTCTTTTGCTTTTAGTTTCCCGAACTGCATAATGGTGGTAAACAATGTCTATGAGACTCCTTTAGCCTAGCGATACTAATAAAAGTAAAAGAACATTTAGGAGTTGCTTGGGGGATAACTTACTGCTTGTATGATATCATACCACCCAACAGCTAATGGGTGGATCTTGCTAAAGTGGCTTCTTGTGGTTTTATAGAACAGAGCCAATCATTGGGGTGTAGCTGCTGCTCACTAATGTGGGAACAGTGTGTCCATATGACAGAGTAGATTAAGAATATTTCCCGTTAGGGTGAAAGAGACCACTGACTGTCTATTATGTGCCATGTACATATTCTCTTAACAACCCTAGGAGCGAAGATAATACCTCTGCTTCAGAGATGAGGGGATTATAGTTCACAGAAGTTAATTAACTCGCTCAAGGGCAGACAGTAAACAGTGGAGCCAGACTGCAGGGGAGGTCTCTTTGACTCAAAGCCTATAGTCTTTTTCGCTCTACCATGATTGCCTGTGGTTAGAGGGGATCTATAAGTGAAGGCTTAAGTGTATTCCTCAAGTACCCTGTTTATTGGCTTTGTAGAAAATGGGAAATGGTAGAACGTGTTAAGTCATATCCGACTCTTTCTTTGTAACAGATAATGAACCAAGCCAAGTCCCAGAGCCCAAGAAGACTTTGTCACCAACTCGTGCAGCAGAACCAAGCCAAACGGTAGATCCCAAACAGGGGCCGCAAGAACTTCAGGAACAGAAAATCCAGGTGCTTGAAGAGAAGGTTCTCCGACTCACAAGAACAGTTCTTGATCTCCAGTCTTCCATTGCCGGAGTGAATGAAAACCTCAAGCATGCCATTCAGGACAATGCCAGCAAAATGCTGGCATCGTGGCTCAGTAACCTGCACCCCCAGCCGGTGCCCGACAGTGCTGTTGGCGGAGACACAGAGACCATCCAGCTTCCTGATGTCCTCAACAATAAGGAATCTGGCATGAAGGACATCAAGTCTGAATTGGCTGAGGTCAAGGATGCTCTGAAGAACAAGAGTGACAAACTGGAAGAGCTGGATGGGAAGGTAAAGGGGTATGAAGGACAGCTCAAACAGCTCCAGGAGGCTGCCCAGGGCCCTACGGTGACCATGACGACCAATGAGCTCTACCAAGCCTATGTCGATAGTAAGATTGATGCCCTGAGAGAGGAGCTCATGGAGGGAATGGACAGAAAGCTGGCTGATCTGAAGAACTCATGTGAGTACAAGCTGATTGGTCTCCAACAGCAGTGTGATGACTATGGGAGCAGCTACCTAGGAGTGATTGAGCTTATAGGAGAGAAGGAAACAAACCTGAAAAAAGAAATAAATGATCTTCGAGCCCGGGTACAAGATCCTTCAGCTCAGTCAAATTGCTGTGGTGGTGAAAAGAATGGTGACTTTGGACAACAGATCAAGATGTTAGACCAGAAAATCGAAAGAGTTGCTGAAGCCACCAGAATGCTGAATGCACGAATGGACAATGAATTTGACCGCCTTGTAGTTCCAGAGCCAGATGTGGACTTTGATGCCAGATGGAATGAACTAGATGCAAGGATCAACGTGACAGAGAAGAACGCGGAAGAACATTGCTTTTACGTTGAAGAAACCCTTCGGGGGACGATTAATGGCGAGGTAGATGACCTGAAGCAACTTCTTGATCAGAAAATACAGTCTTTGGAAGAGCGCCTGGGGACTGTTCTCCTGGAGGTGGCCAACAGCACTGAGGCAGAACTCACCCCCCCAGCCTCAGCCTTACCGGGTGGGTCAGGGGCTAGGAACAAACAGGTCATGATAGAGTTAAATCACCTGAAGAACAAAGTTCAAGTTGTTGAGGATATTTGCCGGCAGAACTTTCAGAGAGAGCCTCATGGCTTAGAAGATACTTTGCCAAATGGAGAAGACCACATAACGGGTGATAGTTTGAACCTTTTGAAATCTCTGAATGACACGATGCATAAGAAGTTTCAAGAAACTGAACGTAGCATCCAGAAACTTCAACAGGATTTTAGTTTTCTTTATTCTCAACTAAACCACACAGAGGACGATGTGAATCATCTCCAGAAGGAGCTGAGCAGCTGTAGAGAAGGTAAAAATGCTGCAGTGGGTGGGTTTCCTAAGGGGGACGAGCGAGGAAGGACGGTGGGGCCCCTCGCATCTCCCCAGAACCCCAGGGCTCATTGCTGCAGCCAGCTGGAGGAGAGGTGGCAGCACTTGCAGAGCCGGGTCCTCTCGGAGCTGGACACTTGTAAGGAAAACACGCACGGGGTCCGGAGGGATGTCTCCGTGGTTGAGAGCAGGGTATCTCAAATGGAGAAAACGTGCAGCAAGCTGGACTCCATCTCAGGAAGTCTTCAGAGGATCAAGGAGGGGCTCAACAAGCATGTCAACAGCCTCTGGAGTTGTGTCAGGCAGATGAATGGGACACTCCGGTCACATTCCAGAGACATATCTGGCCTGAAGAATTCAGTCCAGCAGTTCTATAGCCACGTTTTCCAGATTTCTACCGACTTGCAAGATCTGGTCAAATTTCAGCCATCAGCCAGTAAGTTGACCTTTACAATTCCATTTCTTGCATTTGTTTGCAACATGTATCATGCTAGATTTTGGATGGCCCCTGGGATTAACTACATCAGTCCTCCCCAAAGTGTGGTTCGTAGATTGGTGCCAGTTTGTGAATCACTGGTGCTGACTGGCAGTGAGATAAATACCCACATTGAGAGTATTTAGAAACTTCTATTGAAAACAGTTGGACTTCACTGTAGCAGCATTCAAGCACACCTTCTGTGCATTTTACAGAAGTACCAGGACAACAGATTGAAAATGAAAAAGGAATACTCCTTCACCACAGGGAAGATGGCAAAATGTTGATCTGTGTACACCGTCATGCTGGTGAGCTTAGAGTTGGGGTCAGGTTTTTGGCGTGACAGCTTGGAGCAGCGGATATTGTTGTCCCATCTTTTAGGAAGTCTCCTGTTTGCTTATCGGCTCACCTGTCTACAAACCTCGCTTTTTGTTTGTGGGTGTCATTCTATTCTGTCCTCATCATCTTCGGGCTACCTCCTATTCTCTGAAATCTAAGGCCTAGATGATGGCAGGTAGAATACTGTCCTCTTCCTTTCCAGAGACAGAGACAAGACCCTGGATGAAAAGCATTTTAGGGGCAGTAACTGTTGAAGGCCGTGTAGTGCTTAGAACAAGGAAGCACATCAGCTGTGCGTGGGACAATGCTTGCTGCACATTAAGACGCTCAGCAAATGTTTGTTAAATGAATGGTTCCTTAATAACATGAAGTAATATATTCAACAAAGTTCATTTCTTTCTTGCTTGAGGGTTCAGCCCATCCTCCCTGAAGGACAGAGCTGCTCTTATACTTGGATTCTTTCATTTAGGTAGTCTCAATAATGAGACAGCCTTTTCTAATTGGAGGCAGGGAGGGAAAATGAGTTCACATTTATTGAGCACTTTCTGTGTACCAGCACTGGGCTGGTTCCCTCAGGGGACATGTCTTAGAGCCCCCCAGTCGCCTCATGGAGAAGGCACACTACTTTCCCAAGGTTAAGTGTATCCAAGGGCATACAGCCAGAAAGTGGCAGAGCCAGGATGGGAACCCCGGGTGGGCTGCATCCAAGAATTGTCTTCCAGTCCAGAGCACATCTCCTTTGTGTGTCCCAGAGTTGAACACAGATTTACTGGGTCCAAAAGGACTTGTTGAGGGCCAACTGTAGGCCCAGAAGGACCCCACTTCCTGATTCACCCTCTCCCTGTTTCCTCCTCTCTTCCTCTTTGGGCCTTTATCACCTTTTTCACCTTGCTCAGCTCCAGGTGACAAAGGTCCTCACACGTTGAGCTGAGATTTTTATGGCCAGGATGGAGTGAAGCCTCTAGGATTTTATGTCCAAGCTGAGACATAAAACCCAAGGAGGGGAGGGCTGGAGCATGAGAGGCAGATGAGCCATGGCGAGTCCCAGGTAGGTCCCCAGGAAGCTGGAGGGTCTGAGGTGGTCAGGTGGGAAAATGTTTTGGATGTTCCCAGAAATAAGACGTTTGTAGATAAGGAGGTACCCAGGCCAGTGCGGACTGGGAAGCTGGCTTCCACCCCAGTGCTGGGCCCACGACGCTACACTATTTATAACCCTCCCCTCCTCCCAGGCCCACACAGCTCCTCTATCTCTGGAATGTTGAGTAAAGGTCACAACACTGTGTGTGTTCATAGAATGATTGTCCTTGGGGTGACAGGGCTGTCTGGACGGTACTTTATAATAACAGGTTAAACCAGATATTTCCAGTTGATTTGCAACTCCCAGGCCGTGTGGGAAGCTGTGTTAACTCTTTCACACTTGTCTGTTGAAGGAGGAGTCAGAGGTGAATGTCTTTAAAGAGAATGTAGCTTCTAAAAGATTATCCTTCTGGAATGAATTCATTGCTGTGAATGTAGAATGCGTGGACTTTCGAGAATTCCATTGATTGAAAAGAACCAAAAATAAACAAGCAGGACTCTCTCCTTGTATAGAGCATCCCGGTCCGGGAGGTCTGGAGCCTGAGTAGCAGAGGTCCAGGGGCAAATCTGGAGTTAAGGTCACAGTGAAAGTCACACATTGGCCAGTTAAAAGTCAACAGAACGTTTATTGAGCACCTGCTGTGTGCAGGGCTCTGTGAGAGACATGGAGAGAATGAGTAGCAAGATCCTGACCCTCAAGGCATTTTCAGTCAGAGTGGGAAAGCCACATAGGTTTGCAGAGAGAATGAATGTAATGGTATGTAAGGCCGAGCCGGTGGTGTAGGGTTTATCCTTTCAGTTCATAAGGTCTCACTGAGCCTCTATTATGTGGTAGTTAATGAGCTATGTGTGTGGATTATGTGGATGACAATGCACGTGACAATGACAGTCTGAGGGCCAACAAGCTGACAAAGGGATGGTCATGGGAACGGGGTGGGCATAGGCACACTGGGTGTGTGGAGAGGCATGTGTGGCCCCTGTGGAAGTCGGGGGTGCTCCTCAGAGGAGAGAGCCCCTGAGTCAAGCCTTCAAGGTTGAGTAGGTTGAGAGTTTAGAGGCTGGAGGGGTGAAGAGTGAGGTGGAGTGATAAGAGAAGCTTCTGGAAGGAGGTGTTACTGGAACTGATAATGAAGGGATGGTTAGGGCCCAGAAAAGCAGGAGGGGGAGGCATACCTGGTGAGGAGTTGATATGAATGGGTACGTTATTTATTGCTGTGTAACAACCTACCCCAAATCTTGGGGGCTTAAAGCAACAAAGATGTATTGTTTTCCATTATTCTGGGCATCAGACACTCGAGGGGGGCTTGGCTTAGCTTGGCTTGGTGGTTCTTCTCCATTTGGCATTAGCCTGAGTCAGTCACTCAGCTGTAATCAGCTGGCAGCTGGCCTGGCTGGGCTGGAAGGTCGGGGGTCCTCCCTGTGGCCATTCTCTGTCTCTCTCTTCATGTGGTTAACTTGGGCTGCTTCACAGCATGGCGGTCTCAGGGGAGTCAGACTCACTACATGGTGACCGGCTCATAAAGGAAAGTGGAAGCTGCTGGGCCCCTTCCAGGCATGGCAGCCTGTCTGCCACATTTGTTAGCAAAGCAAGTCAGCTCCTGAAGGGGGACGTGGTTTGTATGCATTGGGAGGGAAGGAATATTAATGATAGTCATCATGTCTCCCTCAGGGAGCAAAGGCCCAGGGATGAGGATGCCTGATGTAGGTTTGGACCAGTGACCAGATGGCTGGACCGCCTGGGGAGGCAAAGCCTGGCCTTTCTACCCAGTGCACTGCCCTGTTCTCCCATGCTGTTCTTTTCTTCAGAAGCATCCCTAAAGGGGCCTGAATTTTCCAGAAGGCAGACAGTGCGGGGGCCAGGGGCTTCAGCTGATGCTCATATAGCTCCAAGTCTATTTTGTCTCCCTCCCATTGATGCATATGTTCTTCCCTGGGGTTTAAAAGGGACTCTTGAAACTATTTGCAAATGTTGGCTGTTTTTTTTTTTTTGGACCAAAGGTCCATGGCTTTCGTCTAGGAGGCAGAGAGGTGCCCAACTTCCAAAAAGTGAAGAACCAGTATCTCACCTTAAGCTCAGTAAAGTGGGTGTGATGTCTCTCTCCTGGCCCCCTCTATCCCACCTAGTCATTCCCATACTCATTCATTCAACTGATACGATCTGAGCCGCGTCCTGGCGCTGCAGTGCCTGTCCTCACGAATGTTACACTCTCGTAGGGAAGACAGACAATGCACAGCCAAGCAAACAATGATCTGATTTCAGCCAGTGATCAGTCTGCAAGGAAAGACACAACAGAGTAAGTTCATGGAGAAGAGGAGACAGCAATATGTTTTAGGTGAGTGGGCAGGGAGGGTTGCTCAGTGGAGAGGACATCTTTGTGGAGCCCTGCAGAGATCTGTGGGAAGTGTTCCAGGCAGACAGAACAGCATGTGCAAAGGCCCTGGGGCAGTAATGAGTTTGTCCTGTTTGAAAAACTTAGAATGCTAGTTTTATCAAGTATATGAACAAAGGGGGTAAGTCCTAAGCATTAAGGTCAGAGAGGGGGTAGGAACCAGATCATGTAGGATTTTATAGGCTATGGTAAAAGATTTGAGTTTTAAGTATGATGAGAAACTATCAGAGGATTTTGAGCCAGCCAGTGTTTATTATTTCCCAGGTTTGCAATCCCAGCTATCTTCATGCTTTCTCTGGGACTTTGGGCAAGTCATTTATCTACCTAGTTACCTCACTTTCTGCATCTACTAATTGGAAATAATAATGACACTTACCTCAAAAAGTTGGTTTAAAGAGGATTAGTACTCATAAGGAGTGGAGTATTAAACAGTGCCTGGCCCCTGGTAATCACTCAATCAGTACTACCTATTATTTTAACCCTCTGTCCCCTATAATAGATGTTTACTCTGCTCCTGGCTGAACTTTTCTCCCTTTCTCTTCCTACAACCCCCCAGGCATCCAGCCTCAGAGGAGCCAGAAGAGCCTGTCCACAAAGCAGACATGGGACGAGAGCCCTGCGTGTCGGGCTCCTGGCTGCTCGTAGAAGGCTCCGGAAATCCAGTGGGGGTCTTCTCTCTTTCCCTTTCTTTTTCTTTTCTAAATTGGGGGTCAGGTGGGAAGTGTAAAAAGCCCAGAAATCTCCCCTCCCTAGCATTCAGGATTCACATTCAAATACTTCTGTTGATGAGAGGCTTAGCACTTGGGACTAAGTTAGGCTGCTAAGTCCTTTGTCCTTTTGTCCGCTGTGGCCCAGGGGTTTGGCCCACTGCCTGCACGCACTCACTCCCACTGTTGGAGACGTGTGGGGCCCTGCGCTTCTGGCCGGGACCCTCTGCCTTTCGCTTGGTCAGCATCTTGTGGGGCAGGAGTTGCTCTGTGGCGTGGGTAAAAGGCATCTTTTCCCGCCTGGGCCCCGAGGACTGCCCTGGCCTGTAACTCGAGCATTGTCAGTGAGGCCGTGGCTGGCTGCCCCCTTTGACAGCCGGGGCATCGCAGCCTCCCGGTGCGACCTAGACGCTGAAGCCTGGTTGGACGCCACTGCCTCTGATGGTGGGAGAGGGGGGAGTTCCCGGGATTGAGAAACCTGGGGCTCCTGCTGGGCGGGGACGGCAGGCGGAGGAAGACTTCTGTGCAGCAGGGAAGCTCTCTTACCCTACGTCACAGTTCCAAGAAGGGACATGCCCGCCTAGATACCAGGATGTTGTTTCACCCGACCCTGGTGACAGCAGCATCACTTCCTTTTTCGAATCCCCCCATCTGTTTCTTCTGCTCACATCGGAGGGCTGTTTCTCCTAGTACTTGAGTTATACTAAGCACGGTGTTTCATTTAGGAGTGTTAGAGATTTAGGAATCCCATCGTTATCAAGTGGCTAATGCAGGCTGTACCACAAGAATGAAAAAGCATGGATTTTCCAAAAATTTAACCATAAAACCTGGCCAGGGGAAGAGTGGCCTGATGTCACAATGCTGGCCTGGGCCCTCAACTTGAAATTGGCTGAATCGGGGGCCAGTTTAGGTCCAAGATAACACGATGGACCAAGTCAGCGTTTTATAAATACATAAAGGCTGAAACAGACTGCATCCACTCAGACCAGCCTGACCCCAGCAGTTTGCACCCTTTCACCCCGTGGGCGCCTGGTGCTGGTGCTGCCCTTTGGCGGGTGTAAGGAGCTGCTGCGTGGTGTTCTTAGGGCTGAGCTCTCCCCCATAGCGGCATGCAAGAATCCTCAGGGAGCTTTAGAAAAGTAAGAACTCCTGGGCTCAGTCAGGAGATTCCTGCTCAATAGGGATGAAATGAGACCTAGGAATTTGTAATCAAATTTGTAATTGAAACAAAAAACCCCTAGCTCTGGTCCCAGAAGCAGAAGGAAGGCTACTTGAAAGGCAGCAGGATATCACCACCCAGGGTGAACTGTGCCCAAAGGAAGGGGAGAAACAGGGAGGAAGGGAGAGGAGAGAGAATGAAAAGGCCGACTTTGACACTGGGTGGGCAACAAAAGGGGACTTGGTGTGAGCCAGTCCACTTGCAGACTCCTCTAGTTGTTGATAGGACATGCTTTATTTACATCTTGATTACTGCAGCTTCATAGTAAGTCTTAAAACCAGGGAGTGTAGATCCTGTGCATTTCCATAGGGATTTTAGAAGCAGCTTGTCAAGTTCTACCAAAAAAGAAAAAAAATTCCCAGGTGATGTTGAGGCTCAGTGAGGTGAGACTCCCCCCAACCCCGGGATTCTGTGATTGCACATTCCTTCCCGTTTCAAATGTGCTGCCACCGCGAGTACGGCTGTGTGTGCCTCTCAGTGTTCTCTAGGTTGTGCTGGTCGGACATGTGGACCCGTTTTCGCTGTGGAGCCTTATTCCAGGGCTTCCCGCGTGGTTGCATCGGGACTCACTGTGTCGCCCTCTGCAGGAGGCCACACCATGCTCCCGGGCGGCGCTGAGGGCTTCTCGTCCTTCCAGCCAGAGCCGCCAGCCGCATCTAGGTCACGGTGAGCTCAGAGTAGAACCACTGCCCAGGAGACCTGGTCTCCCTTCCGGTGTCGCCAGGAGACCAGGTCAGGTGTTCTGCAGGGTCTCGCCGCCCCGGCAGCCTCCGGCATGCCTGTGGTGCTCCACTCCAGGGGGGCCCTTGGGCCTCGTCCGCCAGCCGAGCGGCTGCGGGGAGCCTGAGCAGCCCCTTCCTGCGGCCCACGCTGGCGGTTAGCTGCGAAGACTTGGTGGGCATCCTGTGGGCGTTTGGAGGCCCGATGGCCACCTGTAAGGTGCTTGCAGGGTTGCAGGCTTCCTGGCAGGCTGGCTGCCCCCTCTGCCGGGCGCCCCGCATAGTGCCCTGCTCCCACGGGCACCCGGTTCGGTCTGGTTGGCAGGAGGGGGCCGCGGAGCTGGCCCGCTGAGCGGACCGGGCAGATGAGGCAGGAGGGATCCATGGCCTTCCCGCAGCCGGGGCCCCAACTCCAGCACCGGAGGCCAGTGTCTGTCCCCCACGGCCTCTGCTTCTGTAACAGACACCACCTAAGGGCCCTCCTTCCTGCAGTCTCCCCCCACCATGCAGCAGGCCTCCCTTTGGTGTTCCCTGGCGGCCGCAGGACGCAGACACAGCCTGGACTCCTGTGCGCCCAGCTGGGGCGCAAAGCGGCCGCAGGACATCAGCTCACGGGTTCCTGGGGATTTGCTTCCGCAGGTCTTCGCTTTCGTGAAGTCAGAATTCTAGAGGAGCAGGAGTGGCCTTTGGTAGTCGGGTACCAGGCCCGTCCGCAGAAGGTGGGGTGCTGCCAGCCGGCTGGGGCGGCCTGGGGCCACAAGGGCAGATCAGGACTGGAGCCTGGGGCGGTTCCCCAGCCCGCGGCGGTGCACACGGGGCCCGCAGTGGCCCTTCCTATGCCGCTGTCGGGTTAGACGCCCAGGGCAGCAACACTGGGCTCTTCGGGACAACTCAGTTCAAATGGTCACTCTCTGAATTAGAAACACATGTTGAGCTCAGAAAGACATCCACTGCCAGGAGTGATCTCTCCAGAATGAGCAAAATGCTGTCCAGTCTTTGTTACAACTTTGTAATAAATGTATATGCATTGGAAACACCACGTGATACCGTGATGCTGGACAGCCAGCATGACCTGGGGGGGGGGGGGGGGGGGGGGGGGGCGGGGGAAATGACTGGACCCAGGGCGGCTCTTCTCCTTACTGTCCTGGCTGAGACGCCTCGGAGCAGTCAGTTGCCCAGAGCAGGCCTGGGTGTCCTCCCCAAGGAGATTAGTGGAGGATATTTGTTCCAAGGGGTATACTTGTGCATTCTTTGCCTTCTGCTCTGTGTGGCAAGCCTGGGTGTTGAGGGAGTGGTGGCTATAAAAGAGCTGTCGCTGTCTCTGAGGACCAGCATTGCCCTTGGTGACAATGAGTTTTGGGCAGAATTCAGGTACCTAATGCAATAGCTGGCAGGAGTTAGAGTGCGGCCCATAGTATCTTCTAGCCTTCGTTCATTCACCATACACTTAAATGTCTCAATGTCAGGTGCCAGGCTCTATGCCAAACCCTGAGGATAAAAGATTATTAAAATGTGTCCTGAACGGCTCATTATCCAGCATGACAGGAACAATACAAACAAATTGAAAGAGACTAAAACAAGTCATCCAACTAATGAAAAGAACTCTGAAGAAACACACAACGTAAGAAAACAAACATGTAATACCCTTAAAAGAGCCTTCTTTCTTATTGGAGGCTTTCCTTGCACACCACGTGATCTTGATCATGGTTCACGTGTAAAGGTGAGGCACTGGGTAAGATTTCATGCGGGGGGGCTTCATTATGGGGACAGTTTGAAGATTCTCCCCTTCTCCAACCTAAGCTATAATAAGTGTCCTGGGAGCGAAGCAGGAAAAGGGGGTTGGGAGCCTCCTAATTCAGCGGGCAGACTTTGTGTTTCCAGACTGTTCTCTCACTCCTGTCCTCCATTGTGGCTGATGTCCCCATGTCTGCAGTCCCTCTGCCTCAGTTTCTGTCTAACCCAACCCTTCTCAACCAGGGTTCTGAAAGAGAATTGAGGCCTGATGCTGTTCCATTGAGTGATGCGAATTCTCTTCTCTGTATCTAAGTATTAGCTCTGTATTATCCTTAGGATGACTGAGAAAGTGGTGAATCATTTTCCGTAGGGCTTAATTCTCTCATGGAGCACTGGTCAGTCCCTTTGGGGCTGGAGGTGGGTGAGCTACGTGGCTCTTTGGTGGACGGGGAGCACGTGTACGATCACCACAGTTACCTTGGTGAGTTTGAAAATGAGACAGTGGGTCCAGATGCGATCACTGATCACTGTGTAGCTCCGGGACTTGGGCCCTGCAGGTACCATACAGACTGCAGAGGTGGGTGGGGCTGGAGGCTGCTATCTGCCATTCCTGGTTATTTTTAGATGCCTCATGGACCCTCAGGAAGCCTTCCTGGAAGCCTGCCCGGTTCCAGGAATGTACTCATAGGAGGAAGGGCTGGCTGCTTCCTGGTGTGTCACAGCGCCATCCCCCGAGGGCAGGGAAATGTGAATCAGAAGTTTCCTCCCGTGGACTTCCCCTCAGTTGGTGAGCTTAAGGCTGTGGCAAGAGGCGCGGGGTGTTTCTGCTCCTTTGGGGCCTGTGCCTGCTACAGAGGGGCCTTAAGCTCCCTGATGCCTGCTGGGGTCACTGTGGCATCTGCGTTCGGCAGGGCTTCGGCTTGTGGAACCATCCAGTGACCCCCAGGCTTGCCGGTTTGAGAGAACATAAGGTGGTTGGGGGCAGCAGGTCCCGTTCAGTAATTCGTGATAGACCTGTGGTATCATCATGTGGTGAAATCTGAAGTTTTAGTGCTGGGGCCAAGAATGGTGCTGTTCCGGGGAGGCAACCATTGTGTAGAAAGGCTGAAAATCCTCCCACCTCCCCTGGCCACTGTGCAGGGGTCCCCAGTGACCTCACCAGCTCCTGGGTGACCTGAGGGCAGCCTGCCCCGTGGCCCACCTTCTGAAGCTGTGAGGCATGCTGTGCCCCTGCTCTGGTGGATGCGCTGGGCTCGCCAGGGCCATGCCCAGGACGCTGCTGATGCACAAGCACATACCTTCCCAGGGAGCCGAGCCCATCAGGTCTCACCCAGGGGCCTGGGGCTGAGCAGTCGAGTCTGAGGTTCTTAACCTTTCTCTCCACTTTCCAAATGCTCAGCCGAGGAGCCCTCAGAAGCACTGCTGCACCCCCCGCCCCGAGGAAAGACCCCGCAAGTGCCTGGAAGGCCCTCCCACCCAGCTCTGGAGGAGGCCCCCACGGAGGCCTCTCATCCCGAGCCGACCCCTCTGCCGACACCGAGCGCTCCCCCGCTTCCTGAGGACCCCAGAAGACGGCCACACACGGGCCAGTGGCCTGTCCTGCCCAAGAGACCCCCGCAGCCACTGCCCCCGCCAACACGGCCAGGCTGGACAGGGATGCCCTACTTGCCCGGCTCCACGGGGGTCATTATGGAGACTGGAGAGGCCGGGCCTCCGGGGAGGATGGGCGTGTCGGGGAGGGGCCTGCCCCAAGGAGTGGACGGCCAGACGGGGCAGGGGCCCATCCCCAGCGCCGAAGGCTTCGCAGGAGCACCAGGTAGGGCCCCCGCGGCTGGGCACATCTGAGTTGGGGGGGGGGGGGGCATTGTGAGAATATATGGAGGGTCAGCCTGAGCCTTAGGGGGTCTGCTGCAGGGTCTTTCCAGGTGCAAGTTCCAAAAAAGAGCTCTTCAGAGGTGCTGAGGGATGAGTTCATGCTAATCGAACCCCCAGAGGCTGGGGCACCCCCAGGGTTAGTGCAGTAAACATCTCGTCCCAGTTCCAGTAGGAAAGTGTACCTAGGAGACCAGTGTGGACTGGGAGCCTCCGCAGCAGCAGAGAACACCGCCCCTCAGAGTGGGTGGGCCAGAAGGTTCTGGCTCAAATCTCAGCCATGTGACCACAGGCTTTGGGGTCTGGGGCAGCTTCGTAACCCCTGGAAAGCTCAGCTCCTTCACAGGCAAAGTGGGGGTAATAGTGGGAGCTTTGGGGGCAGCTCTGAGGGTGATGGAGAAAAGCCTCATTCAGCACTTGGCCAGGAAGGGCTACTTGCGAGCTGTGCAGGGCAAGGCAGGAGGGAGAAGAAAAAGGGAGCGAGCAGGTGTGGGACTCCTGCTGCGTGCCAGGGACTGAATCAGGTGCTGGGGCTGCTGTAGCTGTCCTGACGGCGCTGTGCAGTCCAGAGTAGTCCCGTTTAACACGTGCGGGAACGGAGGCTCGGGGCGGGGACAGGTAAGCGGAGGGTGCTGCGTAGGGCAGTGCAAAGCGGAGCAGGCTGACCCCAGCCGGGAGGGGCTGGCGCACCCAGGGCCCCTGAAGCGCCATGGCTGCCAGGCAGGCGGGGTCCGTGCCGGGGACACAGGGAGGCACGGTGCTTGGTTCCTGCTCAGCCACCCCAAGCTGCAGCCATCACAGCTCTCCCCCAGGCGACTGTGCCTGCCCGGACGTGCCAGGCATTACGGCTGTCTGTACCGCCTCTCCTGCCGTTTGGCCCTTTGTCCATCCGCGCTTCCACCCCCCACCCATCCAAGCAGTCACGCCGCAAGCACCGTCCAGCCTCCTCTTTCTCTTCCTCCGCCAGCCAGCTTGCCCTTAGGGCTCTTCTCTGGGCGGGAGAAGCGGGCCAGTGAGGAAGCAGGCACCGCGGGGGCACAGCTGTGCCTCTCCTTCTGGGAAGGCAGCTTGCCGGGGCGGGGGGTGCTTGCTTGGTCTATTTAAAGAAATAGCGTGAGGAGCAGGGAGAAAAAGCGGGGCTCCTGTTTGACATTCGACCCCATTTTGTTTTTCAGGATACCCCAACTCCCCTCCGGTAGCCTCCCCAGGTACGTGTGCTGGGGGACCAGGCCGCCTCTGCCCCTCCCCGGCGTGTCCCGCCTGCTCCCTCTGGGCTGTTAGTGTGGGTGGAAGCCGGGGTCCACCAGCTGAGGGGGAGACCGCAGCCTACTGGACTGACCTCCCCCCCGCCAAGATTTGCTCCTCAGAGAGGGTCAGAGTCATGCCCGAGACAAGGACTTGCCCTCATACCGCAGCCAGCTCGCGGAGTTGGCCGAGAGGCGCCGCGGCCGGGTCTCTGCCTGGTGCCGCGCCCAGCGTCCCGGTTCCCGCCCTGCGCACGTGCGGGTGTCGGGGGCTCAGGGTGGGCACGGTGTCACACAGCTTCTCACACGTGCATGCGGCCTCGCGTGTCCACCCCCGGCCAGTGCGCGTCCCACGGGCTTTACCACCTTGAGGCGGAAGAGTACGGGTGAGGCTGCCTGTCCAGCCTGGCACACAGGCCTCAGTGCTCCAGGCCCTGCCCTCTAACCCCTGCGAATGTTCCACGTCCCCTCGGCTCCAGGGGTTCCAGTGCCTTCTCTGGTGTCTTTCTCTGCGGGGCTCACTCAGAAGCCTTTCCCCAGCGACGGCGGCGTCGTCCTCTTTAACAAAGTGCTGGTGAACGACGGAGATGTGTACAACCCCAACACCGGTAAGCTCGGAGACCGTGCGCTGTCTCCCAACGCCAGTGGGACCCCCGGTCCCGTCTGCTTCCCCGGGGCCTGTGGGTGGGGTGGGGGCGCCGCGCTGGAGGACATGCCTGGGCAGCTGCGGGCGCGTGAGGGACCAGCTGGCGCCTGGTGCTCTTCCCCACTTGGTGGGGTTTGATGGGGGTTTCCAGCTCACAGGCTGCAGGGTGGGGGGGTGTGCGGTGACATTTTCTAGTCATGAGATCAGCATACCAGCCCTCGGCACTTGCCATGGGAAGCGCCGTTCCACTTGTTGGTGGAGGTCGTGGAGCTCTGCCCACCACAGTTACTGCGCCCCGGCCACCCCCAGCTGTCCCTCCATGCCAGCGAGAGGCCTTCTTCAGTGTCCTGTTGTCCTCACACCGAGACAGGACAGACGGGACACCAACCCCCTGCCCTGTCTCCTTCAGAAGCTTGTTGTTTATGAACAGAGCCGAGAAAGGGGACAGCATTCCTTCCAGAAGGGGCCAGACCCTGCTTGTGGGGTCTCCTGCTCTGGACCAGAACGACTTCAGTTGTGGGCCTGGGTTCTGCCTGTGGCATCTGTGTTGTTCCCCAGCCCCTGACGAGAGTGAGGACCGAGGTCACCTCAGGTTCCTGCGGTGTAGGCTTCCTCCTTTCCGTCACACCTGAGCCTGGGCTTCTGTCCATCTTTGTCCCCGGAGACTGGAGTCAGAGCCTTCCTGAGAGGCCAGACACGGGCATCTTGTCCCCCATATGAAGGGAAGGCGGGTCAGGGCCCCCCTTCCCTGCCGAGCCCCTGGGCAGCACGGAGGGCAGTACAGCTCCAGGTGGGCCCGGGGCAGGTCAGGGCAGAGCCCCGCCGCAGGTGCTGAGGGCCCACGCAGCTGGGCGGCCTTTCCCGAGCAGCCCCCAGAGTCTGAGAAGCTGGTCTCTGAGCCCATCAAGCGCCAGCGTGCTGAGGTGCCCACACGGGTCCTCGCCCAGGAGCTACGTGGGTGTGACGGCAGGTGGGAGTTGAGGGAGGTTATGAGGAGGCAGATGAAACGGGGTTCCTTCTCAGCAGAGTTTTTAGCCCTCACCCTCATGTCTGCCCTGCGTGGCCGTCCAATAAATCCCACAGTGGTTCTTAAGTTTTAGTGAGCATAAAAATAACCTGCAGAGCTTGAAAAAAATGGAACTCAAGTATCCTCCAGGCCAGTTGAAGTCAAGCGCAGGACTTTTTTTTTTTTTTTCAAAGATTTTGAGCGCGTGAGCATGAGGGGAGCCGCAGAAGGAGAAGCAGACTCCCTGCTGAACAGGGAGCCCAACATGGGGCTCGATCCCAGGACCCTGAGATCATGACCTGAGCCAAAGGCAGACCTTTAACCAACTGAGCCACCCAGGCGCCCCAGGACTCTGCAGTTTTAACCTGCTCTTGAGGCACAGAGGCAGGCCAGGGTGCAAGAAGTGTCTTTGCTTTCAGAGACCTTTATTTTTTACTCAAATGCAGCCTCCTCCTGGAGCCCTCACTCCATGCTGCCTCGGTGGTGGGGATAGCTTGTCCACCCTGACAGGTCAGGTGGTCTTGGCAAGCAGGGACGGTGGCACATTTCTGGCACATTCCAGGATGCCCAGCCCAGAACTGTATTCTCTCGTTGAGCAGGTCCTCAGTAAAGGAAATTCTGGGGGACCCTGAGCATGGACTCAGCACAGGCAGTCTCTAAGCGAGGAAAGAGGCCATGGGCCCGGAGTGCTGGGACCAGGTCTGTTTTCAGGGTCCAGGTGCCCCTCAGGAAGACTGTGGAGCTTCAGATTACTCACCATTACAAGCTGGGGAAGAGAGCAGGGTGGCCTGGCATTTTCTATTTTTCAGGGCAGATGAAGACCCGGCCCCCGAGATTCCTTCTCAGCTCCTGGGCCCTCCATTCTGTCACTCTTGGCCTGTGGTCAGCGTCCAGGTCTAGCTCCCTCCCCACAGCCCAGGGGAAGTGGCTGCTGCAAGCATTTGGTGCGGGTTCCGACCTCGTTTGGCTTTGGGGCCAGTTGTCGCTTTGCAAATGGTCCATCTACAAATCTATCTCCTCTTTCTCATGCCATCTCCTTACCTCCGAGCACTGCTTCCCCAGGCCCAGAACCTGTGGGTCATTGGCTCAATGAATGCCAGCTTATTTCTGGCCATAAATGGATGCTACCTGTATACTGGTCCAAGACAAGGAGCTGGCTCTTCTGCATGAGGACTGGCTGTGGTCTCTCCCACAAGCTTTGTGGCTTCTTTTTGGCCCCGTCTCCTCAGGAAGCAACTCAAACATTTCGTAGATTCTGTGCCCAGCACACACATTGTGAGGCTTATTCTAAGTGGGTCTTGGGGTGCTTTCCATGCTGGATAAAACTCCCAAATGGCAACCAGAATCTGGGCAGCTGGTGCCGCCCCACTAAACCTTAGGGGAGGTAGGAGCGGGCTCTGGGCTGGGCCCCAGCCCGGAGTCTTTACGCCGGTGCTGCACACACAGCACGGCGAAGGCGGGTATGCCGTGCTGCCGGGAATGTGAGAGGGTCTGAGCTCTCTTCCAGCAAGGCTGGCTAGTTCTCTCCCTGCACAACTGCGGGGGGCAAGTTCTTCTGAGGGCTGCTCTGGGTGGAGGTGAGTTACGGTGATCGTACCACATGCTGGGGGTTTGGCAGTATTTGTCCTCTTCTGGAAGTTACAAGCAGAAGACGGGGTCTCACCGTGAGGATTGGGTTTGTTGCAAAGGGCAGTGCCAGCTAAGGGGGTCTGTCGCTGGGTGGGCGTAGGGCAGGTTCAAGTACAGAAAGGGGCCACCTCCCTTCAGATCAGCCTGCCTTCTATGGGTCGGGTGACCAACTCTCCCGGTTTGTCTCCTGGGACAGTCCTGGAAAAACAGATCGTTAGTCTCCCAAAGCTGGGTTAACGGACAACCTGTCCCAAAGGTGCAGGGATGGTGTCCCAGGACACGAGTGTCTGCCTTCCTCCTCCCAGGCATCTTCACGGCTCCGTATGATGGGCGCTACCTGATCACGGCCACCCTCACTCCTGAGAGGGACGCGTACGTGGAGGCTGTCCTGTCGGTCTCCAATGCCAGTGTGGCCCAGCTGCACACGGCCGGCTACAAGAGGGAGTTCCTGGAATACCACCGGCCCCAGGGGGCTCTGCACACTTGTGGGGGCCCGGGGGCGTTCCACCTCATCGTGCACTTGAAGGCAGGAGATGGTGTCAACATCGTGGTGACTGGGGGCCGGTTGGCTCACACGGACTTTGATGAAATGTACTCCACGTTTAGTGGGGTTTTCTTATATCCTTTCCTTTCTCACCTCTAGGGTGGCTGGGGAAAGGTACTGGGAAAGATAGTCGTAAGAACTGGGAAGCTTTAATATATGCAGTTTCTGATGTATGTAACTGGAGCACTGGTCTAGTCTTCTGTGAACATCCCAACCCCTCCCCCGAGATTCAGGCCTGACGTGGCTGCCGAGGCCACACACCTGAATGTTCCCCGGCGGGTGGCGAGGACACATGTGCCTGATGGGGCCACGGCCTGCTGTCGTTGCGCCCAGCTACCTGAGGAGCGGGGTCCTCCCTCCCCTGCGGCCCCCAGCGCTGGTGCCGCATCGGCAGGAGCTCTGCTCGAGGGGCCTGCGTGGGGCCGATCGGGTGCCCACTGCGGAGCGCGACCTGCTGCTGGAGGAGGGAGAGCTGCTGGGCCACAGGGCGGAGGGGATGAGGGCAGGCCAGGTGGTGCCCGTGGCCACAGTCTTTATTCACAGCGCCTGCAGGAGAAGGTTAAACACTCAAGTGCTGAAGCTGCACGTGCCACCACAGAGACCTGGGGGCAAGGTGCAGGCTGGCCTGGGCTGGCTCCACCTCGCGCTCCAGGCCCTGGCCCAGCGGTGCAGGCAGGCTGGGAGACTGTGCAGCCTGGGGGGCTCCTTGAATGATGTGTACATGTGAAGTGCAAAGACAGGGAGTGTCAATAAAGATGTAAAACCACTTCAAGTTACTGAAGTCTGGTGCCTTCTGGATTGAGAGGTGTTGCTAAAAACAAACTGCAGAAAGGTAATTGACTTTTTTAAATGGCTGTAGAAAGCAAGCTTGTATAAATCAATCTCAACCATATAATTGTTACCCCTCACTATGCAAGCTACACACTTGGGTTGTGTTTTTTTTTTGCTTATGAAAAACCAGATGTGCTTGGAGGTCAAGGCCCCCCTGTGATCCCCACATCTAAAGAGGGGCTCCTCCAGGGGATGCTTAAAATTCTCATCTAATCAGCAGCTGCCTGAGCTAATGAGCTTGCTCGCTGCACAGCTCACAGCAGATGCGGCTTTGACTCTCAGGTTCCCAGGCAACAAGAGGCCCAACATAAAACTGATCACACTGAAAGCTGAGATCATCGGAGAAAAGCAGGAATCTTCCCATGGAGAGCACATTCTGTTCCAGGGAAGCCCAGGCACGTTGCTCCTTTATCAGCAGCCAAAGAAACCTCTAGGACACAAGACCCTTAGCTTCAGATGGTCCCTGCTCATCAGGTTGGTAAAATCTGTTGGCCAATCAAGTGCCCCTGGGGAGGCAAGTCCCCCTAGAGCCCCAGGGAAAGATGCGGATCAGAGAAACAAGTTTCCTGGGCCTAAAATCAAGCCACTGGATACTCTTATGCTATAAAAAATGCTGTGAGTTTCCAGGATGGCTCGCAAATGAGGTAACAGAGTGGCCACTGGACAGTTCAGACAGGAGCCTACTTTCTCATTCCCTTGCCCCAGGTAGGGAGAAGTGACCAAGAACCACCAGTTTGTGGTTTTAGGACTTTAAAATCCGGATCTCTCTGTCCAGGAGTTGGTGGGGGGGGGGGGTATTCTCTTCCCCCGTTTCAACAGCTGGGGAATTGGCTAAAGGTGGCTGTTAAGAGTCTGTCTGTCCTAGAAATGACGTATGGGGAAAAACCCCAATGCAGTGGAACATTTTCAGGAAAACCCAGTTGGCACATGTACCTACTTTAGCCCTCACACCCCCTATAAAGACCTTACTCAGTGCCAAAGGGGACAAATGCTCAACAGCCAGAAAGGCAGGGGCCAGACAAGGGAGACAGTGACTATTCTTTCTGCTCTCTGGATGGTTCTCTAGAGCACTGAGTAAAGTTTGGTCCTCCTCTCTCAGCGCACCCTCCTTTACTGAAAAAGGTGAATTTCAGCTCTGTGTATCCAAGGTTGGTAAGGTAAACTAAGTCTAATCACAGCAGCTCCTGTGTTTACTTCAAGATAAAACAGAATGAAAACTAGATCAGGGCTCCTTCAGAAGATGGCATCTTTCAAAAGGGAAAAGCCATCCTTCGTAGAGAGAAAATGCAAGGTCAGCTGAGCTCAGGACTCCCAGGAGCTCTGGAGCAGTCCCTTGCAGGGGTCCACCACAGGCCTTAAGCTATGTGCCTGCAAGTCAGGCGTATGGACCCTGCCCAGGACACAACTTCTCAAACACACTGTTGCTGAGAAAAAGGTCAGGGCACTAATGCACAGACAGGACTGGGACATTTTCTTCTCCCCCACATGTAACATTAGCAAAAGGACTCATTTAAATGATGAACAACAAAACAATACCAGCACTAAACAATGCAAATCAATGCACACCGCAATGGTAATTATTTCCATGGTAGCGCATTAATCGAGCTTTCCTCAGTGGCCCTATCATCTTTTCCTGTGGTTTCATGTCCTTCTGCTTCGCCTTGCCGTGAGCACAGGGTGAGGGGACTGGGGGTCTTTGGGGTGTACGTAGTGGTTTCTCACAAATGGTTTGAAAGGAGTGTTTGTGATCAGAGGGACAGACCCAATCCACGCTTGAAGATCTACAACATGCCTTCACATACACATGCACCCAGTTTCTGAACACGTTTCCTTCTTCCCCTACACTGTCCTATCAAGGAAAGGAAAAAGGCAGACTCCACTCTCATGAGCTGCAGGGATGAGCCCTTACTGCTCCACCCCCAAGCACTGGAAGCCAGCTCCTTCCAGTCAATGTCCCTCTGAGTGTGTCCTTTCTATTCCCTATGTACACCCCAAAGACCCCCGGTCCCCTCACCCTGTGCTCACGTCAAGGCGAAGCAGAAGGACATGACAAGCTTTCCCATACTTGAAGGTAGGCTCTCAAGGAGGGCTTTGGGATTCATGTCCAGCATATGCTGCATCTGGTAGAGCCCAGCAATCTGAGGGGATGAGAAGATACTCATTTAAATAGTATGTGGGGTGTGCTTTTTGATCCAAGATCACTTTGACTCTCCTAGGCTGATGAAAACATCAGAACTGCTAAGTAGTACTCACCCGGAGGGAGGGTTTAATGAAAGGTGGGGTGGCAAAGGCTCTGAGCAGGCCTGCTGGGGGTACCCCTCACGGGCTGAGGGGAACCCAGCCTAGAGGATGCCAGTGAGAACACACCAGGAATTACATATGTATGAATGAATCATTCTCTGGCTGAACCTACAAAGCAAGAGAGGTTGGTTCCTGTGGGTGTAGCCTCACTTTTGGAGTCAGGTTTTATAAAAATAAGCACCAAAAAGAAGTCCTTTCTGTAGATAAGAATTTAAGTGTCAGCAAAGATCAAAATGCTAATTTATGGAAATTATCAGTTTCTGGCAAGAGTACAGAGAATATGGTTTAAATGTCCTCTGAAGGAAGGAGTCAAATGCATTCAGTTTACGTTTGTTTATTGTTGTAACATCTGGTTTTGAACATCAGACACTGCACCAAAATAGGAGCCATTTATCTTAGGATAACTGTCTTTGCCATGACTGAGAGTACTGTACTGATGTTTACAATTAATTTCTGACAACTTAAAACTTATTAGTGGAATTGCTAATAATCAAATACTTCATCATAGACTAAATGTAATTATTAAATTAAAACAACGAAGTTTCCCCCCTCCCTTTCTTACCTTCAAAACAAACCAAAAAAGTAGTTTTCACCTGGAAAGAGCACTTAAACAAAAACTCAATTTTTAACCGGTTTCATTAAACACAGCATGTTCTAAAACAGGAAAACAAGGCTTCCCAGAGTAAATAGGATACATAAAAAGATGCTAAAATTCCCTGGAAGAGTTTGTTTTCACCAACTAGCAAAAGGAGAAAGCGTTTACTTTCTACTTATCTTTAAAGGTCTTGCCTGCACCTTCAAGAACATCGTCCCAAAGGGCCACGTGCACTCCTACAGGGCACAGGCACTTTCTGGGCATTTAGCTAGTTGTTGTTCCTCAGCTGTTCTCCCTGTGACTGTTAGCAGCATTCATTTTAGTACATCACACCAGTAAGTTTTTTCTTTTTCCAGTTGAAAACTATGCAGATGGTTTTAAGCACAGCAAACAGTCCTCACACACGGGGGCTAAGTGTGCATGCTCCGGGCCCACACGTGCCCTTCCTCACGCCTGCCAGGGACGCAGATGCCGACACCACAGCCAGACAAGCTTCAGCACGTGGGTATCAAGGCAAATACTCAAGTCAGGTTGAATTGGAGAGAGGGAAAGGGGCCAAGGCCATTTCACCAGTGGAACATCCGAGAGAATGACTTCAAAAAGCCCAATCTGCTTGCGATCACCCCGTGACCTCGCCCATCACCGAAAGCAACACGGGGCTAACGCTTCTTCATTAGCTCACCATTAGAAGGGTCTGTGTACAAACACACTCGAGGGTAACTCTTTCACAGAAAGAACAAATGTCATTTGTACCAAATGGCAATGGGTTTCAGCACAAACTTAATACTTTCATAACACTATGGTGAGAGTAATCATCCACTTTCAACAAGAGGGACTCCTTCAAATAAGGAAAAAGATTCACGTTAATTAGCGAATATAGTACCCACTGGATCAATCTGCAGCAACAGAACGACAAAGTCTAGTGCTTACGGACACTGGGACAGAGGGGCCAGCCACTGTCGGCACAGGGCTGGGAGACCCGGGCTCCTGGGTCGGACCTTCACGAGGCCCGTGTGTCCACAGAGAAGAGCTTATCAAGGAAAAGGAACTGTCTAATCAAAAAACTCTTTAAAAGACAACCTAAAGAGGACTACAGAAGGTCGAGAAGATTTCCGGTACCGCATGTGTGCAGAGAAGCCCTAGTAAGATCATGTCCCTCCTGGAAAACAAGCATGGAGAGGACACACGGGCAGCATCTCGGAGGCCATCAGCTGCACCGCTGCTCTACCAGGACTGTAAGTCACTAACTGGGCAAGATCTCCCAGAAGCATAACCTAGTTTGCCTAACCTACTATACATAAATAAACTCTTTAAATGATTAGTCCTTGCACTATTGAAGGGGGGGGGAAGGTTTGCACTGGAAGAAGCACGTGCTGGTCCTCTGGGAGCATGCGCCTCCACGTTCTGCCACTGAGAGCTGCCTTCGGGGGGCTCTACCACAGTCTCCACACCCAACAGCACGCGGAGAAATGGCCAAACTAAAGGGACTGCCAACTCTCCAATCTAGAAAAATAACCACCCCCATTTCTCCACCTTAGGTCAGTATTACTTGGGCAGGGCAAACTACAAGGAGAGCGAGGAGAGCACCGCAGTGCAAGTCCCGGGCAAGCGGAGGTGGACATGGAAGCGGCCCCCAGCGGGCGCCTGGATCCACAGCTCCCGCTCTCTGCTCTGGGACCCGGCTGACCGCTTCCCTCCCAGCTGAGGCCTGTGTGCGTGTGGAAGCCTCCTCTTGGACAGTCCTCTGGATTCTAACACCGAGGTGACCGTCAACACCCAGGCTCTCAGTTCTGGAGGGCCTCACAGGGCAGACCCCCCTGGGGCTGTCTGCTCGGACCACCGTGACTCATTACAACCAGGCTGGGAGACTAAGCTGCAGGCAGAGGGACAGAGGAAAGGACTCTTCCAGGACCCCGCACAAGTGCATATCTGCATTTCTAAGGCCTCCCTGAAAACAGAGCTGTTGCTTGTCGTCCAATCAACTCCCACCGTTAGTACTCTTCTTATGGGCACCAAGCTCATCCAGCAAGACTTGTCTGCCTGACTGGGTCCAAGACAAGAACGTGATGATCTAAGGGGCTTTTCTTCCCCAGAAGCCCACGTCTGCGGGGCTGGGGTCAGTGGCCCGGGCCCCTGCCTGGAGCAGCCCACTGGGCAGACATCCTGTTTCATGGTGGCATGGAAGGAAGAGCCCACGGAAGAAACGTGCACACGTGGTTTGAACCAACATCACTAACTGGACCTGTAGCAGCTCAGTGGACCCTGATCCCCTAAAGAAAGCCCTGGTTTTAGAGAGAAACACTCTCAACTGCCCAGTGGAAATTGTAACACTTTACTTTATACATGTTTTGGTCCCCTCTTATTTAGCTTTTTTCTTCCTTTTAAATTATTCAATTAAAGGAGCACCAGCACACACTTGACACAGCGCGTGTATGAGGACGACCAGTGATAGGAGCCCAGGCCTCCAACCGCAGGTCCGAGCTCCCCACCTGCCCAGGGCTCTGAGTGGCAACCCTGCCAGGCCCGAGAAGGGGAAGGAGGACAACGGTTCCAGTGCCAGGAGCTCTCCCGGTGCCTGCTGGTGCCTGGCTGTCAACACGTGTCTTGTCCTGCACCTGTGGCTTGGAGTGTAGCCTAGTGGCCTCTGTCCAGCAGAAGTGCTGGTCACCTTCCCTTGCTGTGAGGCGAGTGCCTGAGGACCTCCCTGGGAGGTGCTGCTTCATGCCAGGTCGTCCAGGTCCACTTGGGGGATCGGGTCTCGCCAGTAGCAGAAGGAGCTGAACTCCGGGCAGGGAAAGGCGGAATTCTGTTCCTTGTTGAGAAGTGGGAACACGTGCTCCACGAGCTCGCTCAGTCTGTGGTACCTAGAAGAGGTTGGGAAGAACAGCACAAACTGTCACCCTGAAGTGACGTCAGAGCCCAGGACTGTGCGCTGTGAAGCTAACGAGAGGCCTCAGGGCAAGGCGTCCATCCCTTCCTGGGGCACAGCCCTCCTCTTAGAAGTCTAGGATCGTCGGCGATCCTGGTACAGATGCTATTACAGAGAAGAAAACACCCAAGCAAAGAGGAAAGCCTCCAAAAGGCAGATGCAGTTCTGCTATTTCGAGGGGGGCCTGATCCTCAGATTCTCTCTGTCCCCAGCTTCACCCCTGGCTGTGGACGGTGGGCTGAGAAACAAGAACACACTTACGAGGACTTGTTTCCTTTGGTCCTTTCTTGTATTAATTCACCCTTGGGGTTCACAGTGAATATTCTGCAGTCTGGAACTCCCACTTGTGTGTAAGCATAGACATCCTGGACAAGAAAACATTAAATACGGTGATTACGAGAGAAGACATTGAGATGCTTCTCTGGTTCCTCATGAGCCAGAAGAATCGCAGAAGCAGGAGACGGTGTATGACAACATGTGGAGCTGGCGCAATGCAGCTCTGCCCCTGAAGCTCAGCTCTAGACAAACCCGAACTGAAGAGGGGAGCCAAACCAAGGCCGCTAGAGTCAGAACCCTGGGCGCCTGGGGCCGCACTGCCTGCCAGAGGCCAGAGAGCAACAGCCCCTGCGTGCCTAGAACCAGAGGCCCCGTCTGTGCGGAAAGGCTGGGAAGCATCAGGGAAGGCTGAGCGCTCTCTGGGGTGGATCCAAGGACACGGCTTAGAAGCACTTAGAACAGGAGTCAGAACTACCTGAGGAGATGGAATCAAAGCCACAGAAACAAAGTGCCCTTTCTCATACACCAAAACTCTAGGGCAGATGTCCACCTACAGGACCTCCCCAACTGCAAAAATTTAGAATAGAGATAATGAAAACCCATTCAGCAGAACATTCATTTTGCTTATACAACTGGTTTGAGAATCATGATGTGGCTGTACCCTAAAAAATACACTCCTCTGATTTTTACCCACCACATCTGAATGTGCAGCCCAGAGGAGACACTTACATTCGGACGGTTTCCAAAGGCAGCATAGAAGGGCTGCTTAGATGGGGCAAAGAGATTCTTGATATCATTTAGACACTCAATTTTGAACTTCTCTGGCTTCTTTTCTATCACTTCCCTGGGCAAAAAAAAATACAAATACAATGACCAAATTCGAAATGGTAATTTTCCCTGGTGTGTGGTCCTCAAAATACTTTCGTGCTCACAATCATTTCTGAAAATCTTTTATAACTGGTATCTCTCTTTCCCCTTCTGTGCCAGTCAAGAAAGACTAAGATTCTGAGTGAGGGGTTGAGGGAAGGAGAAAACTTGACAGCTTGACTTTTTTGGATGTCTGACACAGACTGGGTGAGTTCAGAGTTAAAATGCTCTGGGGGAGCCCAAGAACCAAGAGATGGAGAAGCTTGGAATCACATACAAACCCTTACAATGAGTTTGACTTCCAACCTCCCCACCAATCAGACCCCTTCCCCCAGTGTGAGTGGGCACGCAAGCGTGCGCAGGAGAGGCACCTGTGGAAGGCAGAGAACAAGCTGCTGGGGGACAACATGAGAGGGCCCCGAGGTAAGATTGTGCCCTTGTCATTGACCCAGTGCAGGTAGCCACGGGTCATGTCAGCCATGCCGATGGCACGAGCGGAGCAGTACAGAAACTTGTAGCCGTTCCTGAAAGAGAACATGTCCTACTTAAAAACATTCTTTGGCCAAAGTTAAAAAAAAAAAAGCACTTTTTTTTTTTTGACATTTCATTTTATTTTTTAAAGATTTTATTTACTTATTTACTTGAGAGAGAGAGAAGGCCTGCATGCACAAGCAGGTGGAGGGGCAGAGGGAGAGGGAGAAGTAGGCTCCCCGCTGAGCAGGGAGCCCGATGTGGGGCTCGATCCCAGGACCCTGGGACCATGACCTGAGCCGAAGGCAGATGCTTAACTGACTGAACCATCCAGGTGCCCCAAAGCAGCACTATTCTTTTAAAAGATTCAAATACATCATGATGTATTGTATGGTGACTAACATAACATAATAAAATAAAATTTTTTTAAAAAAAAGATTCAAATACAGTTCCTTTCATTTATTGTGAAAATCAAATTCCTGAATTTAATAAGGACAGCAGTTAGGATTATAAGGATCTCAATTTTCCATGGAAAACACCATGGAGAAAAATAGACATACATGCAACTAGGCATTTGCTAAATTTACAAGTATTGATGTATCTTCAGCATCTAGTCCATGAAAGTCAGATTACAGAACAAAAATCTTGGACTATCTTTAAATTATCTGCCATAAAGGAAAGATGCAAAGGATCTTATTTATAAAGACAATTTGTAGAATGCAAACCACTCTGTAAGACAAGGAGCAAAATCACACCTGGGTAACAGACATAAAATTTTCCTATTATGGCATTCTCAACTAATGCTTAAGACACTGAGTCTTCAAATCAATCTTAACTCATACACATTATAGTCCACAAAGGCCAGATCGCTGTTTTCTCTGTTGCCCCAAAAGAGAGGACCACATGGGTGAATTACTTCCCCCATGCATGCATGTATTACCTACTCAGTGAAATCAGATTAAAAAAACCCCGACTAATAAACCAAAAATGAAAATTGGCTCTCCTGTTAAATTAAAGTGAAGCACCCCCCACCCCGCCCGATAGCTAGAACTATAAATACAAGTAGCGCCTACAACTCCGAGCATCGTGCAGCGGAGAGGAGACGACTGAGACATGTAACACAATGATTAGCACACAGCTCATGTTCCACAAATGGTGGCTGACGCTTTTCTTCGTGTGAGGCTACTCGAGCACGTGGACAAGTGGGACGGGATACCTACTCGTTGATGGAATGGTAGAGCTTTGCTATACCCTGATGAGTCCAGTCTTTACCCAGCTGTGGAAGAATCTGCCCTAAAGCATCAGACCTGAAAGGGTAGAAATAGGAAATGGTAACAGGAACAAAGCACACAAAGCCAAGTGTTTTCCTATTTAAATACCAGCTGCTAAAAACCATCGGGTAGAGGCAGGGTCGGGGGACAATCTAATCTACGAGGGCAACTTTGTCATGGCTTGTGCCACAGCGAGGCAGTCCCGTGCACACCCACCCACCGCGGAACTTCTGAAAGTAGAAGCCAGATGTTCATTTTCAGAGATAATTTACAACCACACATCCTCTTTTTTTCCTCCCTAATTGCAACACCTTCTTACTTTTTAAAATTTTAATGCCAGAACTTGGAGACCAAATAACTAAAGCTTTCCAAAAGTTATCTTCTATGTTAATTTGTATGCCTCCACCCATCTTCTCCATCCACAGAATGACCCTGTGTGTGACCACGTGTGACCTTAGCATGCAAGTCTCAGTGCAGAGAGTTTTAAAAACTTCCTCATGGAGGCCAAGGAGGGACCCCCCTGATCCCACCCTCCATTGCAGAGCGGCCTGCACCTTGCCCGCTGCTGCCCATCATGGGCCCGTGCTTACTTGGTTATCGTTCCATCAATATCAGAAATGATGACCTTGTCATTCCAGTTCCACAGGTAAATGGTTCCTGCACAGCGGCAGGTACCTTGATACTGGGTTGTAATACTAAACACAACATCATTTGGGCCATCTTGGAGCTTCAGTTTTGCCTTTTATAAAAAGTAAGAGAATAAAGAAAATCATAGAGGGATAATTTTTAAAATAACAGTATATCACTTTGATGGAATTACATGCAACAAGTAAAAGTTAGTTTCCAATAATATGTAGTCATTGAAAGATTGCTAAGATATAATGTTAAGCGAAAAAGGATCCTAATCTCTAAAATATAGGAGTGTGTGTGTGAGTAAATGTATAAAGTGTGTGTGTGTGTGTGTGTGTGTGTGTGTGTGTAGGGGGATGTATAAGGAAAGAAATACATAAATATGATTATTGTAATAATAAAAAGGAAAAAAAATCAGCTGAAAACAGAGTTTACAACAGAGTCTGAATATTTACAAAATCACCACCAGTGTTTCAGGGCCTCAGCTCAAGGCAGGATGGTTTCTGTTGCGCTGGCATGCACCCAGCCCAGCACTGCATGCAGAGCTTGCTTACAAGAAGCTGAGGGAGCCACTGCCTGAATGATGTTCTGGAATTCTAAGAGATTTTTCTGATTCCCCCAAGAAACCAAACGTCTCTGCTCTTCCTCCATACCCTAGGGCACAGCAAGACCATTTCAAACTGAAAACAGGGGAAAAGGGGTGGGAAACAAACAGGAAAGAGGAAACTGCACCTAAATAACAAAAGGCAATTTCTCTGTGGCTCCTAAAGGACAGTGTATGGCCCAGTGATGGGCTGGCTGGGCAAGATTCATCTGGGAAACAGGTTAAAAATACAGATCCCTTGGCTCATTCCTAGAAATTGATGTGGGAGGTCTGGGGTCCACGTCCCAGGTTCCCCAGGTGATCCCCAGGGAGGGAGATGCTGTCCTACTGTGTGTGAGCGTTTACATGAGCACACACAGTGTCCTGTGTGCAGGGCTTGGGATAGCATGGACAGAAGAGGAAGCATGGCTAATTAAACAGTTACTAAAATAAGCTGACTGGATCCACACGGATCACACACAACTCACAATCTGGTCCGAAGAGAGTCGAAGAGACTTCTTATATGAGGTTGTGCCGGCATGGCTTGGGGGCTCTGTGGGAACAGGGTCCACTTTGATGGACTCTTCAAGCTCCTGTGACCCCTCATCACTCGATGAGTCATCCTCAGCCGGCCTATTCAACAGCAATCCAGTTACTCAAGAGGCAGCAGGGCATTTTACTAAGAGTTTTTCATTTAGGATCAAGAAGAGATCCTAAATCCATTCTAGGGATTGGAAGAGTTGTTTCCTCTGTTTCCTGAGTATTCCTATCATGAAGTGAGAAGGCCACCCTCCTCCTCGCTCTCATGACTAGCCAACAGTGACAGTCTGGCCATGACTGATTACCTTCTGCTATGACCGGTGAATGCTACTAGGTCTACTGACTCTTGTTGAAAAGATATGGATGTTTCAAAAGATGCAAACTGCAGAAAATGTAATTGCTTACACAGATTTTAAGAATAAAAAAGATCTGATATAACCCCTTTAACAAAAGAGGGCAAAGAGCAAGAAAATGAATGCTCAGGCTTAGACCAACTACTGAATTAAAGAGCTGGAGTGGGAAAAGGAAAGAATCTGGTTGGTGAAGTACAAGAACAGCAGGAACGAGAACAGGATGCATGGTGGCACGTTCTTTCAGGGCCAACCAAACCAAATATCCAGAGGGGTGCTACTTCTTCTAAGAAATGAAATGGACCCACACCAATTTTGGAATTTTTTAAAAAATTTAATTTTAAGCAATCTGTATATCCAACAGTGGGGTGCGGGGGCTGGAACTCATGACCCTGAGATTGAGACTCACGTGCTCTACTAACTGAGCCAGTCAGGTGCATCTTTAAACTCTTCTGCATCTCCCTTTTGCGCCTGACAGGAAGCCAGGGAGCAGGGGCCAGGGACAGCACATCTTAAGGCTCCTCAAGATCCCTTCCCAGAGGCCTCCATTTCGCAGGCATCTGATTCCATGGCTCCAGGATGGGAGCAAGACATTTAAAAAGCAGTGATGGGTATATTTACTCCTCTGAGCTGGTTATCTTTTTCAGAAAAGCAGAAGTTATGCACCAACAAGCCACTTACTGTCATGGTTGTCCATAAGAGAAAGAGATTTCTGACTAGAAATTAAACAAAACTGTCAAAATCAATTTGAATACAACGGCTAAATAGCCCAAGTCCTGCGGGCCCAGAGGAAAGACAGGGCGCCCCACCTGCCACTGGCTGGCTCCTTAGCACTCGATGCCAGGTCACTGGTCGGCGGCACATCAGATTTCCCTTCCTTGGCCTCTGGCAGCTAAAACAACAACATAATAACGGCAATGTGCAATTTTTCCCTCCCAGCGACTGACAGGTAAAAATGTCTCAGCAGACCTCTCCAGGAGTGAGCAAAATGGTTTTCTGAATCCACAACTTAAAAATGCTTAAGAAATAGACTTTCTCTACTTTGAGCCAAAGGACAGAAATCTGAGACAGAAGTCACATGCTGCTATGCAAAAAGCTGTCACTACACAAAGCCCCAAGTGAAAATTTTAAAAGGGCACTATTTCAAGTCACGGAATAGAATTCGACAGGCCCACACTCATTAGTCTGTGCCAGGGACACCGGTACTACAGAACGCAAGTTACTGATGCCACTGCCACCGCCATCTCCTCCTTGGGAGGAGAACAAGCTCTTGTTTCTGTCTGGAAGGTAATGTGGTGAGCAAAGCGGAAACACACAGGCTTTGGAGCTGGACTCACGGCCAAACCCTAGCTCCATCCCTCTCCAGTTGTGTGCGCTGGGTGAAGCGACTTCACCTCTCTGCGCCCCAGTTTCTTTGCCTGTAAAGTGGGAGCTCAGACATGTGTACTGCAGGGCTACAGTGAAGGTGAGGGTAAAATAAAGCATCTAGCATGGTACCTCCACATCTAACTGTTCAAAAATGGGGACTCTTACTATTTTAACAGTATTATATAGTCCAAACTGACTTTCTTGTGCTTGGCAAAAAGGTTTTTTGAATAAATCAAAGAATCACTTCTTTTCAGCCCATGGAACAAATTACCTCCTCCAGGTCAGTTACCTGTTTCGTCATGCTTTCTCTCTTACGCCAAAACCACCAGCGACCAGACTTCTTTGGCATCTTATCTTTGACCCAGGACTCGACTGTGGCCTGGAAATGATCAACTTGGGTCAGTCTAGCCATCTGTCTGTCATAAAGACCCAACTACTTTCTACCATCAGCCTGTAGGATGGTGCCTTATCATGGAATGTGAGCAACATTCTCCACACCTCCCCAAGTCCTCTAGAGTCTGTAACACCTCCGAAAGGCAGGCAGTCCTCTTTTGTGATGGTGCAGCTTCGTGGCGGGTCTGTGGTAGGAGACTGGGTGGTCTGGCTATAGAGGAGCAGGCCGGGGGGGGGGGGGGGGGGCGGTGCTGCCAGGTGGGCTGCTCTCATTTCTTTACCCTTGGAAAACATGTTCTTATGAGTTCTGAAGACCAGCTAGGCTGATAGACAGATTTAGAACTTTCAGGTTTTACATAATAGACTTATTAGCCACAATCTGACCCAATCACACTGATGTCACACTTCTGGTGGCCACATCACCTTCTTCTTGCTGCTGCTTTCCATATTAATGAGGAATTTTTTTTTTTCATTCTGTATTTAGCTAACAATAAAATCTCTCAACATTTATACCCAGTCAGAAACCAGTATAAATACCTAAGAAAAATGACAAAGATACGGCAGCCCAGCAAATTTCCTAGATTTTGGGCATAAGATAATTTGAGTGGGCACAAAGAACTCTTTAGATCTTCTCTAATATTAATTTTAAACAAAACTCTGAATAGTACCCGGTTTAGAAATATGCACATATGGATGTTTCTAAATATCTTATGCTGTAGATAGTTTTAAAAAGGAAACGAAATGGTGGATCATCTCACCTTTGGCAGACTCTTCTGGAATACTTGCAAGCTAAGGATCATGGGAGCAGCCAAAGCCCAGTTATAGTAACTGTGGAATAAAAATTGTGCAAAACCATTACACAGAGAAGGAAGAGAGTGAGAGAGAAAAGAAAGGGGAAGAGGGGGAGGGAGAGAGAAAAGAGGATGGGCGTAGAAACAACGTAAAATTCCTTATTCTTTTCAGTGACGAGATGATCAGCTAAATTTTTTGTCACATGAATGACCTTTGCTTCAAGCCAAACTTCTCTGAGCAGAGATGCAGTAAAATACCTAAGATATATTTCAATGCTTCATTGAAAAATAACGCTGAGGCTTCTCTTTCACTTCAAAGTCACTAGTCCATTTATAGGAGATGGCACATTTTATGGCAAGAAAACTGTAACAGTTAAAAAGAGCACTCTGAAAAAAACTCTGCAAGAGTATTCAACAATTACAAAAGCAGGAGTATTTACCGGTTATATATCCGTATTACAAGGTTAGGATTGTCTATAAGCCCAGGGTTTTCTGCAAATTCATGATAAGTAATGATATGCTCCATGAATTTTTCTGCAATGTAAAATAATAATGATCCTTTGGTTAGAGATTACATAAATTCCTAAATGAGATTATCACAACTCTATGTTGAAGGAACTATAGGATAAAATGAGTCCTTTAAAAAAAACCCTTTTTTACATTCATCAAAAGCAAAATATCAGACACATTTTTTTTTTTATCCAGGACAAGAAGGAACACTTCTCCTTTTTCTATCCTTCCCCTCTTCCACCACTCCTCCCGCAGTTAAAAAAAACAAAAAGCCACAAAAAACCCCACAAAACCACAACAACAACAAAAGAAACATAGGAGGGATATGCCAGAGACTTTCAGGAAAATAGATTACAGATGTGGCGGGGGGGGGGCGGCGGAGGGGGAGAGGAGACAGAAAGAGAGAGGAAGACACAAAGACACGTGTGCATACACACACTCTCTAGAACTAATGAAAACTGCAGTTTCATTCTTAACAAAGACAAACTTTACTAGCAGGCAACTGTGTAACTAGGGAATATTCATGGCGATCTTACATCTTTAAGTGCATGCTACATTAGAAAAACATTTTACAATTGCTTGGAGGAAAAAAAACCTAAAAAACACACATCAGAATTTAGTTTAGGGTCTGTCAAGAAATGAATCCCAAAGTTCTCGAGAAATGAATGAGGATTCTGCATGAATCTGTGTGCTCTGTTCCTAAACTTGCACTCTAGTAGATCTAGGCTAACAGAATTTTCTCACCAGGATTTTTCCTCCTGGTGATGTGTATATTACTTTTACTTGCCATTTCTGCCTCCTCCAATAAAAAAAATCTGGGTAACTTAGGTAGGATTTGTTAAGTGTAAATCTTATAGTTTATGTAACTGTGTATTTTCCATTCCACCCCCCACCTATAATTTTTAAAGTGAAGGCTTATGAGGATTAAGAGCTATTGGCCATAACAGACTCTTAATTTCTTGCAAATAATAAAACAAATAGAATTAAGAGATGGAGAAGAAAGAGGCATAATGAGCGCCCTGTGACCTTTATTTCTTGTAAAGATTTTATTTATTTGACAGAAAGAGACACAGCGAGAGAGGGAACACAAGCACAGGGAGTGGGAGAGGGAGAAGCAGGCTTCCCACAGAGCAGGGAGCCCGATGTGGGGCTCGATCCTAGGACCCTGGGATCATGACCTGAGCCAAAGGCAGACGCTTAACGACTGAGCCACCCAGGTGCCCCTGCCCTGTGACCTTTAAAAAGAGAAAGATTCAGCAAAGCACAATTGTAACGCTCAGGGCACCCAGTCTGCCAAACACAGGACTTCAGCTGCTCTGAGGGGGAGAGAAGTTGTGGAAGGAAAATCTTTCCTTAGAGGAAAATCAATCAGGGGCCACCAGCCAAACTGAGAAAATAATGAAGAAGAATTTAGGTTACAAAGGAAGGCAAAGCCAGAAAGGCCAAAGAACTTGGGAAAGATACACACGACTGCTTGACCTACCCGAGTCATCTGAATTGGCTCCGCTAAAGATCCTTCCTTTCTCTGGAGCAACAGTACTTTCCGGGGCCAAGTTTCAAGACTGAGACAGAAAGTAACCCCTTCTTCTTCTTACTAGAAGGACTATTTCCTCAATGGACAATTAATTTTCCATAACTTCAGGCCCTACTCTCATGTCTCAAGCCCAGCGCTTTCCAGGAGGGCAGCTGGGCCCCAGCCCACACACATTTCAACTTCACAGATGAGAAAATGGACACAGCGTGAGCTGACCCTGACCGCTCTGCCAACAGGGCAGCCTGAAAACGCTCCCTCTTCAAGTGAAATGAGTGCCTGCAAGGCATTCTCAACTCACCCAAGCCATTTATTTGTAAGGTCAACCCCTACGAGGTACCTTAAAATGAGGGGCTAAAGGTCTGATATTAAAGGGAGGTATCTGTTACCTGCACAAGTTCATTAAAGAATTTAATACCCTGAGGTGGCTAACCAGCAGGTTTTCTATCAAGTGATGACCAGGCTGCTTTCTCCAGTGAAGACAAGGCATAATTGCTTGACATACCTTTGGAAATTTCTCCGTTCTCACTGAGACCCCCACAAAGGGAGAGGGTGACATCGGGCAAGTCCATGGCAGAATCTGAGAGGCACTCGGTGCCGCTATCTGCAGCTGCACTTCCCACGGACTGTGGGGACTGGGAGCCAGAGAGCGTGTCAGACTCAGGCCACTGCCGGGAGCCAGGGTCCGATTCACTGTGGGCAGCGGACGGGGAGAAAAGGATTTGCCTTATTGCAACTTCTTGTATTCCTAGCTTACTACATGGTTCTCTGGGGGCTTGAACCAAATAATATACCCCCTTAAAAAAAGATCAGACTGACCCACAGACACACCTTAGGGTAGAGTTTAGAATCGTATCATAAATGACATTAAAAATAACCTAACAGCACTGCTGAAGAATTAACTGTGAATACACTAAATATGTCACAAAAATCACTACAGTCATTCCCAGTAAGACAAACTTTTCAACTACAGCCTTTCTGATTTTAATTAAAGGAGTAAAAGACTTATAACCATTTATTTACATTTCCATGATGAAAATGACGGAGTAATTAAGAAAAATCTGATGTTTGGAAACCTTTGATCCTAACTTCCTAGAAAAAGCTGTGGTACTATATACATCCTGTAGAAAATTACTATAGTTCAGAGCTGTCTAGGTTTTTCTAAATTCATTTGTTACTTCGCAAAATAGAACAAAGAAATTAAACAAGAGAAAAATCTCAGGAGGGTAGACCTACCTTCAAACAAAGATTTTGAGAAATAAACTAGAAATAAACTATTCTTACACTAGTGAGGTTCAGGACTAAAGGTGAAGTTATTCAATATTTTCATATTTCTAGATGGTAAAGGCATGGAAGCCAGGTTTTTAGAAGATGATCTTGAGGGAAATTTTGTAATGGAGAATAAATCTGAATGAAAAGGAACAGGAAATGGTACAAGTTTCTTATTCATGACTGTTTACTGCTCCACATTCTTTGAATGGACATTTAATGTCACAACATTCTAAAAGTTTCAAATTTTTATTTTATTCAAAAAGCCAATATACTTAATGTTATGTGATCCAGTGAAGTTTTATGATCTTTAGAAAAAAACTCTCAAATTTGAGCAGTAGGTGGCAGCAAAGTATGGATAGGCCATAAATAGAAAGCAGCTTCCAAAGCTATTAGGTTTTGCATTTGAACCAACACAAGATTTAGGTTTCTGGAAATTTCTTTCTTAATAGCAATGCACACCCAGTCCAAAATATTGAGATTAATTAGATCAACAGAATGTTCTTCTCACTGGAAGTGGTGAAAAAGCCAAAGCTGATGTAAAGCAGCAAAACCTGTTATGTTGGCGTCAGGGGGTGAGGCTGACCCCTGGGTAAAACACAAACAGAAGACTGGGATGTTTCTGCTTTCTCCTGGGCCCATGGCTAGGTCCCCTTGTAGTCAGATGTGGCCAGGTTGACCATATGACCGAATTTTTAGATGTGGACAGAAGGGGTGTACTGTGCCCTTCCCAAGCCTGGCTCCTGAAAACTCCCGTATGAGCCTTTCTCTTTTCCCTGTGGGGGCTCTAAGAGAATGGTGGAGCCTCAAGATGGAAGAAAAGCTTGTGCCCCTGAATCCCTGGGTGTAAGGTGCCTGGCACCAAACATCAGCACTGGAATATCATACGAGCAAGAAATAAACTTCTATTGTGGTAAGCCACTGAGGTCCTGCGTTTTGTCAGGGCAGCTGGTGTTATCCTAACCAATGTAACTTCTAAATACTTGGAGGATGCCATCTGACTCAACATGTTGCCAAATCTACAAGAGTGGTGTGATCTATATTAATGTTTAGCTATAATTACAAATACTGGATACTTAATCAAGATGACATGGATCATGACAATTAGCAAAACAAATGCTGATAAGCATTACATCAGTCTCACTACCTTTAAGTATTTATGAAATGTCTCAAGAAATAATTTGTTCAGGAAGGAATAATCTCACTTGGTGAATGGGCAATGACCTTAGGCAGTCAAATTATAATATGTCATAGTAAAGTTCCACTGCATTTCACTCTCATTTTTTAATCAATCTCTCCCCATTTTTTAAAAGGGAAACTAAGAAATCAATCCTTGGAATATCAATAAATAAGGACTGTGAAATCTGAAAGAAAGTGGTAATTCTAAACTTACATTTTTAACTTTCTTATAAAAAAAAAAAAAAATGGAGCACTTCCAGTTCTTTCACCTTAAAAACCCAACTATTACTTTATGTGAAGAAGATATTTTAAGACAAATTTAGGGCAGAGAGCTAGGAAAGAGTTTTAAGGACCTTCCAAAAATATCTATAAAAAAAATTAAATATCATATCCACCCCATTTTTCCATTTTAAATAAAAACTTAGTATGTTTTTCAATAACTTATTTAAAAGTGCTTAATTATGTTTGCCTATAGCTCAGTATATTCAAACCATACCTTCCGTGGGGAAAAAGTAAATTGTTTTTTGTAATCACAGAGTCTTACAATGGAATTTCCCTAAGGATGGAAATGAACTTAGGAAAATCGTACAAATACACTGTATCTGAGGTTTTATAGGTATTTAAAGGGGAAAATCGTGGGGGCGGGGGGTGACAAATGGTGAGAGCTCTAGGGAAAATGTGGGGTGCACAGATCAGCTGGAATGGTGTCTCACTGGGCCCAGCCCAAGTTCAGAAAAAGCCTGGGAACTCAGACTCACTGAAGGAGTGAAGGCATTCTTTGTAAAACGTTTCTGAATAAAGATATATTACCTTTAAAACACATAATAAACGAAATAATGCTAATGAACTTTCCCAAGCATGTGGAGTGTGCATTAATAACTGGTAAGATTTGCTAATCTGAAGTCATAACCATTGGTATATCGTTACATAGGTTTAACTAGTATACCTCCTCTCATTATACTGAAAATTTCTTTATAAATAGGTAAATTATTAGTTTCAAATCACTACAGTCCAAACAACACACATTTCTGAATTTCCCAAAATCTGAAGAAATCATCCAACTTAGCTAAAGATCACCATAACCTTGCTCCTTTTTCTCAGAATGTTTTGCTTCAGAAACAGCCATTATATGTCACAGCTATTCACCCTTCAACATCTAAGAAATACACTACCTCTTAGGGAAATAGAGGGCTGCAACTTCAGGTTCTAGAGCCTTTAAGTCATCCAGGTAAATATCATCAGGTCCCTGGTGCTGGCTTCTCTTGTGGACCCCTATTTTTATAAGAAAAATGCATCAGAGGTAAGAACTTAAGCTATTCTTCATTTACAACTCTTCAAGAAAACAAAGGTTTACAAACAATAAGACCAACCACGATTCGAACTGCATTTTATTTAATTTTTAAAGATTTTCTTTGAGAGAGAGAATGAGCAAGAGAAAGAGAGCAAGAGAAAGAGAGCACGAGAAAGAGGGAGAAGGAGAAGCAGACTGCCCTGCTCAGCAGGGAGCCCGACGCAGGGCTTGATCCCAGGATTCCAGGACCATTACCCGAGCAGAAGGCAGACACCTGACTCACTGAGCCACCCAGGCATCTCAACTGTGTTTTATTTTTAAAGGTGTCAGTTAAACTTTTCCTTGTGTTGGTTCCATCCATGCCAATGAAAGAGAAATTCGGTGTTACACACGTAACAGTTGCACAATAAACACATGCTAACTTCTTCTTTCATGTGCTGTTACATGAATAATCCTAGCCCCTGAATCATTTAGATTTCATGATGAAATTTTCTTGGGAGTATGAATAAGCATGACCAAACTTGATGAAATCACTGGCACTGAGAAAGAGGTCATTATTCTAAAACTGTGAGGGAAGAGTTGCTAGAAACAGGACAGTCACACGGTGCCAAAGTATCACCAAGCATTACCTTCTGATTGCAAAAGGACAAAAATCCTTTACAATGGATAAATCTGGCAGACAACACCTTAAAACAAGTGGTCACATTTAGAATCTCTAGTAATGGGACATTATGAGATACTATATACTCAATATATCCCAGAGGTAATCTTCAACTCAAAAAATAAACAATGTTGAACCCAAATCTAATTAAGCCTCTAGATCTGTACTGCCCACTACAGTTAAGTCACCAGTGTCCAAGTCTGAAGTGAGGTGTATAAAATGTGTTAAAAAAAAAATGTGTAAAACACACACCAGATTTAAGACTTACTATAAAAAATGTAAAGTATCTCAATTTTTATATTGATTACATGTTAAAATTATAATAGTTTGGACTTACTAGCTCAGAATATATTACTAAACTTAATTTCACCTTTTTTTTTTAATGTGAGAAGATTTAAAATGACATATGCAGCTCACATTGCGTTTCTATTGGGCAGTGTTGTTCTAGAGCTAACCTCCAGTTTAAGGAAATACGGGGATGTCACCTTGAAAAAAAACTATCGATACATCCAGAATGTGAGAAAGCATCCAAGAGAATTGGCTGGGCTCTTGAAAAGGTCAGTATCATGGGTGCAGAGGGGGAAAGAGGTGCAGTGGTGTGTGTGTAGGCGAGTGAGGGAGTATGTGTGTGGGCGGGGCTGTTCTAAATTAAAAAAAGGTTAAACACAAGAACCAAGTGCAACATGTGAATCTTGATGACATCTTGGTTTGGGAAGAAAAAAAAAAAACCAGCTAAAGCTTTTCTTGGCACATTGGGGGAAACACGAATATGAATTCTTCCAGATGGCAATGGTCCTGTGGGTTATGCAGTGGTCTTATTCTTCAAAGGTGTATCTTACAGTATTTAAAGGTGAAGTATCATAATACCTGCAAACTGTTTTCAAATGGTTTAGAACAATAAAAAACTGTGTAAGTGGAGAGAGAGAAGAAGAAAGCAAATATGTATAAAACTTGATAATAAAAAGCTGGGGGGAAAAAGAATGAGGCCAAATGAATGGTAGAAACCACTCAGGGCTCCTATCTGGTCAGTTCCACACTACATGCTAAGAATGGGGGGGGGGGTCATTATTTCCCCCAGGGATTACCATGGGGTAGGAATAGGGGGTCATTATTTTCTAGACTGAAACAGAACATTCACCCTGAAAACTAGATTTTCCTCCTTACCAGTTCTTAGAACACATGGTTATGGGCCTTTGGTTGCAAAGGTGCTGAGCTACGAAAGAGCAGGTACCAAGGTAAGCTGGATCATCAGCTGGACAATCACATTTGGCCACAAATATCCTTGACAGTCAAATTCTTTTATTTTTATTTATTTTTTTTAAAAGATTTTATTTATTTATTTGACAGAGACAAAGCAAGAGAGGGAACACAAGCAGGGGGAGTGGGAGAGGGAGAAGCAGGCTTCCCGCGGAGCAGGGAGCCCAATGCGGGGCTCGATCCCAGGACCCTGGGATCATGACCTGAGCCGAAGGCGGATGCTTAACGACTGAGCCACCCAGGTGCCCCAAATTCTTTTATTTTAAATAAGTTCTTTTTTAAAAAATTTAAATTCAATTTAATTAACATATAGTGTATTATTAGTTTCAGAGGTAGAATTTAGTGATTCATCAGTTGCCTATAACACCCGGTGCTCATTCCATCAAGTGTCCTCCTTAATGTCCATCACCCAGTTACTCCATCTCCCCACTCACATCCCCTCCAGCAACCCTGTTTGTTTCCTATAGTTAAGAGTCTCTTATGGTTTGTCTCCCTCTCTGTTTGTCTTATTTTTCCTTCCCTTCCCCTATGTTCATCTGTTTTGTTTCTTAAATTCCACATATGACTGAAATCATACTTCTTTCTCTTGACTAAGTTCTTTCCAAGTGACTCTGAAGGTCCATACCTATAGTGGTTATTTATTCAGTTTGTGATTATTTAACCTTTGGTGTATTTGCAATTTTCAGGTAAGGTTTTACTTCCCTAAAAAAAAAATAGGGTCCAAGACCAGTGTTCAGACAGTATATTCTGGCTCCTACTGTACTAAAAAGTGTCAATGGACAAACTTTGTATTTTTAAACAGTAAGAATGTTCTTATTTATTAAACTTGTATTCCAAAAGTGAGACAGAGCTGTTGAGCCAAGAGTCGAACCCGATCTGTTATGTTTTAGAGGGCAATAATAAATGAAAGAAGAGAACACATACTAAAAATCAGTGTACATTTATTTATATCCCATGTTATTGGAAAAAAAGTGGACTTAATTTGGCCTCAACTAACCAGATATTTCAGGTGAAAACATTTTTCTCTCATCTAATTTTTTCTTTTTGAACATATAATTTTTGGGGGATTCCACTTTATTGGCATACTTTGTCAATAAAATGGTTAATTTTATGCATTCACTGATTTGAACATGCTCATTAACTTTTTCAATAAATGCCTCCCAAGGGGGTACTGAGTAGGAGCAGTCGGGAGAGAGCAGGAGGAAGTGAGAGTCCTGCTTCAGTAGAATCCATAGTGCAGTGGGGAAGCCCCATTAAACAAGCAATCCTCACAGTGTGTGCTAGGTTCTGGTCAGGGGAGTACCACTACAAAGGCAGCCATCATGTATCATCTGAAATACTGAAATAACTTATCATGTAAATTTACAGTACCTGATGCCAATTCAAACAAATGATTACCTTTCTTCTTTGATGGCGAGTCTACTTTCGCTGCAGGTTTTGATTCTGAGGGGGCCTCCACTAATGACGGGTTAGGAAGGTGGTCTGCATCTAACATAGATGAAATCTGAGGAGGCTCCAGGGGAGGTTCGAGAAGTTCTGCAGCAGAAGTTGCACCACTCATCTGCTTACACGGGGCTCTAGGTTTGGGTTTCACTATGGTACAGACCGTTTCTCCCACGGAAGCATCTTTTTCAACTTCACTTATGAGGTTGTCCTCACTGGGAATTACCCGAAAATGGGTATTTTCTGATGGTGTAATTGTAGCTGTCCTAGGATGATGGTCAGATCTCTCTCTTTTGCTGACCTAAAAAAAAGTTTAATTGTTTAAACTACCTTCAAAGGTATTTGTTATAATCTATTTCTTAAGCTGGATGCAGGTAAATGTATTCATTTTATTTATAAAAACACATTTGGTAAACATATGATTTTGTATATGTGAGACATTTCATAATTAAGTGGGAAAAATAACTGCTTTTTGTTCAGTATCATGACATTTACACAAAAGAGTTCTATTTCAAACTGCTATACTATGAAGAGTTAAACACCGGAGAAGACAAAGGAAATAAGACAATTTTTAGGTGCTAAGAGGTAGAATATTCATTTTCAGGGAGAAAACTTGAGTGCTATATGAAAATTTAGCCCTGCTTGGACTATACCTCAAGGCTCTGCTACAATAGTGTAAAAGTGGGTAGTCAAGTCTCAATGCAAATCACACATATAAGAAAATGTGTATTTAAAAAAAAACAAACTTAGAGGGTTCTAAATACTTTCTCTCTCAAGTAATGTATCTTTCCAATTCTTTCATTACGAGCTGGCAAAAAAGCTTTCATAAAATCAATTTCCTATTTAAAACTTAAGTGTGGAAATTCTAGTTTCCTTTACGTACCTTTTAAATGTTCCTAATTAAAATGTTAATTAACAATCAACATTATTTACTAAATAGAAACACACACAAAATAATGCTGGATTCCTTCTGTTGCAGTTATGAAAAATGGTAACTGTGGATTTCCTAACGTGACCACATGAGGGCACTATCATCATTTATATTCACGTGCCCTGGCTCAGAAATCACCCCTCCCCTCTTTACACAATGACAGACCCACCTCACAGGTTTTTAACTGGACATACTCCACAGGCAAGTAAACATTAGTACCTTGGTGGACTCTGGGAACCCACCCCACGTCCACTCCATGTGGGACTCAGATCTGAGCAGGCTCTCGGCAGGTTTCACCTCCAGCTCTGAATCACTCTTAGGACACACTGCTGCTGGGGAATAGGGGCTATAAACACAGGACAAAGAAATGTGATGCCTTTTAAGTCAGGGAACTTCAGTCTTGCAAGCTTGACAGATTAAAAGAAATGTAAGTTGGAATATATCAACTTTATCCTTCCAATATAAAGACTTTATTGAAGGGAATATCAATTATTTCTTCCATTTGCGTTCTTTAGTAATAATAAAACCACCACCAACCAGTTATCTATTGAGGACTTGTTGGGTTCTCTGTAAACACCTTTATATGCATTATCCCACTGATTCTCACAAGAAATCACTGAAAAAGGTAATTTTACAGGAGATGAAATGCACAGAAAGATGGGTTAAATTAACATAATACATGAGAGAAACTGGATTTGAACATGGAACAAAGTGTGACTCCATGTTTCTTCACACTATCCAGTTACAGTTGACACTTTAAGATTAGAATTTAAGATTAGAATTTAAGAATTGTAGAGGGCCAAATTCTATGCTGATTATGCAGATCTACACTGGCCTACACTGTGAGCCTAAGTGAGACCAAGTTTAGGAACAAAATAATTATTGAGAGGAAAAATACATATTCATGTTACAAGTACATATCCATTCAGTTGTCTGTATGAGAGAAATAGGAAATATAATTACTGTCAAATAACAGAAAAGCTATTTAATATATCTTAAAGAAACTGAGAAATTTTGAAAATACTTACTTGTCTAAAGGGGACCAGTCTCCGTCAGATAAGGGGTAGTGATCCCCAGAATGGAAGAGCAAAGGTTCCTTATAATCATCTTCCTTTAAGGAAGCATTTGAAGATCCTCTGTGAAAGGATAAAAACAAAGTCAGGAACAATGACATTATGTCAGCTTAAAAATATCCCCAAATCTACCAACACATGTTTAGATGATACAAATGAAGAAGGCTAAGTGATTAATAATTACTCCTCTTAAAAGGAAAATGAGGAGAAGGGGGATTCACTGATGCCACCCACCATACACGACTGCAATCACTACTGAAGTATGGGATAGACAGGAAGGACAGAAAAGATGTGATTAAAAATTCCCTTTTACAGCCCTTCAAGGTAATTGATTCAAAGGCTAGAAGAGGAAAACTAAAGCTTTATGTATATTTCATTCAATCCTTACAAATCTGAGGTAAAGACTATCCTATTTTAGGTATTAAATAATCAAGGATCCAGAGAAGTTTAGTAATTTGCCCAAAATCAAAGAACTAGTAAGTGGCTGAATTCAAAGCAAGTAAGCCCTTGTTCTTTCACTATACTCTCCTGTATATTACAGCAAATACAAGACTATGAGCTAAAGACGAGCTATGGTTCAAAAATTCAAAAATACCCTAAAAACTCTTAAAAACACACAGAACTTATTTTTCTTTTTGTTTGGACCAAGAATTAGCTGAGAACTTTCTCCTTATTTAGAATCTACCTGACGTGGGGCTATGAGGAAGATGATACAGAAACACGATAAATTCATTCATTCATTCATTCATTTATGATTTTATTTATTTGACAGAGAGAGATACAGAGAGAGAGCGAGCACAAACAGGGTGAGTGGGAGAGGGAGAAGCAGACTCCCCGCTGAGCAGGTAGCCCGATGTGGGGCTCTATCCCAGGACCCTGGGATCATGACCTGAGCCGAAGGCAGACGCTTAACGACTGAGCCACCCAGGCGCCCCACGATAAATGCTTTTAAAGATTCATACAGAGACCTCAGAACTACAGGAGGATGAACTAATGCTAATAAGATTTTAATTAATTCACCCTTTGGTTTTCTTGAATTTGCACAGTTAATGTAACTAACTTGCCATATAACCTTGAAAACATCCCTCAGAAGCACTGTAGGCCCCAGTTGTTCATCTTTAGTTGGAAATTAACCACTTGTCCTATTTCAGAGTCTATATGAGATTTATGCAGTATATGTTGAAAGTTCTGTAAAGTATAAAGAAAAGTACAAAGAAAACCTCTGAAAAGTGTAAAGCACTATACTTTCCAGTTTGAGAGCTTCTTATAGAAAATTCTACATTCTACCAGAACAGATATTCTATGTAAAATGAGAATATCTGTATAACTTAATTTGGCAGACTAAAAACAGAGGTAGAAATCAGTTTATTAACTTTTAATACTGCCTTTCTTCCTTTATATCCTCATTGAATGTGCTCTGCTTTCCCACTAAGTCTGCCATGTCATAGTTTTTCCACATAGCTGCATCTTCTAACTTAAGGTTTTCCTAACTCTAATTCTTCTGAGAGAAAGAAGATAAACTCTGGCATAATACCTCATTCAAGGGGAGAAAAAGGCAGACATCTAGGTAAAAATACCTATTTCTTAAAAAATGAAACTCAAACGGTAAAAACTGTAAAAAGGGAAAACCAGATGCTTATGAATAGTCCTTACTTGACAAACAGCCTGACCCATCACTAGTCATGTATTTGAAAGTGCTTTAAAAAGTACTATGTAAAAGTCACAGAAACTTATTAAAAATATTTTATTTTTGGAACATATTTCACTGTAGTATAAAAAGTAAGCCCAGAAGAGTTCAGCAAACTGGATTTAGTAAAATATTGAGAGAAACAGAAAGATCGAGATCAGGCACCATTAAGAATTTTACAACCCCGGGGAAGATACGAAATGGTCTTCTCTGGGCACATTCTGACAAAAATAAATCCCATTAGTTTAGACCTGTTAGATGATGGAAAAGGTTGCTGATGTTGAGGTTCCCTTCAGTCCTATGATTCATTAACTAAACTAAGACTTCTAAAAACTTGCTAAGTGCTTTTCAAAATGGTACACATGCCTGAGAACATTCGACCAGCCTAGGCTGACCACAACAGATTAACTCAAACTAAATACACGACATGAGAATAAATGGGAGTGTAGATACTGGAATGTGAAGACAATGGTATGAACACTGACTACATCTATGTCAAGATACAAGACAAACATATACATTAACACTGAATAGCAGAGAATTTGCAGTAAGGTAAACAGTCTAACACCGAGTCAAGGCTGGAAAAAGTGGGAGGTTCAGCTGCCAAAATTCATACTAAGTGTATATAATAGAGCAATTCAGCATTCACAGATGCATCTCAACATGGCTTCAAATTTAATACCATTTTATAAACCAATTATCTTTTCTATTCAAAAACCAAGAGAGGTTACATAATGTATATAACTGTCAAAATTCACTCAATTGTATACCTGCATATTAAGTTCTATGGATATTACTGTATGTAAATTATACCTCAATCTTTTATTTTTAATTTTTTAACTTTAATTTTTTTTTTTTTTTAAGATTTTATTTCTTTATTTGACAGAGAGAGAGCAGAAGCAGGGGGAGAGGCCAGGACCCTGGAATCATGACCTGAGCCGAAGGCAGCCACTCAACCGACTGAGCCACCCAGGCACCCCTATACCTCAATCTTTTAAAAGCAGGAAGAAAATCAAAAGGAAGCTAAAACAGTATGAATTATTTAAGTGGGATAAATCAGAGGGACTAGATGAATTTTTCTCTATTTAACTGGTGCTATGTTAGAGATAAATGGGGTTGCTAACTACCATGACCGAAGATCACTAACTCTGTAAACAATGTTTATCCTCAGCCTTAGCACAGCTATTGGTCAATAAATTTCAGTGTGGCTAATGATCTCAGTTTGCATTTAGATATAGGACATTTCTCATAAAAGATGCCTCATAATAGGATTGAAAGGAGCCCTGCAATATTTCTCTGTCTACTGTATCAGAAATGAAGGGGAGGGCGTGCCTGGGTGGTTCAGTCAGTTAAGTACCTGATTCTTGATCCCAGCTCAGGTCTTGATCTCAGGGTCGTGAATTCAAGCCCCACTTTGGGCTCCACAATGGGCATGGAGCCTACTTTAAAAAAAAAAAAAAAAAAAGAAAGAAAGAAAGAAAAAAGAAATGAAGGGGAGGAAAGGCAGGGAGCTGACTGTAAGATTCCTGTCACCACAGAAAAACATGGAGGGTTCTCTAGAAGCCAGTTATTGATCAGGGGGTGAAGTATGCAGCCTCAGGGCAACAGATGCTGTTTATAAAGTCTTAGATTCCCTGTACTTAGCTTCCAGGTATAACTTATCAACACATCTGCTTTGGTGGATTAAAAGAAGAGATTTCCTTTCTGATGCTGTGGTCTTAATTCTCCATTTTTTAAAAAAGATTTTATTTATTTGTGTGTGTGTGTGTGTGAGAGAGAGAGAGAGAGCACAAGCAGGGGGAGCAGGCAGAGGGAGAAGGAGAAGCAGGCTCCCCCCCTGAGCAAGGAGCCTGATGTGGGACTCGATCCCAGGACTCTGGGATCATGACCTAAGCTGAAGGCAGACACTTAACTGACTGAGCCACCCAGGCGCCCCTTAATTCTCCATTTTTAACACTGCTGGGATTGTGCTAGAGCACCATCTAATTTGACAGGTCTCTTCCCTCCAAAAGACTACTTAGCCTAGGTGCAATGTTTCCAATACATATACACACTAAAAATCCATCCATCCTCTGGAAGGACAAACAAGGTTTCCATGCTATATACAAGCCAAAGTCCATCTTGAGGGAGAGACTCACTAGGTACAGTTTACACAAAGCTCAGTGTAATTTAAAGCTCTCCAATTTTCGCCAGTGTGTTTCTTTTAGCTGTGCAATAGCAACCCACTTTAAAGAATGATTTCATCTTTCACCTCCTTCCTTCAAGGAGCCTTAATTAATCTTAATTCCATTATCAATAAAATTCTTGAAAAGTAAAGAGAATGCTATTTAAATAGAATGCTATTTATCAACATAAAATAAAAACCGATTTTAGGGGGCACCTGGGTGGCTCAGTCAGTTAAGCGTCTGCCTTCAGCTCAGGTCATGATCTCAGGGTTCTGGGATGGAGCCCCACATCAGGCTCCCTGCTCCGCGGGGAGCCTGCTTCTCCCTGTGACCCTCCACACCCCTCCCTGCCAGCTTGTGCTTGCCCACGCGCTCTCTCTCAAATAAGGAAAAAAAAATTTTAGGTATTTCTCTGGAAACAGAATTTGTTTCCTAAAGTGTAGGGGCCTGAGGATGGGAAGATATTTGAAAGCCACAAACTTCCCAACCCCATCTAATTTCTACGTTGCACAACTGCAGAAGCAGTTGACCTCCTATTCTTTTTTTCTGATTCTTTAACCTGTTTAATATGCTGTTAATACTTTTGACCCTAAATATCTTCCCCCCAATTATTTTAGAATCTAGATGCTGAGCTGGAAGGAGCCTTGCCAACCATGTAGTTCAATTCTCTTATTTCATAGATTAAGAAACAGGCCCAGGGGTGCATGGGTGGGTCAGGTGGTTCAGCTTAGGTCGTCTCAGGGTCATGAGCTAGAGCCCTGTGCCAGGCTCCGCACTCAGTGGGGAGACTGCTTCTCTCCCTCTCCCTGCTCACTCTCTCAAATAAATAATCTTAAAAAAAAAAAAAAAATTAAAAAAGAAACAAAGGCCCAGACGAGAGTGATCAAGTAGCTGCTGTTCCACAATCAAAAATATAACGGGCCTAGTCTTCTACCTTTCAGCTCAGCACTTATTTCAGTATACATCTGGCCTGAGTTCCCATGACTGTTATATTTTGTCCTTTAAAGTCCTCATTTCTGTTGGCTACATAATTAAGCAGATCCTGTTTTAGGGAAACTTTAGATAAGAGTTCCTCCAAGTTGCAGTATCTATGATCCATGGTAATCTAAAGAAAAAAGCAAGCCACCAAGCTCCTGAAAATTATTACAATGCCCTAATCTACGTGCATTCTGACGTAACTGCTTCCCAAGCAAGCGAGGTTCTGGCTTGGACAGAGAGTGGACAAACATTAGTAACTGTTGACCAAATCAGTACTCTGACAGATTTGGCTGATGCAGCCTTTTGCACAATCTGGAAGAGTGAGGCATGCACTAATATTTTTGTAATGCAATCATTTACAACACTCATTTACAAAATCTTTAGAATAATGATACTTATGCATTTAGTAGGCAACTCTGCATATGTTTTAGAAATGTTTTAACTTCTTAAATTGAAGCTGCAGGTTGTTCAAGAATTCTAAGCTTTGGGGTGCCTGGGTGGCTCAGTTGGTTAAGCTTCTGACTCTTGGTTTTGGCTCAGGTCATGATCTTTTGTTTGTGGGATTGAGCCCCACGTCAGGCTCTGTGCTCAGTGAGGAGTCTGCTTCAGATTCTCTCTACCTCTCCCTCTCTCTCGTGCTTTCTCTCAAATAAATCTTAAAAAAAAAAAATAAAAGAATTCTAAGCTTTGCTCAATTACATTATAATAAAAGACACACACCAATAAACTTTGAGGGCAGAAGTGTTACTTCAATGTCCTTTCTGGTGGATCTTAGAAGAACTGAGGCAGAACTTTAGGGTCACTTGTGGGCAGCAACTTCTTGTCCAATGCTCATCCATAAAGTCAACCACCCTGCTGACACACGCGTGGTCCTTCCTCTCCCAGCGCCAAAGCAACCACTGAGTGGAACAGATCTAAGATAACCTTTTAAAAATCAAAATCTTGAACAAAAAAATAAATGCCCTACCCCCAACTGTTACCTTTTAAACCCTAGGCACTGCTGACTTGAAAACTGGCATATATTTTAACCTCTTCTACTGAGCTGGTAAGTAAGAAGTAATCGAGATATTTCACTCTAAGAAAAACCAAAACAACAGCAAAAATCCTCCTTTCCTCTTCAACTTACTAGGAATGTTTTGATGATAGACTCTAAACAACAACTCTCAACTGCTCAGAAACAGATGAGATACCAAGATACCGAGTAGGGAAACACACCCGAGGCTGCCCAAGGGCCATCAGTAATCCAGATCTTCTTTGCGACTTAAAATTTATTTGGCTTTTTCAAACCTACTGGATGGAAAGACACACTGCTGGTCTGCTTCAAGTGATATTTTAATACCATGACAGGATGTCTGATGGCAAATTTTATAGAATAGCAGAAAGGAAAAAAGAAAATGCCTCTTCCACTAATTCCACAATAAACTGTCATAGGGAAAAACAAGTCCAAACCTCACACTGTAGATCCATGGAAGAAACAACAGCAACTAGCTGTACCTGAGCTCTGCCCACAGCATGTGCGCATGCCCAGCACCTGCACAGAGAGCCCTACCTTGCTGACTGGGCCCCCTTGTCGTCATCAGAGCTCATTTCCACATACACAGTATCCTCTGCAGCAGTGGAAGCAGTCTGGTCTTCCTTCTTACTGTCCTGTTTGCATTTCTTTCTCCTTCGTTTTTTCTTTTTCACAGAACTTGAAGTGAAAATCGTTTCTGTTTCCAAGATGTGTGAGACGTCTGAACTCTGAGATGGTCTTTCATTTCCACCAGACTTCACCAAAGGGGCATCAGTATCTTTAAAGAACTGATCTTCAGTAGGAATTGGTGAGGTGGCAAGGTAAGCAGGGAGCTTTTCCTTAAAAAGAACATGGAGAAAGAAAAGTTGTCCACGACAAACTGGAGAGTGAATTAAAAACAATAATAAACTCTTTGTGTATCTAAATTCACAGTGGTAGAAAGAATACACAGTCCCCAAAGTAAGAGTGTCAACTAAGTCACTGCCCACTCTACTCCGAATAGGTCTTTACCCTGGCACATACAAATAGTTCATTTGGTCCATGTAACTGAATACATTTGAAGGAACCAACATACCAATTTAGCACAAACCCACAAAAACTGTAATTAAAGCATAGCCAATTAAATTCTCTGTGAAGGGAAGTTCAAAGCAGCAGCAGCATTCCGAGGAGGCAGGACAAAGCACTCTGTCAAGAACTTACAGACAACAGTAACAGGATAAAGCAGAAGGCAGGGATCAGGAACACCCCATCAGACAGGGACAGCAGGACAGGTAAGTGAAGTGAGGATCTACGGTAAAATTTGTCTTTGCTAAATTAAATGACGGTGGAAGAAAGTGATTGACAATACCCTGTTAACAAATGAAATTAGTGGATTTTAAAATTGTAATGTATTCAAGACAGCCTTTTAGGAATTCAAAAGAAGAAAATAAGCCCCAACAGTTAGAAATAATTAAGCTCGTGGGGTGCCTGGGTGGCTCAGTTAAGCATCCCACTCTTGATTTCGGCTCAGGTCATTATCTCAGGGTCCTGGGATTGAAACCTGTGTTGGGCTCCATGCTCAGTGGGAAGTCGGCTTGAGATTCTCTCTCCCTCTTCCTCTGTTCTGCCCCCCACTCACTTGCGCATGTGTGTGACTCCCTCTCAAATAATCTTTAAAAATAGAGAATTAAACTTGTAATTTAATATCAAATAAATGATCAAGTTTGCTGTTCAGAAAATTAACTTCTTAGTCACTGACTTCATCCCTTTTTATCATGGGGGAAATGGAAGGTATGTAATAGAGGTATAAATTAACCTCAAAGAACTTAAGAGTACTCAAGTTTTTACATAATAGTCCTGAAAATGAAGGAGTTTCCGTAATTGTTCTAAATCAAGCTTTTGAATTTGGCTTTGGTAGACATATTACCCTGAAGCCAAAATTTTGTTTACCCAAGCAAAATTTGTATTCATCAGCAACACACACTTACAGAGAAACTGTGATAACAGGATATTATTCTGCATACCCCCAGGGCACTCAAGTGAGAGGCTGTGGTCTCTAACTTCCAGGGCCTTTTAATTCAATGGTCCTTGTTATAAATAAAGTTTACTGGTACTTCTTAAAAGCTGTTTTGTCTCTGGTGGTGTTTCCTAGTTCTGTTCTAGCACTGTTTGCAGTGTATGGGGGGGATGAAACAACCTAAATCTCTGTCAGAACAAGAATGGTTAAACTGTGGTACATCCATACTATGGATGACTGGGCAACTATTAAAAGGATAGGGGTAGACCTAGAACTACTGGCTTGAAAAGGATGCTGACAATATACAGTTTAGATGAATAAAGTTTAAGAGAAACAAAAATGTAAATAAATCGAAGACAGATGGGTTTTGGTAACGTTTATTCCCTTTAAAACTGTAAACTCCTGGAGAGTGGGGGCATGTTATATTCATAGTATGTGACAGTGAGTAGTAATTCCAATACTGTTGGATGAATTAACTTTTTTTTTTTTTTTTTTTAATTTTAAAGAGCACAGTATTCTAAAGAAAATCTAAACAATTTGAGGATACATGGAATAGGAAAAAGAGGCTGGGAAAGTTGGTACTCTGCAAGTTAACCTTGCTAAGCATAGTTATAAATGGAATCATCAGAACTGACCATGAGAACCAGGTAACAAACTATCAGTAACCCAGTCCTCTCACTTGTTGATTTATACAAAGCCTAATCAATCACTGTTCTAAAACACACATGATTTTAAGGAAAACATCAAAAATATTTTATTCTTGTGATAACTCATTTGTTTCATTCTGCTTTTTGCTTCGGTCTCTGATGAGGGAAAATCTTTGTTTAGGCCAAATAAACACAAATGAGGTAATATAAGAACAAGTAATTAAGGTACTAGAAAAAAATATTGGTCTGGAAAGGTTCCCTTCCATAATCATACTTTGTAATGCTGCTTTACATATTGGTATCTAAATTGCTGGCGTCTCTCTAAACTAAAATTGATGAACAATCTCATTCTGCTTTTGTTTATTTTTTGGTAACATTTTTCTTTGTGAATTTATGACATCCAACATGCAGTTCATCTTCAAAACCCCTGAAAGTAGTCCTGTATCTTTAATAACTTGAAGGTTATAATTTTTGCTGAGATTTTATTCTTTATGATAAAAGCTGTAAGGAAGCCTCTTCTAAGATCCACACTAAGTCTATCAAGAACAGCTCACCCCCATTCACATCAGTAGATACGAGGGGTGGAGATGGGGGTGGCAGAGGGAACTGTGCTCTCTCACTGAAAGAAGCCAAACATGCAATAATCAGTTAAAAAGATATATAGGCCAATTAATTTAAATCTTTGAGACCATAATAAACTAATTCTCAAGACTATTCAAGGTTAGAGATCTGACATCCTTAACCAAAATGGTAAACACATTTTCCAAGTTTATTTTTTTCTTTTTTTAAAGATTTTATTTATTTATTTGACAGAAAAAGACACAGTGAGAGAGGGAACGGAAGCAGGGAGAGGGAGAAGCAGGCTTCCTGCTGAGCAGGGAGCCCAATGCGGGGGCTCAAGCCCAGGACCCTGGGATCATGACCTGAGCCAAAGGCAGACGCTTAACGACTGAGCCACCCAGGTGCCTCACATTTTCCAAGTTTAAAGGTCACACATGTACAAACACACAGCCGGCAGAGATAGGCCTTCATTATTTAGGGGGAATTGAATGTATTCAAGTCAAGGTGTAAACTCTAACAGATACTAAATAAGAAAGCTCATTAAAGACAGAGAAAAAGAGCAAGTGCAAAGGCGTTCTGCGCATTCTCTGTACCCTGACACTTGGTGGGGAGAAAAGTTCCTCACTCCTCCAGCTCCTTCCTGACAGCTTAGTTTTTCAGCCTAAAACTAAAGCTTGTTTAACCTGTAAAAATCATCTCTATAACCATGAAAACTGCTGAACATTTCTGTTTTGGGATAGGTCCTGGAGGCCTGAATACAATGTGTAAAGTGGATGTAACCCACTAGAACTTACATATTCCTCTTCAGTCTCCTCCACAAAGAAAGCTTCCCCATTGTCACCCAACTTCATGTGAAGATCCACTGCATCGCCATTGATTTCTATATCAATCTAAGAGGAGAAAAAGTGTGATTTAGTATTAAAACTTTCACTGAACCTAAACCAAGCCAAACTTAGTACTGAGGTTCCTACGCTGACAGTCCAGAGGAACACTGCTACCTGCCCTACCGTCCTACCCTAAAAAACTAAACAGACCTGGGGAGGAAGGGGATGGATAAGAAGGGACTGAAAGAAAATGTTTTATCATTTATTTTTAGGACATAAAATATTTTACTTATTTAATTTCCCAAATGGCATAAAATAGGGGAAATATAATTGTCAAAGAACATTTGAGCACTTTCAGAGTTATAGCACAGACAGGCCTCACCCGGCATGGTTCAGACAAACAGAGATTTCAGTTACTGTGATATGTTAACTGTAACTGCAGAAAGCACAAAATTCACTGGCTGCTCTTCTGTCTACAAACCACTACATAAAAACAGATGCCAATCATGATCAGTAATCCATCACATCATTTTTCAAATTCTGTTGGTGACTAGTCAAAGCATATATGTTATTCAGTTCAGGCACAGACATCAAAGCTTATAGTTGTAGCTGTCTCCTTGTCTCTCATTAATAAACCCATGTGACATTTTATAAAAATGGATAATAAAGAAGAAATTGGCCAAGATCAAAGTGCAACCTAACCTAACAAAAAGTAATATTACTGGAAGTAAAATTCAAACTGAGTGTCAACAGTTATAGAAGAAATAGCTGACTGCAGGAATGGTGACCCTGCTGCATTCGAACGACTCAAGATGTGCAGCCAGAGGAACCTGATGAAGGTAAGCTTATCCACACAAAGGAGGAAAGTGGTTGTGACAAAAGGATGAAGATAGCCCAGAGGAAGTGACACAGGAAAAACACTTCACATTGAAGGAACTCACAGACATACTTCATGATAATGTTCCAGAGATGAAAACCTGAAAGCTGATCCAGACTCAGAAAAGAGTTATGATAATTTGCCAAGACAAAGAAAAGATGCTTGTTCCATACTACAAGTTTTATATCAAAGAAGACAAGCACTGTTCAAACCAATTAATCTTGGTAAGTTATTTTACAAAGAAATAAGACACTTTAGTCCTCCATGTTTCTAATGTTTTAAATTGGGGTGTACTAAACATCATTTTGTTATTTTTCATTTTCTTAGACAGTTATAACAGAAATTTTTAAGTTTTGACAAAAATTTATAAAAACCATGAGAAAATCCTAATTTTTCTCAGTTATTATTAAGTTTGTTTTGCATGGTTTCAGCTTGCCCAGTCATTATAATGATCTGTATTACAATGCAAAGTAAGAACTGTGTGTGTGTGTGTGTGTATTTATATATATATGTATATATACAACTTATCACTTAAAAATAATGTAGTTGTTCATCTGTTGACTGTGAATAAATGCCTTTAAATACCTTATAATATTAAATGAATACCAACTTTCAAAAAAAATTAAGATTTTTATTTGAGAGAGAGAGTGAGCACACAAGAATGAGCAGGGGAGGAGCAGAAGGAGAAGCAGACTCCCTGCTGAGCAGGGAGCCTGATGCAGGGCTCGATCCCAGGACCCCGAGATCATGACCTGAGCCGAAGGCAGATGCTTAACTGACTGAGCCACCCAGGTGCCCCCCAACTTTCAAAACTCTTACCGATAAACTTGTAAACTCCAGTTTTAGATTGCTTCAGGGGACATAAAAATATAATATAGGTATAAATAGAGCAGTCCACAATCTAAGTGTACTTAGCTTTGCAAGCCCTGATGGTGGGAACAACTGCATGGTCCACTGGGTTTTTCCCAGTGAGGACCAATTATCCCTTCTGACACTGAGTGCTGGGTCACATCAGGTCACTGAAAGTCATTAGCTGACACATGCTGTCAAAATGCTTGTTACAAAAATCCTGTATGTAAGTAACATAACCACACTGCAGGGTAAGGAAGAAAACTAGCCTAAGTGGAAAATGGTATTTTGACTATTTTAAGTCTGAAGACAAAAAACTATAAACAAATACCGTAGTTAGTAATTAAAAAAAAAAATCAGAGATATGGGTTAGCAGTTCTGAAATTATTTTATGTGTATTCTAGGATTGAATAAATAGGTAAACATATTGTATAGTAAGAGGCATTTCTCACTGTCAGAGAAAGAAGTCACAAATAAGGAGATGAGGAGGAACATTCTGGGGATGGATTGGAATCAGTGGGAACTCATGATTTTTACAGACAGATATAGGTACGTGTATCTACATACGTGGATTTTTTCCAGCTCTGCCCACTGACAGGGCCTAGAAGCAATGACACCTCAGTTAGTAATGAGCAAACCTAATGAGATTCTTTGTTTCTAGATACTATTCTCTAATAAGAGGAACCACCGTTCCTCAGAGAAAATAATTCCTGGGCTGAGGCAGGTAAAGTGGATTCTTCTGGAATATCTTATGGTGCCAGAAAGTAAGGAAGTGCTCAAAAAAATGATGGGAGCATTTCAAGAGGACTCAACTTGAAGGAGCTAACTACTAATTGCCAAACCTAGGACAATTTGAGCAACTAAATAATGATAATAATGGATTATAACCCACAGAGTAAAATTAATATTCAGAAGTCCATACTGATCTAAATAATTGAGTAAGTAAACAAGAGAGAAGGATAGCTTTTCAATACAGTAGAATTCAATTAATAAATAGAGTAGGAAGGACGAAACAGAAAACCATTTGGCAAACACCACAGTAATAATTGTTGCAGGCAAAATTCATCAGTGTATGGTAAAATTCACGGGTAGAAGTACGATGAAAAACAGGGTATTTGCACCGTCTCCAAGTTTCTCCACACAAATAAATTCACAGTGAAGAAACCCAGTAGATACCATTAACCAAAGGATCAAAGTTAACATCATCAGTACCGAAGCATGGCACCATGTTGGACCTCCTGAGATGATGCACTGAGAGGCGTACACCCTCACTCTGCGTTCTTCCCTAAATGAGAAAACATCACACAAACTCAAACTGAGGGACAATCTATATAATAACCATCTGTACTCTTCAAAAGTCAAGGTTGTAAGGAAAGATAGAACAGTTAGAGAATATAAGTGAAAGCAATGTGGGATCCTGGATAGGATCACAGACAAAAAGACGACAGCAGTGGGAAAACTGGCATACTCATTTTGATGTACTACTCCCTGTAAACTGGTATCTAAAACAATACTTGTATCTATATAGTCATACTTCCTCCCCTGTGGCTTAATCTTACTAAATATATATGACAGATGTTGAAACAGAACTGATTTGCTTTTTAGAAATACTGGCTGTAGGGGGTGCCTGGGTGGCTCAGTCAGTTAAGTTGCCAACTCTTGATTTCAGCTCAGGTCATGATCACAGGGTCCTGGGATTGGGCACCATGTTGGGCTCCACGCTTAGTCAGGAGTCTGCTTGAGATTCTCTCTCTCCCTCTCCCTCTGCTCATGCTCGCTCTCTCTCTCCCCCCCCCTCCCTAAAATAAATAAAATCTTAATAAGAAAAGAGAAGAAATACTGGCTGTAGCAGACTCTTGTTCTGGCATGCCATTCTTCAGGTAAGAGTATCTCTGGTGTGTCCTTTGGGGATCTATTCATCATCTGTTTCACGTGTGGCTTCAAAGCGAGAAGGTGAGGCTGCTGTCCATGCCAAGCCAATCAATATATTCCATCCCAGCTATAGGACCAGGGAGACTGACAAGTCTGACAGGGAGACTAAACACTGATGCTTCTGTAGGAAGAAACAGCTCTTTCTACTATGGTTGCTGAGTTCCTGGGAAGTAAGCCTGGAGGTATTGTGGCCATCTTGCATTTTAGAAAGCACACACACAAAGGGATGCAGAGCTGAGAGGTGGGAGGAGACAGAGTTCTGGTAACACCCTCAGACTCTAAATAAAGCCCTGATTAATTCAAATGCCCCTGGACTTTAGTTATACAAGCCAATAAATTCCCTTTTCTGTTTAAGCTAGTGCGAGGTGGATTTTTGTCACCCACAATGGAAAACTCCTGTCTAATACACTGGGTTATTTAACTTCAATAAGTTTTGTGTTAAATCACAACAAAATTAATATTTAAAATATCAACTACAGGTTTACCTTCTGAAATTCAACTCTTGAGTTTTGAAGTATACTGGGAGTATTGGTGTTCTATCAAACAAGAACATACCAATGACAGTGGGAAAATTATTATTTCCCTAACCAGAGGCTTAAAGGTGATTATGATTTCAAGTCTACTTCATATGTGTCACCATAACTGGGGTCTTAGTTTAAAATCAATGAATAGCTTTCCCTAATCCAAACTGACCTAAAATAAGACAAATAGTTAATCCAAATTGCCTGAGTATCTCAAGGCAGACATGGTTTCGGTTTTACTCTCAAAGGAAAGCTGTGTTTCGGTTAAATAGCCAAATTTCCTTCTAAACACATCCTTTGGATTTCTGGGATATTAGTGCAAAAGAAGTAATTTTCTCTTTTCCTGTGTCTCGTGGATAGATTCCTATTAAATAATCCAAGGGTGAGACAAGATATTTAACACAACCATTTGGGCAGCCTTGTACAGAAACTGTACATCTTAATTGGAAGCATACAGCACGTAGAAAGAGGTATGTTGTCTGTCCAGACACCATTTACAGATACACAAATGCTTACATATACAACAGCCTGCAGATTCCATTCTGAAAGGCCAGAAGACTTAACCAATCTGCTGATCAAAAACACAGATCACAGAAGAACAAACAAAAGTGCCATATAAGCCATTTTATGAATAGATCCTTACAAAGCTAATGGGAAATTTCAGTGCATAAACAGTTTCGTACAAATTCTCCCAGAGCAGATAAAGTCTGAAAGTACTACAGGTTAGTGTTACTGGCAAGAAATAAAAAATTCCAAGAAGCCTAACTGTGGCCGAACACTGTTTTGCAATGGGCAGTTTCCAAGTTACTAAATGAACTGCGTGACTGCTTTTGGTTTCCAAAGGGTGACTGAACAGAGGCCAGACCACACAAACCCTGCCACCCTGCAACATGGCTCTCCAGAGGAGAACTGATTTATAACCCCTAGAAAAAAAGATGTGTTTGGGGGGTGGTAGGGGAGGGCAGGAAAGGAGAGTATCTAGTGCTGTGAAACCCGTAAAAGTTTTCTTCCATTCTCAAAACAACCTATGTTTAATTAAGATAGAAATTTCTATTTTAAGGAATAAGATGTTTCCAACTTATGCCAGTGGTCCTCTAACATAGTTCTGTGCCCCAATATGTTGTGAATCTTTCAAAATCCTGACAAAATCTCCCTACATTGTTCAGGTAGATAATGTGGGGTAAGAGTAGAAAGGAAAACTACCACCATGTACCTGCAAGGTTTTATTACCAGCTCAGTGTTCTAAACTGACTGACATCAAATACATTTACAAGCCTTCCCATCGCTCCATTACTTGAAGGTGGAGAATGTAAGAAAAAGGAAAACCAACACAAATTATTTTCTTTCTGAATGAATCTTCCCCAAAATAAATAAAAGCCAACAAGCCTATGGCATGTAGGTTTGCATTTAGTAAGATCAGGAGACAAGTCCTGGTATTACTAACAAAATTTAGATACAAATAAGATTTAACAGCTTTGTCAAAACAAATTTGGCATTAATTTTGTTTAAATAAATGTAATGTATTCTGAATTACATCAGTCTATCCCATTCACAATTGGTATGAAGGCAATGCCCTAAATATTTTATAAATTTTTTATTTTATTTGCCAGAGACAGAGACTGAGCAAGCGCACAAGCAGGGAGAGTGCCAGGCAGAGGGAGAAGCAGGGTCCCTGCTGAGCAAGGAGCCCAACGTGGGACTCCATCTCAGGACCCTGGGATCATGACCCAAGCCAAAGGCAGACACATAACCAAATGAGCCACCCAGGTGTTCCTTCCTTAAATATTTTAAAGTGCTGTATAAGGTAAATAAACTTTTCAAAGACACCTAACCTTCCCCATTTATAACTCCAGTTTCTCTATTTTGTTCTTCTGAGTTGCAACAAATAGGATTATCAAGATTAATTTTCAGCCTTTTTTGCCCCCTTGGAGAGACCTTCTATAGTAAGACTTATATTCAGCAGCAACTTCAAAATAACACATAAAGGTTGACTTCTTATACCATTATCTTCAACGTCATACAGATGTGCGTCCCCCCAACCTCTGCGGCGGTGGGGGGAAGCCCGGAAAGCACATAAGAACAATTTATTCTGTTACCATCTAACCTTTCACCCTCTTCGAGAACAAGCTGTCCCCTGCACTCACCACTTTCTCTTTGGATCTCAGGACCCCCAGCTTCCCAAACCGAACGTGAAAAGGCGAGCACTGATAGGTGCCATCCTGCTGCCGCACCACAATGACGTCGATGCACCCGGACAAAGTGGCTTGGTTAATGCCCTTGTAGAGTTCCTTCACAGTGACAATCACCTGCCCAGCCAGCTGTCCCACATAATTCATGGTTTGAAACTACAAAGACAAAAAAAAATTTATATGAGATAGTAACAATGAATTTGTGGATCTAATGACAAAGAAAAAAACAGTAGTAATTAAAAAGACATTGCACATTTGTAAACCATATTACATATTTTATTAACCTTGCTGATTTCGAACCAGTAAGTCTCATGCTACCACTGTTTTTACACATTTCCACACAAGGACAAAATCAGGTGGTCCTTTTGTGAGAGGCTGTCCCAGCCAGGGCCTCAGGCATGCGTAAGTTCCCTTTTCTTTTCCATCATCATGGATCCTGCAGCTGCCCGTATTACCCCTAAAGTTTAGAATCTGCACAGAACCACCAAAGAACCCAGACTACCACCACTGCCCTCTTGCCCAAGATCATTGGGAACGTGAGGCAACTGCATCCACCCTGACCACAGCAGCCAAGCAGAAAAAATGACCAATGATCACCTCCAGAAGAAACCAGAAAACAGGTTGTTTCTGCTGAAGACAAGTAAGTGAGAGATGAGTTTTCTACAAAACTATTAATAGGATATGGTTCAGAGACATGCTAGATTAAATAAACTCTGGGTGAGCTAGACCAGGTCTAACCTATTTATAACATTACTTTTATTGAAAATCCCCTCAATACTTGAACACAACTCACTGGAACATATATTCATGTTCTACAAAGCAAAGAAAAGGGTTTTAATCGTGTTGCTCAACAATAATTAGTCAAATCAGGATCACTAGGCTCTAAAATGCTCCTCCAGAAAGGGTCAAGGAAGGATAGGAGTGTGCACCTGACCAGGGCTGAAGGATGAGAGGAAATGCTTCCTCTTGTGCCCCACATCCGTTGTGGCTGCAGCTAAGACCACAGGTTGGGGAGCCCACCATACAGTAGGTGTTGAAGACCAGTGGGGAAGTCTCCTTGAATCTCCCTCAACTTTTACTAATTAGAAAAAAATAGCTCCTCATCAGTCCCAAGGATGTCAAGTTCCATCTCCAGCTATCAAATACCACATTTCATTCATGAGACACCGACACCCCTCATATTATGTCAAAGCACAATTCAGCAAATCATTCTCCTGGGGACAGGTGGGACATAGACCAAACAAGAGATCCTCCACAGCTCCGGCTAATCCAGAGGCCAACTTTTACTGAACCAGAGAACAGACAGATTATTCTTTAGGTCATTCATCATAAGCACAGTTGTCTCTTTAAACTCAGCTTTTCAGGAGCCTTAAGCTCAAAGTTACATGCTCAGAAAAGTTACCAAAGATCACATTCTATGTTGTCAGATAAGTCCAAAGCTGAATTGGGAGAAAGAATGTTACTCCACTGGGAAAACTTAGGGGCCTGCCAGGACATCTGCCTCTAGAGAAACTCACCCTACTCCCCACAAGTGAGTGTGTGCCTGCTGGCAGTGCCCAGATTCCACTTAAACTTTTTTTTCTCCTCTTCTACACAGATGAATGTGTAATCAAGACCCACCAGTTTTACACCATTAAGCACAGCCACAATTTTATCCCAGAAAATTTTTTGAATATTTTAATGTTACCAAGGCCCCAAAATTTATCTACAGAAGAGATAACTTTGAGGATGTAAACTAACTGCTAAACTCACTACTAAATCGGGCAGTATCCTTTACAAAACAGTTACAAGTTGGTGTGATTTTGGTTTTAGAAGGATTCATTTGGTAAGGCCAAACTAGGCAAGTGTTCAATAATGATTTCCTCAGTGAATAAAGGAATGATCAAATGAACCATCAATAAATAAGACAAAAAAAAAAAAAAGAGAAACATGTAGGGAGGAAATAATATTTCATCAGAATATTCGTATTACATCTCATTTTTAAAAATTACTATTTTTTATTTTGCAGTAACTGTAGATTCACAGGCATGTAGTTTTAAGAAATAATACAAAGAGATCCCATGTATCCTTTAAACCAGTTTCCCCAATGGCAACATCTTGCAGAATTCTAGTGCAATACCACAATCAGGATATCAATATTCATTCAGTCAAAATGGAGAACATTTCCATTATCACAAAGATTCATTCTATTGGCCTTTATAGCCACACCCAGCCACTTCTGTCACTCTCTCCTTAATCCCTGACAACCACTAATTTGTTCTTCACTTGTTATTTTTGTCATTTTTAAGAAAGTTATATAAATGGAATATGGTATATAATGTTTTGTGATTGCCTTTTCCCACTTCTATTGCTATAGAGATTCATCCAGGTTGCTGCATGTATCATGTTCATATTCCGTTAAGTAATAGATGTTCACAACATGCTTTTTGATTGTCACAGCATGTACATGAACCACCACCCAAGAAGTCAATCTTTGTATTACTGCTTGACTGGTGGCAATTTAAAAATGAGTTTTGTTACAAATTTTTAAAAATTTCGTAACTAATTATATAATTATATATATTCTTTTCTTAAAAGAAAATGAAAAATGTTAACTTCAAGCATCTCCATTCAGCCATAAAACAAGTCTTAAAAACTAAATGTGTAAGGAGCTTACATCAACTAGAACATAGGATCCATAAATAAGTGTAACTACATCTATTCAAAATGATTTTAATTACCATGGTTAAAGGATGCACTGTTATACAAGACAGTCTACTGTGTAAATGCCAGTTGCTAAATGTAGAAAAATATACTCTATCAAATGACTGTTCTTTTTTCTTAGCAGATATAAAACAATTCTGTGTGTATTATGAAGGCTGGGAAAACAAAAGTAAAGGGAGTCCTGCTGCTGTAACTAATTCCCTACACCCTGGGAATGAGGGGCACACTTCTGCTAGGAGGGGCACTCCAACTAAACTGGGGAAGGGGGCTCCCTCATGGTTATGTCTGTGGGGAAAGCAGTTGGTTGTTGTACACATGATACGTTAAACAGCTTCTTCTTTAAGCATTATCTATCACCAAAAAACTTCATTCCTACATGTCCAGCCCAGCACTAGCCATAATAAAGCTAAGTGAGAACAAATTCAGGCCTGACACCTGTCCTGTTCAATGCCTGGGAAAGTGGGACTCCGAACAGGGGCAGAAAGACGATTAAGTACCCACAGTCACATGTCAGGGATACACCTCACTGAAGACACTACCTTTTGAATAAAACAAAGATTAAAAAATACAGCAAAATAATATACACTGTAAATTATTCATTAGAGCGAATGATGAGAAAAAAACAGTAGAAGAGAGAAAATAAATTCAAGGACAGACAGGGACGGAGAATAAGAGAGAGGGGATGCAGAGACAGACAGATGGAAATTCAGAGACAAAGCAAAGACAGAATAAGAATACATACATAATCAGAAAGCAGATGGACATAACGATGCCAATACAGAGAGAGGAATGTGGAACTGAAGGATGTTCATAGAGCAGCATCCCTATCTTCAGGCTCACAAGCACAAAAGAAAATATAAACATGTATTAACTGATTCTTAGAACTGAAAGTATCTAGACCAGTCTTTCAAATACCAAAAGCACTTCTAGCACATCCCTGAAATATGGTAAAATTAATCATCACAGTAGCAGCAACTCATTTTTTGAGATCTTACTATGTACCAAATTCTTAACAATATTTTAAAGGCAGGGGTGGAGCAGATGGAGGGGGAGAGAGAATCCCAAGCAGGCTCCATGCCCCATGCAGAGCCAGAGCTCGATCTCACGATCCTGAGATCATGACCTGAGCTGAAATCAAGAGTCAGATGCTTAACCCACTGAGTCACCCAGGCACCCCACTATGTATGTACCAAAATGCATTATCTCAGAACTACCTTATGAATGAGTAAATATTATTATTTCTATTTTTAAAGATAATAAAATTAAGGCTTAAAAAGGTTAAATATTGTTATGGACTATTTGTGTCTGTTTCTCAAATTCTTATGTTGAAACCCTAACCCTCAATGTGAGGGTATCTGGAGATGGGGCCTTTGGGAGGTAATCAGGTTTAGATGAGGTCAAGAGGTGGGACCTCCAAGATGGGATTAATGTTCTCATTAGGAGAGCTCATGTTCTCTCCTCCAGAGAGAGAACGTGGAAACAGAGAGAAGGTGGTTGTGTGCAAGCCAGGAAGTGGGCCCTCACTAGGAACTAAAATTGGCCAGCACCTTATCTTGGACTTCCCAGTCCCCAAAACTGTGAGAAATAAATGTTGTTTAAACCACCCAATCTGTGGTATTTTGTTATGGCAGCCTGAACTAAGACACGTTATCTTCTTAAACATCATAACTGCCCTACTGTTTTTCAATGTTGGGGTACTTCATTGACAAAGACTCACTCCTTTCACCAAGAAGTTCATAACTGTTATCAGACAGCCCTAGTTACTATGTCCACTAGAACTCACAATGGATATGCGCCACCCTCTTCTAAATGATACCACTTACACCGAAGAGTTTGTTGTACAACCATAACTAGGTCTCATCTATTCTGGGCTAAACATTCTTCTTCCTTAAAATATCTAAAATGACTGGGTTTACTTTCACTTTTATGACAAACTAGAGAACTTTCTTTAAATGGGAGATCCAAAACTAGACACAGTGGTGCAGACAGACCTGACTGATACACAGTGTATACAATGTAAAGTGTGTTTAGGTGCAGGCCCTGGCTCCCATGGGCTGGGTTAAATATTGGGAGCTCCCAAGACAGGGAGGCACTTACTGATCACTAAACTAAAAATGGAAAGAATCAGAAGACAGTAACTAAAATACTTATCAGAAACTAAATGGCCCTTTATGCATAAAATTCAATAGATTTCAATCAGTCCTTCATGAATAAAATTCAATAGTGTCCACTACCAGATTTTTCTTATCAAATATTTTAAAGTAAACATACACTAGTATCTGGAATAAATGAGTAGCTTTCAAGATTCAATTATTTACCAAAAATTTAAAGATTTGTTTAGCAGCTTTTCCTGAGCATCAGAGAAACTAAATAAACCATCATAATATGTAGTAGAGATTTATAAATGGAATCCATCAGTAAATAGGTTCAAGTACAGATCCTCTTCCTATAAAAACTGCCCCACATTATTTAAAGGTGATATGTTCAAAAATAATTTTTGCTAAGGAAAAGAGATATAGGCGTTATTAAAAAACACAATTTCTAAATTGTGATCAATACAAAAATGGATACATTCCAAACCACTCATATATATCATCAAAATCTGTTTCCTAAGTTTTAAGTTTACCTTCATATATTTATTCAATACTATTAACTAGTTAGCAGTACTACTACTAACAAACACAACTACAGGTGTTATAATGTCCATCACATGTCAAGTGCTATGTAAGCCTGTACTTTAGTTCCTGAATATTAGAGATCAATATTCCCATTTATATGAGGAAACTGAGGTTCAGCACTGTCCAATGTCACCACACTAAGTGGTAAAGCTGATATTCAAACTCAAGTCTGATTCTAGAGCCCTTGTCCTTAACCGCATCTCTAAGTGACAGAAATGCTCTAAGCACGGATCCCAAAAGCCTTGATGAGACCGTCCCCCCCTCCGGATTTCTTGTTGCAAGTGGGCTGCTTTTAGCAACTGGAATATTATTTTTACTTAAGGCTGCTTGGCCCTCCAAGTCTCCTCTACACGCTATCACCAGAGGTAGCACTGAATACTATTTCCTGCTAGGCCTGCATTTCAAGATTAGGAAGTAGACTTCCTGGGAGATCACGTGTGGTCGGGGCTTGTGGACAGAGATGAACAGCTTTTATCCAAGAACCTGCCCTGAACATTCTAACCTTCTGCTCACAGATGTGAGGAGTGTGCTATGAGGGAACAGAAACTTCTAGATACTTCAGGAAACAAACACCAGAACACTGTTGCCTTGTACACATTCCAGCTTACACCTATGCTCCTAGACCAACCTCCTTCAGGCATCCAAGCTTATATTCTGCCTTTGAGTAGCACTTAATATTTTTTAAGAACTTTCTCAAACATACTTCATTTGATCTTCAAAAAGAGAATTTAGGTTATATAAGACAGACATTTTTCATTTCATTTTACATTTAGGCTGAGAAAAAAGGTATTTATTTTCCATTATTATTCACTAGAACCCAGCTGTACTGTGACTCAGGATCCCAACCTTCTTGCTACTTCCCACAGTAACTTAAATCATGGGCCTCTCAAGGTGAGCTGGTAACCCTGAGGACAAGAGATCTCAGGGCTGAACTCAAGTTGTACTTAAGTCCTACAGTCCTCCAGAAATTCCAGAGTCTCTTAAAGGTAGCCAAGCATGAACTGGAGGGCACTATCAGCTGAGAACTGAACTCTGAAAAAAGTAAGGAGATGAAAGGCAGCAAGGGCAGACACAGAAGCACCTGCTGAAAGCTTCTCCCTAGTCTGGGAGGTCAGGCATTTGCGAATGAAAAGTCCCCCAGAGGACTTGCCCACATCCTGTCAAGACATTTTCTAACATTTACTCGGTGGCCAGCAGACAATATGGAGATCACAAAGAACTAAATGAGGTTCAAGTTGGCCAGACATATGTAACGGAAAACTATACAAAATAGTACTACCTCTGAGTGAGAACAGACAACTGACACTAAGCCTGAAAAGGAACCCAGCTTTCCTGGAGAAGCCACTCTTGGCCATTTAAATTCAAATAAATGCCTTACTTTGTACCACTCAGCTTTTTAATCCCCCATCATAACAAAATGCTAATTTGTTTAATTTTTCTTATTTTATAAACAGCTGCCTTAAGAACAGGAAATAGCCGCAGCATAAGGAACAGCCCTTGCCCTTGGTGAGGGAAGGGCCTTACCCCAGGGCTCCAAAGTAGATGGTGCAGTAAGGCCCATTTGATTTCCTTGAAACTAAAGTCCATGAGGAAATGCTGACAGCTGCACCTCTAAAATGCATTGCCCTGAAGTCTCCTCAAGATCACAGCAGGTCCCCTTCTGTCCCGCGATTGTGGAAACAGGGCTCTCCTTCATTTCTAGGACCATTCAGTCCCCGTGTACAGAATCTGTAAACTAAAACCCAGTGTCTCCCAGCAAAATTCCGGAGTACTGTACAATTCAAATAAGAGACAGCACAGTTCTAAAGGCAGAAGAAGTGCAGAGGAGACTGAAAATCAGTAGGACCTGTGACAGACCCAAGGCGATGCTAAGGGAAAGGAAGCAGCTGGTTAGGATCGCCACAATTTCTAGACAAGAGCTAGAAATACATCTGGCACATAGATGGGATTCAGTAAATACTGCTGAATGAAGAAACCAACTTAAATATGGAAATAAAAAGGGCAGACTTGGTGGGGAACTTCCTACTAAGGCTAAACTTCAAAAATTTTTACTTATTGCACTGGTTCAAAATTTTGTGTTTATGAAAATCATCCTTAACAGTTTTTTGAAATGCAAATTTTCTTGAATTTTTTTGAAGTTTAATAACTAATTATGAAGATGACCCAGGTTAGGGAAGCATAGCTCCACGTAAAAGCAAAAGATCCTATAATAAAATTCCATGCCTGTTTTTGCTACCTCCAAAATCAGTCTATCATAAAATGAACTATAAGAAGGCTTAAAGCCTTGGCTGCTGTCTTGGATCTTTCTTTAGAGAAGATGTACAGGAGAATTCTAGAAATCTTTCGGAGCTGGGGTCTAGCCTCAGAAGATTCTTTCCTGAGACACAGATTTAGCCAGGATGAGGTGTTCTTTGGAGGATCTGGGTTTCTAGTCAGTTCCCTGTAGATTTTGAGGTGTCTTTCTAGAGAAGAACCACCCTATCACCTCCCTTGTTTGAAGGCACAGTCACGGACTGTTTTAGGTCTCACCAACTTTTTTTCCCTGCTAAGCGAAGAAAACTGACAAGGACCACACTGCAAGGTTACTATTTCCAAAGAGTAGTCCTCTGACCACCTGCAACAGAATCAAGTTTTGGTGCTGAAGAATGTAGATTCCCGGACCCCAATCCAGACATAAAAAACTGGAAGTGGGGTCTTAAGGATCGGTTCTCCATGATTCTAATAGGCATCCAGGTTTGGGAACTAACTCAGTCTCTACTGCATGAACTTTGTCCTCCCAGTCCTGATTCAGCTTGGGAAAACCGAGTATCCTGTCCTTTAAGGCGTATCTATTACCTTGACGTGTAACCCAAACTAAATAGACCTTGAATTTCATATATTCTAATAAACAGCTGACCTGATCATTTCATAAGACTTGAATTCTAGACTGGCAGTGGTTCTGTAAAAAAATTTTAAGATTTTTTTTTTGTAATCTCTACACCCAATGTGGGGCTCCAACTTAAGACCCCGAGATCAAGAGTCGCATGCTCTACCAACTGAGCCAGTCAGGTACCCCTCATTTATAAAAATTCTGATCTGGGAAGATTGCTCTCCTAGCAGTTCCTTCCTTAATTTTAACCCAATACTATTCAACATCAACCTTCAGGATAGATAGGTGAGAAGAGGAAATTTTCTGACCCGATATTCCTGCTTTGGAATTTGAACAGATCCATGATGCAACAGCTAGATCAGAGGGTAATTATAAGGCTCCCTGGATCACAATGATTTCATCTTTCAGAAAACCCTCCAAAGGGGTAAATAAATCCCTAGTAACCATATCTGCGCTTTGGGACTTAGACCTTGGCACCAGCTGACTGATGGGGTAGGGAGACCTCTGACCCAGACAAAGTGTGTATAGAGAGCCAAAGCAACAAGAATCTAGCTGGGCTGAGCTACTTGAGCAATAATCCAGAAGGCCCACCAGCTCAAGACACTGAGATGCCACAGAGCCCCACACCTTGCCCTCTCATCACTTCTCTGACTCATGAATGGTCATAAGTTTCTTTGAAATGGTTCAGTGTCCATTTCTGATGTTTACCAACAAAGGACTTAAATACAGATAGGTGGATACTGATTCTGACCTGATAAAGCCACTTCGAACTCTCTACAACCCGCCCTCCCCACCACCAAAAAAACACCCTGAGAAAACTAGTGAAAGCCTTCTTCCCCTGAACAACTCAGAACTTTTTTTTTTTTTTAAAGTATAGTCGACACACAAGCTTACATTAATTTCAGGTGTACAACATAGTGATTTGACAATTTTTTTTTTAAGTTTGGTTTGTTTTTTTTTTTTAATGAGAAAACATGAGGCTGGCCTTAAGTTTTGGCCGGTGAGTCGATAAATTGATTTCTAATCTGTCACGACATATTCTCTTCAAGCAAGTTTGCAAGCACAGATTTCTGCTTACTGAGCTCACTTCTCTGTGATTTCACCATGCTCACTAGCTACAAAGTGGATGAACAATTATCTTGGGCTGAGTAAGGTTGAAAAAAGGGAAGACACTTTGCCGCCACAGCAAGATACATTTTTTTCCCAAGTGGTGGTCCCAAGTTTTACTAGAATATTTGCTTTGACTTTTCAGCAGGTACAACTGAAGGAAGGACTGTGTCCCCTATTTAATGTTCAAAAACCATCAATTCCCTACTTTCCACCCCAGTTACTGGCCTAATAATTTTTTGGACAATCCTCCAAAATCCAAACTAAGTTTTCTTCTCAATCTATCCAGCTACTACTGTTGGCTGTTAATCTAATATTTCATAAGAAAGAAGAGATGGGAAGAGATGGGAATAAAGTATGCCCACACAGAGCACAATCCAAAAGAAGATCAAAAAGAAGATCAAAAAGAGATAGGGCGAGGAGGCATGGGCTCAATGGTTAAGAAAGCCGCAGGCAGCAAGGGGTCTGTGGCTATGTGCGTCCAGGGAGCCCCACCCTGCCCTTTCCCTACCACAGCACAAAGGCACTCACCACAGTACCCCACCTCCAAAGTTCCGACAAAGAAAGATGGGTTGTATGCTTCACGGTCTCCCCAAAACCTGGCACAGTGCCTAGCAATGAGAGGTTTTTAATGAGTATTTTTGGACCAACAAATGTATGAATCAATGAATGCAAGATCCAGTGAACAGAATCAGCAAGGAGAGAGAGAAATATACACAATGTTTTGTACTGTAACCTAAATAAGAGAGAAATTCAAGAAGTAAATGAAGATATGTGTGTATATATACACATAGCCGCACATTAAGAAAAATGCCAAGAATAGTGGGGGCCAACCCAATGTTCCAAAACCAATGCTCAGATATTCTGAAACCAATGCTTTTCTCCAGATGCTAGTTAAGACTTCACCGAAAAAAACTTGCATAAATCTGGTGTATGTGAGTGACAATTAAAAATGACACCCACCTTCGATGGGTAAATCTAAAAATATCCCCGTGAGAACAAATGACATCTGTGCAGATCGCTCTGAAGAACACAGGGCAGCCCCAGAGCAACTTGTAGAAGAGACCACTGGCTGGTCTGTCAGGGGAAGTCAGTATGCGGAAGTCAGCTGAAGCTGAGGTAAGGCAGAAGGTGACAATGATCATACCATGACCAAAGACTATTATAGAAAACAGGGTGAAACAGAACTTAGGTTATCATTTCCTACTAGCGAGTCTACTTACATGAAAATGCCCAACATTAGAATTCTATAAGGCACAGCCTTCAAGGTAAATAGCTGGTAGCAACAGTTTCATTTTCCTAATGCTCAGCAATTTAACAAAATATTCACCTTTTAAGCAACAGAATTGGCACAGAGCAAGGAAAACTAAATGTTCAATTTTACACGTATCTTTAGATTTCACTACGCATAATGAAGTACGTGTTCCTTGCGTAGATCCTAAAGAGGCTAGCAGCACACTAGGAAAGGTGGGCCCTAACTACTTGCCTCAACCCTCGTATCACTCCTGTGACCAAAATCGTTTCAGACTATTGCAGCTCTATAAAATTTAACAGTTCTTGTATTTCTCTTCGTCACTTCTCCCTTTGTTTCCCAAATTACAGAATAATGCTTGAAACGAAGGCAAGTCTCTGATAATTTAGTTCATGCTTTTTCCTGTCATAAATATGCCCTAAAATATGCCCAATCTACTCATATATGAGGTGACAGATTATGTTACAGGAACATTTAACCTGACTGGAGACTAGAGAGAAACACAGAAGTGAAATCATTAAGAAATGTAATGAGTTTAAGATTCCATTTATAGTTAATAATGAAAGACATTAAACTATTACTTAGTCAACATTAGTTTAATGGTTATACCTATCAGCATATACAAACTTCTGGCTAAATGTTCATGCCAAGTCTGCTATGAAATGCAATTTTAAAATTTCAAATAGCTATACCTTGACCTATTCAAAATCAATTCTTTTTTTAAAGAATGAAGGTGTACTGGGGCGCCTGGATGGCTCAGTCGTTAAGCGTCTGCCTTTGGCTCGGGTCATGATCCTGGGATCCTGGGATCCAGTCCCGCATCGGGCTCCCTATTCCGTGGGAAGCCTGTTTCTCCCTCTCCCACTCCCCCTGCTTGTGTTCTCTCTCTCACTGTGTCTCTGTCAAATAAATAAAATCTTAAAAAAAAGAATGAAGGTGTACTCTACATAGACTAAAATTAACCCTTTTCTAGGGTACAGTTTTAACCATGCAATCACGTAATAACCACCATAATCAAAATATAGAACTAGATCCTTTCCCAAAATGCCCCCCTGCCCCTCTGTAGTCCATGCTTTTCCCCCATCCCCTGCCAACCACTGATCTGTTTTCTGTCTCTATAATCCTTGTCTTTTCTAGAATGTCACATAAATGAAACTATATAGTATGTAGCCTTCTGAATATGGCTTCTCTCACCTAACATAATGCATTTGAAATTAATCAGTATTGTGGCAGGTATCAGCATTTTGTCTCCTGGTGTTAAGTACATAGTATCCCACTACTCAGATGTTCCAAAGTTTGTCTATTCATCTACCAGCTGAAAGACATCTGGCTTGTTTCCAGTTTTTGGCGATTACAAATAAAGCCATCAAAAACGTTTGTATACAGGCTTTTGTGTGAACATAATTTCATTTCATTGGGTAAATAACTTAGGAATGGGACTGCTTTAGATGTATTTTTGCAAGGCTGATTTTGCAGCTATTGTTTTTAAAATATCTTTGGTGTCCTGGGAGAAGTTTGCTATTAAAATAAATCCTTTAAATTATTTTACAAAGTGGTAATAACTTAATTGTTTTACAAGTTTGGCTTTTCATATGTGGGAGTTACTTTAAAATAGAGATTCACTTACACGGGTGAAAATTCAAACTCTTTAATTACTCACACTATAACTTTTTAAGCTATGCATATCCTTGAAAAAATACATATAACCTAACCTACAATTCAGATGTTTTGCTCCATATTCTTCCTAGTGTTAGCCATGCGAAAGTGATGGGGGGAAAAAGAGAAGAGGGCAAAACATTTATCCCTTCCAAATGCCATTTTATATACCTCATGTCATTTAATCTTCACAATTAGGTGAGGTAAACGCCATATGCATTGTAGTAGCAAGAAAACTGGGGCTCAACTTACATGGAGACAAAGCAATTTACATAGAGCCAAATAGTTACACTGTGATTGACAGACAAAAGCTCAGATATGTCTGTCTCAAATGCCCAGGCTTTTTACTGTATCTTGGGACCATAAGCTCCTAAAAACACTAATGCTAAGTTTAGTAATTTTCAAGGCCATGTGTAAGTAGGAATTTCATAAATGCTTTTAGAAGGCCATCAGGATTCTTCCACATGCTATCATACATGAAAAATGTTAAGCTTTCTATTATGAGTAGCCCTAAAGGTATGACTACATTATAGTCATAAATGTTTAATTTTTTTTTAAGATTTTTAAAATTTATTTATTTGACAGAGAGAGACAGAGAGAAAGGGAACACAAGCAGGGGGAGTGGGAGAGGGAGAAGCAGGTTTCCCGGCGAGCAGGGAACCCGATGCGGGGCTCGATCCCAAGACCCTGGGATCAGGACCTGAGCCGAAGGCAGACACTTAACGACTGAGCCACCCAGGTGCCCCAATTGTTATAAATATGTTTTAAGGAAGATGTTCTCATCCTAAACTTTCTAGGATAAGACAACTGTGGCTAACCTATTTTGGTGGTGATCACTGATAACTATAAGCAACTCTAAGATAAAACAGGAAATTTGATTGTTAGGCTCACTTTCACATATGAAAAGCACACAATCTCAGCAGGTTTCTAAGGAAACCGTATGCTGTATTTTCAATGATGACTATCACTTTAGTCCACACACTGGTAGGATACAATTTCCTTTGAAACATTCTGACTTTATTTGAAGTTCTATTTACTCACTGACCTAGATGTCAGGAATTGACATCATGACTCTTCTACAGTTGAAATAACAGCCGTGAGACTGGGAACAAATAAACATGTTCCTGTAGTTTGTAGGTCTAGGGAAAGACGTGTTAAACTAAATTCATCTTCTTCTCATGTCCCCCCCAAAACCTCAGTTAATATCACTGATGAATTAAGTTGACATTTAAAACTTGTCCCAATTGTGTTAAGTCCTTGGGTTGAAAGTCCCTCAACCCCCATCATATGGTAGGTACCCTGTTAAGTTCAGGTAGGAACGTGCCAGATGAATTACTCCAGTAGAATGTGAAGGTCACTGCACCTACTTTAACCAACTTTACAGCTACCAACTTAACAAGCACGTGTGGGCCTAAAGTTCACAGTCTAAACATCCTCGACAACCCCAGGCTGAAGGATTTATTGTCAAGTCTGATAGACCAAGTACCCGCTTTAGAAAGAATGCTGTGCTTTAGAGAAAAAGAATGCAGACTGCCTTATCAAAAAGAAGATAATTCAAGGATTAAAATAAATTTGGCTTTAGTGAAATTGTGAACTTTCTGTCATTTGAGTGGGTTGTATATATACTAATATACACATGGCCTCCCTGTGCATTCAAACCACTAACACTGCCTCAAGTGCACTCAATTTCTCTGACAAGGTTTGTAAAAATGCTGGCCATAAGACTGAACTGGCTTCCCACTCCACTACAAAAAACTGGGGACTTTCTCTCCTAGCTGGCTGAGTTCCCTTAGTTAGAAGGGGTAGGAGTGACATAGAAATTCTTTTCAGTGTAAGAAGAAATGATGACTAACCCAGGAATAGAAAACAATGATGATTCAACAACAAAGGGAGTATTCATCAATGAAGACTACTTAACAAAGCCACAAGACCTTTGGGTCCACAATGTACCTAACAGATCTATATTCCAAAGCTATCATTCCCCAAGTCTGATTAATCATAAATACCTGGGAAGCTTCTAAAAATACAATTTCCTAGAGGGAAGGCTAAAACAAACCCTGTGGTATTAGACTAGAATCAGAAGTCTCCATGGACAGATGCGCAAATACTGATGTGTTTATACCTGGGCTAGAATGCACATTTAACATCCTAGCTTTCTCTGTTAAGAGGAATACTAGAATCAAGGACACTGTAGAAGCAACAAGCACACCTAGAGCCCAGATCTTGGTTTCTAAATACCATTCTCTACTAAAAAGAACCAGGGCTCCTTGGAGAAGTAGTTAATCCCAGGGCTGGAGTCAGGGAAATACAAGTTGATGCTGGAGTATCTAATAGTGCCAGAAAGTATGAAATTGTTCAAAATCAAGAAAATAGGGATAGGTTAAAGGAACACAGGAACTAATGTGAAAGAGCTCCCAATGGCTAGAGCTAACACAATTTGAGCAACTGAATAGTGATAGTATTTGATTATTACCTACAGGATAAAATACTCATGAGTCCACACGGACATAAGTTAATAAATAAGCAGGGAGAAGGGGCAGCTTTCTCTTAAAGATGAATTCCAAATAATACAGAATGGGGGAGATAGAAAACCACTATTAGAATACCACAGTAATAACTATGGCATGCAATGGATGTTAAAAATAGAGGACAAAAGTTTGAAGAGAAATAGGATGTTTGTATATTCTCAAAGTCTCCCCCCAATATTTTGCAATATTCATTACAAAAGGAAAAACATTAACTTTACAGTAGAGAAACCTGCCAGATACCACCTTAATCAAATGAATCAGGGAAACTTCACCAGTAATAAAACATATCGCCATCACGGAACTCCTGATATGACATCATGTCTGTGGTATTCTTCCCAAAAATACATGACCTCCATCTAATTAGGAGGCAATATCAGACAAACTCAAACCGAGGGAAATTCTACAAAATAGCTGACCAGTACTCACTAAAAGTGTTAAGGTCACAAAACACAAGGAAAGACTGAGGAACTGTCACTGCCAGACTACTGTGACATTACCAAGAGCAAGCTGGGATTTTGGATTTGATCCCAAAACAGAAAAACGACTTTAGTGGGAAAAAAAAAATACGAATAAAGTCTGTAGTTTAGTTTTTTTTTTTTTTTTTTTTTAAGATTTATTTATTTTAGAGCATGCGAGCGAGTGTGAGCAGTGGACATGAGGGGCAGAGGAAGAGAGAGAGAAATCCCCAAGCCAACTCCCCACTGAGCACGGAGCCTGACTCGGGCTCAATCCCAGGACCCTGAGATCATAACCTGAGCTGAAATTAACAGTCGGACACTTAACCAGCTGAGCCACCCAGACACCCCTGTAGTTAAACTAAAAACAATTCTTAGGATCCAGTACCCCCTTTAATTGTTAAATCTGTTTTGTTTTTGTTTCTTGTTTTTTTGTTTTTGGTGTATATTTGAAGTTCAGTAAGGGTTCCAGGGGTTGGTCAGACTTGGGTATCATTGTCCCTGGCTGCCACTTGAATCACTGAGGAGTTCTGAGGAATCCTGATGACCAGGCCACCGCCCGTAGATTCTAAGTACAAGTACTTTTTAAAGCCCCAAGAGACCCCCAAATGGCAGCTTGTCAAGCTGTGTCTGAGGACTACAGGCAAGGGCATCAATGCCCAGTCCCCTCTTGAAAACTCACTGTACAGGGAACGAACAGAATTGAAGGGTGTACTTCCTATTCCTCTCCTGCCTCACTTTCCCGAAAGGAGGAATTACTTTTCCAGTAAGTTCTGAATTATCAGTCTATAATGGTTATGACTTCATGCTTTGTTAGACTATAAAAGATGACAGATGACTTCTATAATCTTAACTACTGCCCCTTGACCTCTAACTTGTGATAGCCTCTATCTGCAGTTCAAGTGGAGTTAGATAAGTCTCAAAAGAATCTGGAGATTACATAGGTCTCCCTTCAGGTTTTCCTGGGATTCACTTTAGGCAAATTTCTGATGAAGGTCTTTTCTACATAGATACGGCTAGGATTAAGATAGTACACCAAGGGCATACAAAGTTCTAAACATGATTTTTATCAGAGTTAATATGGTACTCTAATAACATTAAGATCAGTATACTTTTATTTCCACCCTTTAAAAAATGTCTTCCCTAAGTATCCTAGGTTAAGCAAAGTAAAAGAGCTCAGACAATGATTCTAGATTATGCAACAGGTTTCAAAGAAGGGACAGATAAGTATTTTTCTAGAACAAGCAGCAAGAGTGAATAACCAATAAAAATTATTTTCCCTACTTTCAATTAGATAAGAATGTGTAACACGAACAAAAATTATCTACTCTAGAATTGGTGTCTAAATTTTTTTCTTCAGTACAAATGGGTTGATTTTGAATATTTAATACCTAAGATGTGAATGTAAAACATTATATAAAAAGGTATGCGTTTTTCCCAAGAGAGGTAAGATTTTTATTTAGATCCTTTCAGGCAGTTGTGTCCAAATCCTGTAGACTGGACCAACACCTGATTCATGTGTCACCTAAAAACAGTGATGGGATTACATCTTGTTTTTCCTATGCACAACACTGCCTGACCAGCATCTGGATCAGATCTGCAATATTGGGATTATCCCAATCAACTGGGTGAAACAGTTAAGCTAACTGGGAGTATGTAATCAGAAACAAGGATGTGGGCAAACTAAAAGAGGCAGCATTTTTTTTTTTTTTAAGATTTTATTTATTTGACAGAGAGAGACACAGCGAGAGAGGGAACACAAGCAGGGGGAGTGGGAGAGGGAGAAGCAGGCTTCCTGTGGAGCAGGGAACCCGATGTGGGACTTGATCCCAGGACCCTGGGACCATGACCTGAGCCGAAGACAGTCGCTTAATGACTGAGCCACCCAGGCGCCCCAAGAGGCAGCATTTTTATAGACATTTGCTGAAATCTGTCCAGTTGTGCTACTCACAAACTCAGAGCAGCAAATAATTCAGACATATTAGTAAGTGCAAAAAAAAAAAAAAAAAATTGTCAGTATCTAGCAAAACCAGTGTGGCATAATTGATATTTGCTGAATGAAAAGAATTTTGTTTTCTTTAAATTAACAGTTCAGTCATGTACTCTACAGCATTAGGGAGTAGTTGTGTGTATGCATGTCTCTAAGTCATTTCTGACAACAGATGGGGGCATAAATATAAAAATGGATAATAAATAATTTTCAAAAAGCCTAAACATATTTCTGGCCACAGCCTCTATGCTACTCTCCACAAAATTCCTCAGCTCGTCTGTGGCATCAGGATTAAAGAGGCAAATGAGTTGTGAAAACAAAGATTCTAGGAGAATTTACTCCCCACAAACTGCCTACCTAGTAACACCACCACATTTCTGAGATGAAATAAAATTCTATGCAACTAAATATTTAGTTTTGTGAACACTCCTGATGCTGGATTGGAGGAAAGTGTTTGGTTTTGGACCCATTCACCTAGTGATATTCTAGGATTTCGGGCAGCAGGAAGTAATGACAAAATGTGCTAAGGGTGGGGGATTGAGGGGAGGCTTCCTCATCCCCCACTGAAGATTTCCTAACTCAGCATAAGACACTGCCCTAAACCACATGCCCCGCCTATCGGGTGACTTGCTATCTTCTACTACCGTGTTTGTTAGTAAATCTTACTATAAATGACATAAACATACAAAATTCTCTCTGAAAAAAATGAGCTTTTTGGACTCGACCACACTGGTGCCCAAGTCCTCTGAAAGAGCACAGAGGGATAAGGATGGAGAAGCACTGCCCACTTGCTTCCTGGAGTTCCCTGCAGCTAGCGGTGAGGACATGAAGACACAAGGTCAAGTTCTCACTTCTGCCCCATGAGCAGGTCCCATAGCCTCTGTGCCTGGGTTCTCATCTCTAATAAGAATGTCCAGATGCTGTCTAGAGTCTCCACAGAAATACTTGATTCTAGAAGCATTTCCTAGGATTACAAGTTTGGCTAAGCACTCCTGTAGTACATGCTGCCCTAATTTAAAAATGCAATCAAGGTAGTTTAAAATAAGCAGTGGAAAATAAGGCCAGCAGATTATTTTGGAACTTCAGGATATTGAAATATGAAATAATGTGGCCTTTTCCTTACCAAATAAAGGGATTATCTTCACTTGTTTAAAAATTATGGAAACTTTTTTCAATTGCTAATTTCTAACAAAGCACAAAAGTCTCTCATGTTTTTAAATTATGAGATTTATACATTTATGTTCCAAACCCATAAAATCATCTCCTTTAAGATGGAGACATTCACCCAGGCAGTATATGAATAGTAAGGAGTGTCAGGGTCACTGAGGACCTGGACCCTGAAAACTAGGTTTTTCCCTGTCCCCCTTGCCCCACACACACACACACACACACACACACCCAAGTTATAAAGTCTAACTCTTACATCATCAGTACAGCTTATTAAGCAGATATCAACTCTAGCACCCTAACACTAGCCATTCAGAAAAATCAAAGTTTCTCTTGGGGCAGGGAGGTGACTCATGGGACTTCAATGTTCTGACATCAACATAAAAGGAAACTGTTAATAAAATGCAGTCTAATCGAATACCCGTTGACCTCTCTCTAGAAAACACCAGTATCAGTGGGCATAAGAACTTCTTCCTGAGATAGGTGGTTTGTGTGTATTAGTGCTGCTCAATAAAAGAATTTTTTAGATATTCATAAAGATTCAGCTATATGCATTATTCTCCCCACTGACCTTTACAACAAATGTGGATGAATCCATATATACATACACTCTACACTATTAAAAAGGAAATTTGAAAAGTAAACTGTCTCTCTGTATACCTGACTTCCTTTCATATTCAAACAATGTTCAGTTCCATTGGTTCCTGAGAACCCTGAACAAGTACACTTTCATCAACAAGTCCAAAAAGCAAAAAGCATACAAATGTGATAACATTTTTAAAGGTGACAAAAATTTATATAACTTTAAAATCAACCTGATTATGAGCCACAGATTTTAGAAATTATGTTTTTTACACTTGTTTTCATAAAAACATACATCCTTAATTTCCTAAGAAATACCTTTACCTCATGGTATTTACTTCAGATTTTTGAAGGAAAAGGTTTCACAGGTAGAGTTAAATTATATTGTCCTTAATCTACCTGATTTTATTTCCTTAATGCTGACTTCTAGAACACTTTTATATGATTCATTTTGTATCTTGTCTACATTAAAAAAAAAAAAAAAACACCTCAATTTGCATTTTGCCCACATGGCAAAGCTTACAATATTTTTTTTTTTGTAATCATAGGAGAAAGACTGCAGTCACTCTTTTGTATCATATTACCAGAATAAAATGCTAGTTTCAAATATTCAGTTTTCAAAAAATTTTGGCTAGGACAGTAAAAACCATAAAACTTTTAAAATGTTTTTTATTCCTCAACTACTGCACTTAGAAGCAAAAATGTAAAACCAGATATGTTTAGTTTGAAACCTAGTTTTAAAAAAATTCTGTTTAAAGCAGCAACCTCATTTTTTCTAGGCAGAAAGTTATTTGTTAAATAATAAATAGAAAAAAGTAGAAAGATGGTGTAGCATGGTGCTACATTTTCCAAAGAAAAGGCATTAGCCCTCTTCTCTTAGTACTACCCAGATTGAGCAAGCAAGCAAAGTCAACAGGACATTGGTGCATGTAACTCACCAGGATACCAGCAGGGGCCTTTCCATGGTAAACACCTTCAGTTTTACTTAGTGAGTCTTCATGAACCTTCTCCTCCTCCTCATCTTTACTATCATCTTCTAAGTAAAACATCTTAAAACTGAACTAGCTTATCAAGCATGTCCTTTTTTCAGAGACAAAGTTACAGTCCTAAATTATCAAAACGGAAAGCCGCTCTGCTGACAAACTGAGAGCAAACTGTTTGCCGACACAGTAATATGGTTAAAACTGAAAGGAAATGGCTTAAAAAAAAATAAAAAGCAATACATACACGACTTTACCAATAAGATTTGCTCAAAACGCCTCAACCCCTTCTCTCTGAAGGAGATAAGGAGGGGCATGGGACAGGCTGTGCCATGTGTTTACACTGATAGGTACCAAGTCCTGCCCAATCACATGACGGTCACTGCAGCTTCCATCACACAGGACAGGGATTGAGTTAATGATTCTCCAAATCAATCACATCCTCGTTTTTAGAAATAAAAACTATACATATAGAGAAGTAATCTTATAAAAAATTAATCATTTGAGGGAAAATAATGTACATATATTTTCTAAGTAATCAACGAGCTTCCCAAAGACAAGCAGGTTATAGATGCTTTCTAGAATTCAATAACAATTTTTTGTCATATCAGTATGACTCAATATGTTTTCACAATTCTGGATGGAAGACAGCCTGCTCAGCCCTGTAAATAATGAAAAAGTTATATAATAAATTATTTGTTAATATTGTTATATAATATTAACATATAGTAAAATACTGAACAATTTAAGAGTATGACACTGCAGCATTGTAAAATTCAAATATTCCTGGTATTCCCTTTCTATCTTTCCATAAGTCAACATCTAGTAACTTCAAGTGAATTTTTCTAAAACGTGAAAACATACTTAACACACATGGACAAAATACAGTTTTTAATTAAAAATTTTATTCAATACAGCTGTCTAGGGTTGTGCTGTTCATTACAACGTGGCTATATCTGCAATGTTGCTAGAACCAACTGAGAGGTGTTGTAAGCATAAAACAAAATAAAAATGGAATGTGAAATAATCTAATTTGTTATACATACATGTTAAATGATAATATTTTGGGTGTACTGAGTTAAATATGATATATTAAGATTTATACCTGTTTTTTTCTTTTTGCTATATGCAATTTAAAATTACATATGACTCCCATTATTATTTTTTTTTATAAGATTTTATTTATTTATTGGACAGAGAGAGACATAGCGAGAGAGGGAACACAAACGGGGAGTGGAAGAGGGAGAAGCAGGCTTCCCACTGAGCAGGGAGCCCAACACGGGGCTCGATCCCAGGACCCCGGGATCATGACCTGAACCGAAGGCAGACATTTAACGACTGAGCCACCCAGGCGCCCCTATGACTCCCACTATATTTCTATTGGACAAAGCACCACCTTAGGGCCCTGAGACAATCTTGAGAACAAGGGGAGAAAAAGGACATTCAGCCAAAGTTCTACTAAAGAAGAAATGAAGATGACAGGATTTTTCATCATTCCATAAAAGTACTGAGTTAATTCATCAACAATATACTAGCTGATCCTCATATATTTAATGATGTTCAAATTATTAAACTTTTTCCTCTACCTCTAAATATCACAAAAAGACAGTATTTCCAAATGTCTGACCAAGTGAAAGGAGGCTGGCAATGTTTACTACAGCAATACACCACCAAGATACATATAATAAAAATATTAAATGGCAGAATTAAAAACAAATTTCACCAATATGAGAAATGGCAAAAAATTTATCTTGCATTCAGTATGTTATACTGCTTGCTGCCCAGCCTACCAGACATTAATGTGAGCCCGGAGTACATGAAAGTGCCCATGGGCGCTTGTAATCTAACTCTGTATACATCAGGTAACACAAATTCCTCCTTTTAAAAGAGAAGTGATTTTTTTTTTTTTTTGGTCTAAATATTACATAACGTGGAACAATTTAAACTTTTCCCTCCATGTCCTATGGCAGTTCTGGATCCCCAGCATCAGATGGTAGTAAGATAAAAACTGATACGGGGGTGCTGCCAATAGGAAAATAATAAAAGGAGAAATAAGACGTCAGGGAGAAAGGTAAGTAAAAGAGAACGAGAAAGAAGATTAAGGAGAAACTACATAAGAAGATGAGGAAGGGGGGAAAAGGAAAAGCAGCGAAAATAAAACTTGAGAGATGAGAAAATATATAGATGGAATGACTGGAGAAAGGGAAAACTGTTGAGGAGAAGGGCAATTGGAGGGATAAAGATACAGGGAAAAGAGAAAAACAAAAACTTTATCCATTTTAAAAGTTAGTCAACTGAGGGGCACCTGGGTGGCTCAGTTGGTTGAGCATCCCACTCTTGGTTTCGGCTCAGGTCATGATCTCAGGGTGGGGAGATCGAACCCTGCCTCGGGCTCTGCACTCAGCAGAGGCGGCTTGAGATTCTTTCCCCCTTCCTTTTCCTTCCCCAACCTCCCACCCCTGTGCTCTCTCTCTCTCGAATAAATAAAATCTTTTTTAAAAAGTGAGTAAACTGAGGCCCAGCAAGAAATCAGGCAGTTAGTCCAAGGTCACCCACTTAGACCCGATTTCTGGTTCATTGTTTTCTTCCCATGGTGCCAGGTTAAGACCAGAAGACAAAGTGCTAGGGAAAGGAGAATAAAGGTCAACGAGAAGGAAAGGCTAACAAGAGAAGAGAGGCAAGAGCCAGAGGTTGGTGGGTATGAACTCTCTTCAGGTAAACTTCACCTCAAACGCCTCTTACAAAACAACCAGGCCCTAGGCCAGTCACTTCAATTTCCTGCTAATCTTGGTACTGACTGTTTACTGTTTGGATTGATGACTCACAGAATGTTCTGACAGCAAGTGGGCATGCACCATGGACCCGGACACGATGAGCTCATCTTCCAAACACTGATTCTGCAAGACGCACACACCTCCAGTTTCCCCCTGTGGTGACCTGTGGATCACCTGACTCCCAGTTGGTAGCCGACATTCTGGTTCTGGCCCATCTCTTGAGTGGTGGCACTTTTTGGACTGAGTCAATAAAAGTTAAAACTACAACCAATAATTCTTAATCATCCATATGGTTTTTCAAAGAAAAACACTACTGTACTGTCAAACTTTTTCTCTACAACCAAAGATAATAAATGGCTGAATATCAAGGAAGACTACTTTTTACTTTTACACAGCATCTTTAACAACCTTAAAAAAAAAAAAAAAGCGTTCAGTAGAATTTGGAAGTTTTTCCTAGACTTAAATCTTTCCACAAAAAGTCTAGCTTAAGGAAACAAACAAAGCTAAAATGCTAATCAGGACAGACTCCACAGCTGATAATGATGCTAGTAAAATACACCTTTTTTTTTTTTAACTACTAATCCTGTAGGTATGAGACCAGGTATTAAAGGGCTTCTTAAGAAGACATAAAGATTAACTTAAAACGTCCTAACCTGAGATTTGCTTATCTGAGGTTGAGCTAAATTGGTTCAATAGAAGCATTTACGCCACAAGTTATATTGACTTTAACACAAAAAATGAAAATAATCTACACCCCCCAGTGGTCACACCGTGGAATAGCAACTTATTTCTACTGAATTACCAATAAAGAGATAAAAACATTAAAAAGTTTCAATTAGTATAAAATCACGATGAAAATATTTTTTAAAGCCTCAGTTACAATGAATTCATAATCTCTATCATGACTGGTCTACAGTAAAGTAATTAACTCAAGTACATCTCTACATTTTCAAGGGCACTCATGACAAAGAGATCCACACAACAGAGTTCCTTGAGCCAAATGGCTCTCTTATCTACACCAATGAAGTTTTTCTTCCTATATCTGGAATTACTTATAATTCACTGTTTGCTTATGAAAACAAAAGGGACTAATATGCTTTCTTCAAAACCAAGAGCAAAATTCTTTTTTTTTTTTAAGATTTTATTTATCTGACAGAGAGAGAGAGCACAAGCAGGGGGAGCTGCAGAGGGAGAGGGAGAAGCAGGCTCCCCACCAAGCAGGGAGCCCGATGCGGGGCTGGATCCCAGACTCTGGTATCATGACCTGAGCCGAAGGCAGACACTTAACCCACTGAGCCACCCAGGCACCCCGAGCAAAATTCCTCTTGATAAAACTCTGAGGTTTTTCAAACATGTGTAGTTTAACTGCTTATTGGATAATGGCTACCTAGTTTACTCAGGGTTCCAGTGTTTCATTATATCCTCACACAATCCCCAAAACTCTTAACAAGGGTAGCCAGTGACTGTTCATTTGAGCTGTGAATTAATGAAAAATCAAATGCATATAGGTCTTTTAAGGAACAGAGGAGAAAAAAACAGGAAGGGTCTCCTGAGGCCCAACTTGAAGTATCTTTTTCAAAGATAATCTTGAAATCTTTTTAACCTTTAAAATTCAACATACTTTGCATTCTACTCTGCTACATCCATTTTTTAAGTATGAAAAAAAAAGATGACTGGACAGTTTTCTTCTACCAAGTTCAAGGGTTAATGTATCACACTGACTCTAGGGCCTGGAATATCCTCAGTGTCCATATCCCAATTTAAGGAGTTTGGTATTAAACAACCTCAGAAGCCCAACCCTTCTGACACTAATGTTCTAGGTCACACTTTCACCCAATACTTTGAGACCAGAGAGACAATACTGAGAGCTGTCTGGCTGCAGCTATCAAGTGTATCTGCTTGATCATTAAGATGGTAAAGCTGAACAGCCCGATTAAGGATCAGAAGAATCATGGCTTGACTTGTGTCACCAATTCTGGACAACACTGCCAATAAAATAAAGCCAAAGCAAATGGGGAACGCTCTGCTCAGAATTCCCGTGGCAGCTGTTTCAATGCTGTGTGTGTGTGTGCGTGTGTCCGTCCATGTCCTGTTAATCACAACTGTTTCTGTTTAAATATTTCTCTTTTTCTTCTCATTTTACCTAACTCTGAATAGCAGTTTGAAATGGCCTTGCACCACGGTGACACTCAGGGATGACACCCTAATTATATAAGCAATTTTCTGTACCAGGGCTATGTCACCCCATTTCAAGTACACTCAAGAAATCCTGTTGAAATGCAAGTCACATTACCAAATTTAAAGATCGTAAATACTTTTAAAAGTGTGATGCTTTAATCTTATAGAAACAAATTCGTTGCTATAAACTTACCACTAACAGGAGCACATCACAACACTGAGGCCAAATGAAGATACTTTAAAGATCTCTCCAAGCCAGGTCAAAAGTGAGATGGCTTAGAACTTGCCAAAGAAAACTACAGCAAATAACAAAGTGAGCAAGACTTGATATCATTAACACAAGCCAAAGAAAAAATAAACAAAAATTTAACAAATTATGAGAACAGCATCATGCAGGGACATAAGTCAGTCATATTCTTACACTTCTTGGCTCTCGAGAGGAATCTTCCCTTCCTACAGTTGGTATTGCACATTTTTAACTAAAGATTTTCTGGACCACCTGAAAAACTGGTGATGGTTGTTTTAACTACCTTGTTGCTGTTAGCTTCGACTGCACCTCTTTGAATTACTTACAATTTTATTTAAAAAATACTGGTGGGGCGCCTGGGTGGCTCAGTCGTTAAGTGTCTCCCTTCGGCTCAGGTCATGATCCCAGGGTCCTGGGATCAAGCCCCGCATCAGGCTCCCTGCTCCGCAGGGAGCCTGCTTCTCCCTCTCCCACTCCCCATGCTTGTGTTCCCTCCCTCTCTGTGTTTCTCTCTGTCAAATAAATAAAATCTTAAAAAAAAAAAAATACTGGTAATTAGCTGGTACTTGTCTTCTTGCTCTCTTCTTCCATCTATATAAATGAACTGCTATTGTAATGCTGATTAAATACTTACAGATTCTATCTATAAAGTTTCTATCATATATAAAACTCATACAAATAATAAATACACTAGACCCTCAAGAGATAAGTGTATAAACATCCCATATACACAACTATCACAGAGAGAACCTGCTCAAGTTTTACAACTGCTAGATGGAGAAGCCAGGATAGGATATAGGGGCACCTGGTTGGCTCAGTCGGTTAAGCGTCTGCCTTCGGCTCAGGTCATGATCCCAGGGGCCTGGGATTGAGCCCCTCATCGGGCTCCCTGCTGGGCAGGGAGCCTGCTTCTCCCTCTCCCTCTGTTTGCTGCTCCCCCTGCTTGTGCTCTCTTGCTGTCAAATAAATCAAATCTTTAAAAATAAATAAATAAATAAAAGAAGCCAGGATTTAATAAACCAAGGCCTGACTCCAGAACCTTTGCTTTTAACCTATCATTGATGTTTAATTTATAATTTGCTTGCTGTCATATTAGCAGGCTTAAATTAAATACCACCCAAGCAATTGGGATTATCATTTTAATAAAGAATCATCAGGAGCATTGCTGAGAAGAGTCATCCTGGTAGGACAGGTGAAAGTATCAATTATTATCTGTAGCCTTAAATGGGCCCCCAACGGAATGTGGCAACCCTCTGATAGGCTTGCTCTCCCAACTTGTTTCTTTTTCAAACCCACGTATTTCTTAACTTGACTGCATCCACATCACCCTTCCCTGCCCATCAGAATATGCACCATTTCATACTCCTGTATGCAGGTTCATTTGTGTTCTTCAGGAAATGAACAGCAAAATGGCTAAATTACATTGCTATGACAATAACTTAAGGAATTTACTTTTACAATATTAAGAAACTTCTATGCTACATCAAATTTTCTTAACAGATTTTATTCAACTGCCTGTATTTAAACTAAAACGAAAACCATCAGAACTCTTAGACTGTCGCTCAGAAATCAAATCTCCCTACTTCAATCTAAAGTTCCCTTCAAATGCGTAAGGAAAAAAAAAAATGTAGCATTGGTACCCAGGTTTATACATGACAATAGTTAGATTTCACACATACAAACAAATGCAATTCTAAGACAGGTAAAGCCTTAAGTCAGCTTTGCTATTCTTAGAGGTTAAATGCTAGTAATGTCTAAAATTTAACCTTGCAATGCCAGGACAGTAGAGGATCCAAGAAAGCAAAGAGGCATCTAAGAACAGCAACATTAGAAGAAAGGTTCCCCTCTTTTAAGGACACAGCACCACTGAAACGCAGATAGTTTATGACAATTTTGTAACTATTCCCCCACCACAACACAACATACCTTTTAAGGCTCTCTGAGGAACAGGATATTTAGTTTGTGTAAAAATCACTAGCCTTTGCAACAAATTCATTCTACTCAAGATTTTAATGTATACCGTTTATTTTTATTTATTCATGAGAGACAAAGAGAGAGAGAGAGAGAAGCAGAGGGAGAAGCAGGCTCCCAAGGAGCAGGGAGCCCGATGTGGGACTCGATCCCAGGACTCTGGGATCATGACCGGAGCCAAAGGCAGACGCTTAACCATCTGAGCCACCCAGGCGCCCCTCAAGATTTTAATGTATACCGTTTAATCACAAAACTTCTGGATGTGAAAAGAAATAAAGCAAACAAAGGTAATCTAAGCTAAATGTTCAAGAGAAACTGTATGGCAAACCAGTATTTATACTGAAACCATACAAGAAAAAACAATACTAGCAGCCTAGCATTAGTTATCTAGTATTTAACTCTGAGTCATACTCTAGAGCTAGTCCTTTGCATATATTATCTCTGATCTATACAATTTCTGTGAAAGATCTGCTTTATCCCTGTAGTTGTAGATGAAGAAACAGACTCAGAGAGATTATATGATACATTCAAGGTTACCAACTAGTTTTTAAAAGTGCCAGGGGCGCCTGGGTGGCTCAGTCGTTAAGCGTCTTGCCTTTGGCTCAGGTCATGATCTCAGGGTCCGGGGATGGAGTCCCGCATCGGGCTCCCTGCTCAGCGGGAAGCCTGCTTCTCCCTCTCCCACTCCCCCGGCTTGTGTTCCCTCTCTCACTGTGTCTCTCTCTGTCAAATAAATAAATAAAATCTTTAAAAAATAAAAAAATAAAAATAAAATTGCCAAAGCCGGGGTGCCTGGGTGGCTCAGTCGTTAAGCATCTGCCTTCAGCTCAGGTCATGGTCCCAGGGTCCTGGGAGGGAGGCCCACATCGGGCTCCCTGTTCAGCGGGAAGCCTGCTTCTCCCTCTCCCACTACCCCTGCTGGTGTTCCCTCTCTCGTTAGGACTCTGTCAAATAAACAAAATCTTTAAAAAAAAAAATAAAAGTGCCAAAGCCAGGTTCAAACCCTAATCCACTTGTTTTCAAGCTTCCAGATGTCTTCTATAGTATCTTCTAGGACTTAATACTTAGGTTGGAATCCAGATTTAATGTGCTAGGTGTTTTTAAAATCTCAAAAACAAATGAATCTAAAAGAATAAAATATATTTAGGAATAAATTTAATCAAGGAGGTGAAAACTTGCATATTTAAAATTACAAAACATTGCTGAAAGAAATTTAAAATGACCTAAGTAAAAAAGACACCTCATGTTCATGGACACAGAGACTTAATATTGTTAAAATGTCAATACCATCCAAAGCAATCTACGAATTCAACACAATCCTACCAAGATTTCAAAAGACTTTTTTTTTTTCTTTTCAGAAATAAAAAGCCAATCCTCAAACTGATAGGGAATTACAAGGGGCCAAAACAATCTTGAAAAGGAAGAACAAAGTTCCTGATTGCAACACTTATTACAAAGCTACAGTAATCAAAACAGTATGGTACTGGCATAAAGACAGACCTACAGACCAGTGGAGTAGAACGGAGTCCAGAAATAAACCCAAACATCAATGGCCAATCATGTTTTTTAAAGATTTTATTTGAGAGAAAGCGAGCATCTGCACAGGGAAAGGGGCAGAGAAAGAGAATCCCAAGGAGACTCCACGCTGAGCACCAAGCCCAAAGTGAGGCTCCATCTCACGACCCTGAGATCATGACCTGAGCCGAAATCAGAGTCAGATGCTCAACTGACTGAGCCACCCAGAAGCCCTGTTGGCCAGTGATTTTTGACAAGGGTGCTAAGTCCATTCAATGGGGAAAGAAGAGTCTCTTCAATGTATGGTACCAAGAACGGGATTTCCACATACAAAAGAATGAAGTTGGACACCTCCCTCACATCACATAGAAAAATTAACTCAGAATGGACCAAAGACCTAAATATAAGAGCTAAAAACACATAATGTTTGTAAGGAAACATGTAGCAAATCTTCATGACTTTTGATCTGGCAAATGATTCTTAGACATGACACCAAAAGTATGAGTAACAACAGAAGGAGATAAACTAGATTCCATCAAAATTTAAAACTTTTTTTTGTATCAAAGGACATTATCAAGAAAGTGAAAAGACAAACTACACATTTTTCCAGTGTCTATTACATATAATGTCAGGCACCAGTACTGCCTTTATCCCTGGGCAAAAGGAGTCCCTGCCCCAGGCCCTGCACTTTACAAAGCCCTGCATACCACAAACCCCAAATAAAAAGACCACATTTGTTTTTCTTCTTTTCAGATCTCTAGGAAAGTTTATTTTTTTTAAGATTTTACTTATTTATTTGACAGAGAGAGAGAGAGCGCGCGTGTGCATGCTCCTGAGCACTCGCACAAGCAGGGGGAGTGGCAGGCAGAGGGAGAGGGAGAAGCAGGCTCCTCGAAGAGCAGGGAGCCCAATTCCGGACTCGATCCCAGAACCCCAGAATCACGACCTGAGCTGAAGGCAGACACTTAACCGACTGAGCCACCTAGACACCCTATGTAAGTTTTTTTTTTTTTTTAAACAATTTACCTAACAGAACTGGAGGGAAGCACAAGCCAAACTGACCCTAGAACTGCACCGCCAGCATAGTATGTGCTAGTGCTCAGGCTCTGTGACAGGACAAAACAGCCAATGGTGGGAATGTTGGACAGTCCATGGGGGTGACTGGATTCATAGCTTTTAACAGTTTAGACCAAGGTTTCTCAACCTTGGCATAAAGACATGGGTCAGATCATTTTTTTCCCCCAAGGCGTGAAGGAGCACACTATCCCTGATCTCCAACCACTAGATGCCAGTAGCACTCTCCCCAGTTGTGGCAACCAAAAACGTCTCCAGTCATTTCTAAGTGGTCTCTGGAGGCAAAATTCCTCTAGTTGAGAACTAATGGTTTAGACAGATGGTATGCAGCCCTGTATTTATATTCCTGTTCTGGCTGGGCCCTCACAAATGTTAGGGGTGCACCAGTCAGGCACATAGCTTGGGCTTTGAATTTAGACAGATCGAATTTTAAATTACATCTCTACTACTTACTAAATGTCCCCAGTACTTACCCCTTCTTTGAGCTTCAGCTCGACTGGAGCTTCCTATGACCCCTCCATAGAGCTGGGGTCACCAAACCTACCATGCAGGTACCTCAATGAGGTACCACCTGGAAACTGCTAAGTGCTTAACTTCTTTCTTTTCATTAAAAAGCAATGTATTGAATACCTTCAAGACCTATGCCACAAGTGTCTAACAGATGATTGTTAGACCAGAATCCCTGCCATCCAGGAGCTCACTATTTAGTGAGGGACATAGGAAAGTAAACAAATGACTTAGGATCTAATTTCCACTTCAATCAACAGGTCTTTTTTATCTCTTTGTTTTAGCTTTCCATACCTTCTTCCCCTTCCCTACGGCCCATCCAACTGAGGCCCACCCTTCAGCCTATTTTTTGTTCAAATAGTATAATGCACATTCCATCCCCAAATAGCCAAAATAAGACTAACAACAGTCAGAAGAATCCTAGGGTTGTAGGGGGTGGTCTTAAGATAAAAACTATTAGATCCAGCTACTCCCAGACCTCCACCCTACACTGGGTCCAAATCAGACCAGCCTCCCTAAGGCACCTTCCTCAGGGCATTTCCTTCTTTGAAGTTCTGGTGTAAAACTGTTTAGTCACATTAACACTCTAACATGAAGGCTGTCTTTTAAAATTAAATACTTCTAAAGGCTATAATAAATTGATCCCATTGATATGCCACTGTCAAGCATGTTATTAGTACTCTGTTTTTTCTGAAAGATCTTTAAATTTAGGTGCTATACAGGATAAAAATCAGTATCATTACTATATGCTCACAACTCTTTTTTTTTTTCCATTTCTATATGCTCACAACTCTTAAACAGCAAAGAAGTAGATTATTATTCAGCTCTCTGATATGCATGATCCACCAGATGCTGCTCTAAATGACTTCTGGCAATTTTGCAAAACCTAACCTACCTTGAGAGGTAAAGACTTTCCACTACTGAGCATAAAATGATATATTTCGAGACTGAAAGCAACTTAAAAAGAAAATGGTGTTCCAAAATGTTTTAAGAATGACAGCATCATTGAAATGCATATATCGCACTAAAGTGAGCAATGTACACTTATTTGATTGCATAAATTTTTAGTTATATTCCTCCACAGTTACTTTTTTACAGAAGCATCAACAGTTTTATTATTCACTTGTAATGGGGTGCAAAACTGAAAACTTCTATTAGATATTATAGGTAAACTTTAAACTTCGTAATATGTTGAATCTTTTACTTAAACAATATTTTTCATCGTGAATAATGTCCATCAATTGTCATCATTTATCACTCCCATTTCAATAGGCACTGTGAGGATGCAGGAAAGAAATGACTATTTGCTCACATCCCAGGACAGTCTGTAGGTATGTATCTATCAGATATCATACATATATCCCAGAACAAGAGAACCACATCCATTTCTCCCACCACACACAGAAAGCATCATTTGTTTTTCAGAGACCTTGCCACAGGCACCAGGTTCTCTAAATTGCCTAAGAATTTCAAAGCTGAATGTTAACTTTTGCATGAGAGATACCAGATTTGACATTTCAGGAATATGTACACTTCATTTTTGGAGCTTATATTTTTCTAAACCTAACTGAAATTCAAAGAGATATTAGTTAGGTCAAAGCTATAGCAATCACCTGTGGGACACCATCAGAATGCCAAGCCATTTGCCTGTAACCCTTGAGGGTATCATGATGAAATCAAGACAGTGCCACAACTCTAGTTAAAAGTGACTTCTACTGCATAAACAGTTTGACCAACCTCACACATTGCATCAACCATCTTTCAGTGACTCCTGCTGGTGGAGAGAAAAATCTTCCCTGATTACTGGTAGCATACTAATAAAAAAGAAACAAGGCGGGGGAAAAGTGCCAATCCATCCCCTTAACTGATGTCATGAAAGTGACCAGGAGAATTCCTCAGCTCCAGTAACACATATTCAGTTTTTAACAATACTTGCAATCTGTCTTGTATTTAACTCTCAGGAATGCAGCACCCCCCCTCCCTGTTTCCCAGAGGAACAGGTTTTAGATCAGGAAGCACAAATTCACCGGTTCTCCACTCTTCTCTTTGGAACTGCCTAGGTCTGTCTCAATTAAACAGAACATGGCGACCATGAGGCCAAGCAGCAGGGATGTGAACTCCTGTGCAGCCATACAGAGATCCCACTCCCAACTCCAGGCATCCCATACTGGTGTCTGCAGAGGCTCCTGGGGAAACTGGGAGAGGCTGTGGAGATGGAGGAGTCTTCCACCAGAAGCCAATTAAAACACAACTTTCAAATTTCAGGCCCTGCTTTATTGTGCACAACTACTACTAGGACCCTAATAGAATTTTCAGAAATGTTAGGAGGGGGACCTCCCTCTCCCAGCCTGGAGAACATCTGGGTGGATAAAGGGAGAAGCTGTGGAGATAGCAGCCATCGCCAACTGCACCGCTATTGTGAGAGCCACCCAGCACTCCAGTTTGAGCTGTGGCCTAGTTTGACATAGCTTTGCAAAACAAACGCCAGGTAAGGCTGTACCACTGTGTTATCACAAGCTGACTTGTACACTGAGCTACTGCAACAAGAGGGAAGGACTTCCAAGAGCAACAGCAACTCAGTGAAGCAACATTTGGAATGTTGGAAAATAAAGCTTATTTCAACTCACTGACCTGTTTAAAAGCAGTGTCTACTTTAATGTGTAGGTACTATTCTATTCTGAGCTGAGATCAAGCAGTGAACCTGGCTGATGAGGTGCCTGCTCTCACAGCACTAAGATTCTAATAGAGAAAGAGAAACAAGAAATAAAAAACAGGGATGCCTGGGTGGCTCAGTCAGTTGGGCGTCTGCCTTCGGCTCAGGTCCTGGTATCAAGTCTCATGTCAGGCTCCTTGCTCAGTGGGGAGCCTGCTTCTCCCTCTGCCTGCCGCTCCCCCTGCTTGTGCTGACAAATAAATAAATAAAATCTTAAAAAAAAAGAATAAATAAAATTCCAGACTGGCATAACTATTATAAAGGAAATTAAAGAGAGTGATGCTGCCAGAACGTAAGGGAGGAAGGACAGGAAGGGCTACTTTAGGTAAAAGGATTGAGGAGCCAAAACAAAACAAAAAAAACGTATGACAGAACTTTTAAAATCAAACAAACTTAACCCAGGAGGCTCACATCTGAAAAAGAAAGAGTGCAACTAACACAGAAGACACAGCATCAGAACCTGGCTGATCATGTTCACATAACTATGTCACGACAGAATTTACTTTCTCACAAGACAGTGCTGTAATCATGCTGCCAACCTTCAAATTACTTCAGAAACAAAACAAGGGTAGCAAATGAGGTGACTCAGATACTAAGTTATTAAACATTCAGGAAACCAGCAGAAATTTAACAGTCACATGAATCTGAACAAAAATCGCCAATTGTAATCTAAAAATTATTTCCTGAGAGTTGCTTTCTGATCTTCAGTGAAGACAGATGTGATTAAGAGTCTTTAAAAATATTACAATAACTAGACATTCTGTTACACACAAAGGATGTCGGGGCGCCTGGGTGGCTCAGTCGTTAAGCGTCTGCCTTCGGCTCAGGTCATGGTCCCAGGGTCCTGGGACTGAGCCCTGCATCGAGCTCCCTGCTCGGCGGAAGCCTGTTTCTCCCTCTCCCACTCCCCCTGCTTGTGTTCCTGCTCTCGCTCTCTCTCTCTGTCAAGTAGATAAATAAAAATCTTTAAAAAAAAAAACACCAAAACACAAAAAACACAAAGGATGTCATACACTAGATCTTCATTCCCTCTTAAAGCCCACTGTTCAGAGTTGAACTGTGTCCCTAGAACTAATTTGGAGTTTCAATTCTCAGTATCTCAGAATGTGACCTTCTACGGAAATAGGATCTTTATGGAGGTAATTAGGTTAAAATGAGGTCATCAGTGTGGGCCCTAAACCAATGTGACTGGCTTCCTTAGAAAAAGGGGAAACTTGGACCAAGACACACACACAGAATGCCATGTGACCATGAAGGTGGTAATCAGGGTACTGTATATACAAACAAAGAAATGCCAAAAACTGCCAGCTAACCACGAGAAGTTAGGAGAGAGGCATGAACAGATTCTCCCTACAGCCTTCAGAAGGAACTAACCCTGCTGACACCTTGATTTCAGACTTCCAGCCTCCAGAACTGTGAGACAATAAATTTTTCTGCTGTTTAAACCATCCAGTGTGTGGTACTTTGTTATACACTAACATAATAGTAAAGAAATATAAAAGGGGTAACTCACAAGTACAAAGAGAATGTTTGGAGGAAATAACAGGAAATGAAAGAGGTTGTCAAGTTTTTGAAAGGCAAAAAATGGATGGAGGAAAAAAAACGGACGATCAGAAAGTAAGGAAGTGCTCAAAACAAGAGCCCACACTGGTGGAGGTATGTCAAAAAAGCATTACAACTATAAGTCAATTTCCCAGAGTCAAAAACATGATTTTCCAAATTGAAAATTCCTACCAAGTACCCAGCACCAACATGGACAGGTATCTGCACTGTAGTGGGCTCCACCAAAGGCAGTCACAATGAAAAGATGCCAACAGACGTTAAAGGCTCTGCAGTTTCTTTAAGGGCAAAGGATTCAGAAATCACCATGTGGGCATGGCTATACAAAGCAGGATGCACATCATACTCTGAATCAGAGATACAGCACCCCAATGTCAGCTACCCCTCAAACTTTTCATGAGGATACACAGCCGCAGATGATTCTGCTTGTGGGGATGAAGCCTCACCAGATCTGAGAAGCACCCATATACTGAATGTTTTTATGCCCTTCTGACCTACACAGACTGATAATATACCTGCCTGCTAGCCAGGCATCAGTGTACAAAGCAAGGCCAGGACCGTGGGTCCCACCGTGAAGCCACGTGAGGAGGGCACTTCTCAGGTGTTCTGGTCACTCCCTCACAGTGAATGGTACAGGGACAAAGGCTGCAAATCACAAATGAAGGCACTTCATCAAAATATGAGAAAGAGGAGAGACTTTTTTTAAAAAGAGATAAAAAAAAAACCCAAAAAACAAAACAAAACAAAACAAAAAGAACAAAACTGGAAGAGAAAGGGAAAGGACAGAAAGAGTGGGAAGGAGAGAGAAACAGAAAATAAAAAGCTTGGTATTTCTCAACAGTAAACAAATCAAACTTCTAAAGGAAAACTATTTCCATTCTAGCATTCCCATAGCCAGCCTCCCAATTAAGTATGAGGCTAGAATAAATTTCCAGATACGTAAGGTCTCAGAATTGACCTACTGTGAAGCCTTTCTCAAAAAGCTACAGGGGACCAACAACAAGACAGAAAAAAGAGAAATTAAGGAGTCGATCCCATTTACAGTTGCATCCAAAACCATACGATACCTAGGAATAAATCTAACCAAAGAGGCAAAGGATCTGTACTCAGAAAACTATAAAATACTCATGAAAGAAATTGAGGAAGACACAAAGAAATGGAAAAACATTCCATGCTCATGGACTGGAAGAACAAATACTGCGAAGATGTCAATGCTACCTAGAGCAATCTACACATTCAATGCAATCCCTATCAAAATACCATCCACTTTTTTTTCAAAGAAATGGAACAAATAATCCTAAAATTTGTATGGAACCAGAAAAGACCCCAAATAGCCAGAGGAATGTTGAAAAAGAAAAGCAAAGCTGGCAGCATCACAATTCCAGACTTCCAGCTCTATTACAAAGCTGTCATCATCAAGACAGTATGGTACTGGCACAAAAACAGACACATAGATCAATGGAACAGAATAGAGAGCCCAGAAATGGACCCTCAACTATATGGTCAACTAATCTTTGACAAAGCAGGAAAGAACGTCCAATGGAAAAAAGACAGTCTCTTCAACAAATGGTGTTGGGAAAACTGGACAGCCACATGCAGAAGAATGAAACTGCACCATTTCCTTACACCACACACAAAAATAGACTCCAAATGGTTGAAAGACCTAAATGTGAGACAGGAGTCCATCAAAATCCATGAGGAGAACACAGGCAGCAACCTCTTCGACCTCAGCCGCAGCAACTTCTTCCTCGAAACATCAGCAAAGGCAAGGGAAGCGAGGGCAAAAATGAACTATTGGGACTTCATCAAGAGAAAAAGCTTCTGCACAGCAAAAGAAACAGTCAACAAAACCAAAAGACAACCGACAGAATGGAAGAAGATATTTGCAAATGACATATCAGATAAAGGGCTAGCATCCAAAATCTATAAAGGACTTATCAAACTCAACACCCAAAGAACAAATGATCCAATCAAGAAATGGGCAGAAGACATGAACAGACATTTTTCCAAAGAAGACATCCAAATGGCCAACAGACACATGAAAAAGTGCTCAACATCACTCGGCATCAGGGAAATCCAAATCAAAACCTCAATGAGATATCACCTCACACCAGTCAGAATGGCTAAAATTAACAAGTCAGGAAACGACAAATGTTGGCGGGGATGCGGAGAAAGGGGAACCCTCCTACACTGTTGGTGGGAATGCAAGCTGGTGCAGCCCCTCTGGAAAACAGTATGGAGGTTCCTCAAGATGTTGAAAATAGAGCTACCATACGATCCAGCAATTGCACTACTGGGTATTTGCCCCAAAGATACAAATGTAGGGATCCAAAGGGGTACGTGCACCCCGATGTTTATAGCAGCAATGTCCACAACAGCCAAACTGTGGAAAGAGCCAAGATGTCCATCGACAGATGAATGGATAAAGAAGATGTGGTATATATATACAATGGAATATTATGCAGCCATCAAAAGGAACGAGATCTTGCCATTTGCAATGACGTGGATGGAACTGGAGGGTGTTATGCTGAGCGAAATAAGTCAATCAGAGAAAGACATGTATCATATGACCTCACTGATATGAGGAATTCTTAATCTCAGGAAACAAACTGAGGGTTGCTGGAGCGGTGGGGGGTGGGAGGGATAGGGTGGTGGGGTGATAGACATCGGGGAGGTTATGTGCTATGGTGAGCACTGTGAATTGTGCAAGACTGTTGAATCACAGATCTGTACCTCTGAAACAAATAATACAATATATGTTAAAAAAAACAAAACGCAGCAGCAGAAGATAGCAGGAGGGGAAGAATGAAGGGGGGGAAATCGGAGGGGGAGACAAACCATGAGAGACGATGGACTCTGAAAAACAAACTGAGGGTTCTAGAGGGGAGGGGGGTGGAAGGATGGGTTAGCTTGGTGATGGGTATTAAAGAGGGCACGTTCTGCATGGAACACTGGGTGTTATACACAAACAATGAATCATGGAACACTACATCAAAAACTAATGATGTAATGTATGGTGATTAACATTAACAATAAAAAAAAAGCTACAGGGGGATGTGCCCACCAAAATGAGGAAGCAGGCTGACAGAGGACTATCTAGAAAAGAAGGCCTGACAGAGGTGAGAAATTAATAGGATGCAGGTGAGGTGTTCACTGCTCAGAGTCCTGTAATTCTGTCAGAAACTGGGGGGCCTGAATTTGTGATTAATCCCAACAAAACAATTAATTCCAGTGAAAACAAAAATTTGGTGAAGAAATAAAATCACTGCATATGCTTAGTTTTAAACAGTACCCGGCCATGAAAACATAAATACTGAATACTGAGAAATTTAAAAATTATGATACCATTACATGCAAAGGATAGAAGGAAAAGTGTGTGAGGGTTATGTAAGAGATGAATCTTCATCTAGCACAATAGGAAATCCACAGAGAACGTCTAAAACCGAAAAACCAAGCCACAGTAGCGTAGGGATATACGCATAGAATTAAAGCTCACAAGAAACAGGTAAAAAGAGTTGAAAGAAACTGCTTCTAGGAAGCAGTAATCGGCAGTGAGAAAGAGACTGGTATTCTTCACTATATATCTCAAAGTACTATCTGAATTTTTAGACATAAAGTATACTTAAAAATGTAAAAAATGAGGGCGCCTGGGTGGCTCAGTTGGTTAAGCGACTGCCTTCGGCTCAGGTCATGATCCCGGAGTCCTGGGATCAAGTCCCACATCAGGCTCCCAGCTCAGCGGGGAGCCTGCTTCTCCCTCTGACCCTCTCCCCTCTCATGCTGTTTCTCTCTCTCTCTTTCTCTCAAATAAATAAATAAATAAAATCTTAAAAAAAAAAAAAAAAATGTAAAAAATGAAAAAAAGTAAAAGATGAATAGGACTATCATGTGATGCAGCCTTATGATAAAGAATCATATCTACAAGGAATAAAAACTACTAGAGAAAAGAAAAAACAAACACCAAGCAAATATGAGCACTGTGGGTTTTTATTTTGTTTTGCTTTTAATTAGGAAAAGCTCTTTTCCAGCTCTCGGCATTAGCACTGAGCTTTAGGTATGTCTCATTAAAACAAAACAAATGAACCAGAAGATTTAAATATATAAAATTCTTATTAGTCATCTAGTTTATTCACTTTGAAAAGGGAAATGTCCTAAACCAAAAGCCCTTTTCTATGTCAAAATACTAGCAAAAGATTTAGCCAACACTGAAAAAGATGACACTCAAAAGATTAAAAAAAATTATCCACCATTAACCATACAGGCTTATTAATATTTTTCAAATAGTAGAAAATAAAATTTCACGTAGGTTTATAATCTAAGGAAATTTTAATGATAATCAGTTATTAAAGTTTATAGAAAAATGTTAAGAGACTTTATGAATTAGTCAGCAACAGTTTTTTTTAGTTAAACATTCGCCTGCACTGTATACAATAGGTACAGAGGACAGCTCTGCTTTCCAGACACAAAGAAAAGGCTCCACTTAGAGGCCTAGACAACAAAATTCCCAGAGCAAGAGATGAAATGATGGCAAAAATCACAAGGCTTAAATTTACCAACATATGTAGTACATAAAGCTTATATACAAAATTGCTAACATAAAAATAAATTTTCTATGTTAACACTATAGAGATAAAAGTTCTAGGTCAAAGAAGTTTTAAGCAAGCACAAACATCTTTCAACTAAACATCATATGCTCATTCTAAAAACATAAGCACAGAAGCTCACTCCAAGATACTTCCTTTGACTCACTTTCAATCACTCATGCAGTACTCCCTTCACAATCCCTCCCTACCTGGTTTTAGAAAAGTTTGCTTGATACACAAGTAGACTTACTTAATTCTCCTACAAGCCTATAAGGTACTTCAAGGCAAGAGAGATGTGCTATTCGCCGTTTTTCTTTTTGCCCCGTGCCTCTCAACACTGGCGCACCTTGTCTGGTTAGAAATCCTACCCTGGGGCGCCTGGGTGGCTCAGTCGTTAAGCATCCGCCTTCGGCTCAGGTCATGATCCCAGGGTCCTGGGATCGAGCCCCGCATCGGGCTCCCTGCTCGGCGGGAAGCCTGCTTCTCCCTCTCCCACTCCCCCTGCTTGTGTTCCCTCCCTCACTGTGTCTCTCTCTGTCAAATAAATAAATAAAATCTTTATTAAAAAAAAGAGAAATCCTACCCTGCCACTCTGCCTCTGGACCTCTAGGTGGCTTGTGGCTCTGGTTTAATACACAACTTCATCCAATCCTCAGAATCAGACTATCAGTAGGTATTGTTATCTCCACATTACAGAGGAGACAACTGAGTAACTATATGCCAAACACGTAATCATGAATTTGGGAATTCCTAAAGATCTATGAATGTATTTCTGTTTAATGAGAAGTTATTCTGTATTGAAGAGTTCATAAATACCAAATCACTTATTTATTCAATTACAGTAAGACACCATTAAAATTCCATCAGAGAGAATTCTATCTGCAGATGTAGTTACCAAGTGAGTCAAATGATACAGTGAAGTAAGAGCCAATTCGTAAAAAAAAAAAATCTGTTCAAAAACACAAACTCAGATACTCAACAAATTAGAGGTTTCAGCAGGCTACCCACAATGTGATGGGACAAGGGTTCCTACATGGAGTAAGAGGCTACAAGTTCTGTCCAACTCTGAAATGTTGTAACTCAGGGCTCCTACGCACAATCCAGTCCCACATAACCCAGGGGTTATGGAGTATACTTCTCATATAAGGAATAATCAAAATTACAAGGGAAAATCCTTCAAGAAGACATCATGTTGGATACTGACATACCATGTCTCAAAAAGTCCAACTGAGCCCATTTCTTCCTCCCAACACTAAAAAGAACTGCCTTCCTCTCAAGCTGAGTCCGAGACCAAAATTTGGCTAGAGTTTAGGGGCCATGTTTTAAACACTGGAACCGAACTCAGCCCAGGGATATGCTCATATTACAGAAGGCAGGCTGAGGAGCACCAGCTTCATATCGTAAAACTCACTCTGGAGCAAGCCCCAGGTAGGTGTGGTGGAACCAGGTCACTTCCACAGTTTTCTTGGCTGGTCTTTCTCAACCTGGTTGGTTTTGCATACATAAATGATTTAGAGAAACCCAAGGCTCCTAGACAGCAGGTACTACCCTTCTATTAGCAGTTTATAGATGCTGACCTTAAGAGTAAGTTCTCCAGTTCTACCTAATAAAGTAAAAACAAAACCCCCAAATTGGTTTAGGCACGTCAATCAGATTGACGAGAATCCTTATAGTCCTTGAGCAGTGCCGTGACATGGGAGCAGGGGCAATGGAATGACGTCAATGTCAACACACAGTTGCATGCCTTTGGCAATCTCTTTCAGCTTCATTGTCTTCACCTAAAAAATGCAGCTACTATCTTTACTGTGCAGAGTTGTTGTGCCTTTTAATAATTTATGTAAAGCAAAATGCCTCACCCAAAGGTGTTCAATCGTGTAACTGTAATAACCATAATCTTTTACAAACATTAAACACCTAGAAACAGTGTTCCTAAAAAAATAGGCATCAGCACCATTTTACGGACTGGGTCTCAGTGGACAGTGTATATTAAAGACAGCAAAATTCCAAATGTTTACTTTCCAAATACTGCCACTTAGGCAAGATATTTTAAATTCATTGAACCAGTCAGAAAACCCTACAACAAAAGATTACTCCTTTCTTACAAAACATTTGTTTAATACATATTTTAAATTATAAAATAGCTTCCAGGGCACCTGGGTGGCACAGTCGATTAAGCATCAGACTCTTGGTTTTGGCTCAGGTCACAATCTCAGGGTCCTGATGAGATCCAGCCAGAGAGTCGGGCTTCGAGCTCAGCATGTAGTCTGCTTGAGAGATTCTCTCTCTCCCTCTTCCTCCTCCTCTCCCTCCACACCGCTCATTCTATCTATCTATCAATAAATAAATAAATAAAATCTTTAAAAAAAGATAAAATAGACAGCTTTCTATTTAGAAAATATTTAGATACTTCTCTAAATAAGTCCTGTTCTTGTATAGTTCGTATGTAAAGATGTTATGTCTATAATTATAATGTCAAACAGATAAGTATTACTCATCCAAAAAATGTTGAGATTAAAGTAATTTAAAAAGATATAAAACGTGGGCACTTTGCAATATTTTACAAAGAAAAAAATAATCACACTTAACATCCTGAAGGAAACAAAAAGTATATTCCCTATGGTTCTTCAGTAAACCCAAACACTATCTGACTTACGTTGGTCCAGAAAAAAGGCACATCACTTTACAAAGATCATAAACTTAGAGACAACTGTTGGGGAAAATATCATAGCACAATTCAAAGAGCTCCAATTCAGAGTTCATAATTCATACCAACTATCTGATGATTTTGCTGAGATTCTTTTATATTTATCTTTTATGTTTTTTAAGTAGGCTCCATGCCCACCATGAAGCCAATGTGGGGCTTGAACTCACAACCCTAAAATCTAGACCTGTGCTAAAATCAACCAACTGAGCCACCCAAGTGCTTCAAAAGGCTAAATTTAATAGCTTATGCCCAAATACCTGATAAAACCTATCCACATTCTGGACACCTCTCTTTAGAATCAGTAAACACCAAGTCTCTAGTACAGCTGGACACATCTATCTTGCCAGGAGCAATACAGGTCACATCATAATGCACTGAATAGATTAGAACCATCATGGAATTGTACAATTCCACTGTTTATTCAGAAGCACAAAAAAGGCTTTTAGGTAGATTTCAATTCCAGATTAACCAATGAATTTTTTGTTTATGATTCTTTCTATAAAAAAGAAAACATCTTACTAAAGATCTAAAAACAGATGTTTTAAACAAAAAAAGATGTTTAAATCAATTATCCCTTACACTGTATTTCAGAAATAGGTAAAAGCAGAAATTCAGTCACTAAAGTTACTTGGTACCATATGCCTATCTTTTTTTCCTCTGAGTAAAATCAATGAAGGATGCTTTCCTCATGCTCAGCTTCTCCTCTTCATCTAATAATTAGTTATGAGCATCAAAATCAAATAATTTTTAAACCTAGATACTGGTACCCCTTCTCTTTGAAATATTATGTCTTTAGTGTTTCTTAAACTTTTCAAATCCACGTCCCTTTATACCCCCTATAATGTTAACTTATAATTTCAACTAAATTCACGAGTGACCCCAAAAGTTAAAAATCAAAACAATGGGAGACAGCACACCAGACCTTCAAAAAATTTCCACTACACTGTCACTAACAGGTCTGTATAGCCACTCCAGGTCACTCTATTTGAGCTTTCTGCACATCAACCTATGAAGGTCTGTCCCTTTGTCTCTTTCTCCCTCATAGTTACTTTTAAAATCTGTTGCGATCCTATCCTCAGGTGTTCGTGTTTAAAGGTTCCTTCCTCCTCTCCTCAAATCCTACTTTCTCTACCAGTCTGACAAACCTTTCAGGCAAGCTTTTTATCATTTCCATTCAACAATCCATCTCTCCCCTACTCCTCTCCTTAGTTCCACGTTTACAGCAAGGAGGCAAACTAGCACTAGCCTGCAGGCCACAACAGAGTGTCTGAAAATTAAAGAGACAACAATTATTTACTCTAATGCAGATTAACAGCTAGAGAAAAGCCACAGGTGATTTAAGAGCAAACACAGATCAACGCCTCCTACAGCTGAAATTCATCAAGGAAAGTGAGTACTGCAGAAAATAATTAAATGTTTGGGGCAGGTGGAGATGGCAGGGAGAAAACTGAAATTAAAGAACTGAGATGGGAAAAATATATTTGCTAAAATAGGTGAGAATGGATCACTGGAGATTCCTGAACAGGAAAGATAAAAAAGATGCCAGGAGTTGAAAACAACTTAGAATTTATAAATCAGTTTGAATTTTATTTATACTTTGCCCGGTTGAAAAACTAATTTGAGGCAGTTCAAATACACATATTACTAAACAATAAAATTAAGAGAATTGGCACAAAAAGTAAATAAGAATATGAAATGAAATAAAGGCAAGAAACTAAGTTACTATTCATAAAATTAGCTACAGTAACTACAGAGGTAAAGACTTTCTATTCAAATGTGACAACAAGTTGGATAAAGGCAATCCTCCAGCTACCTGAACATCACAAGGTGGGCTTTTCTATGAGCCAATGTTTCTCCTCCAAAGAAGTAGAAAAGCCTAATTTGGATGGTTCATGTTGAAAATATAGGACACTACAGATAAATATAAACACCACATAATAAAGTTCTAAATTCAAAGATTATAAAAATAGCTACATAGATTCTAAGTGGATTTTTAAAAGATCTCTATGAATCCTCCATTTTTCTAACACATTTATGTAGTCTCTCAACTTATATATTTGACCTAAAACAATTTTTTTTTTTTTTTTAAAGATTTTATTTATTTGACAGAGAGGCACAGCGAGAGAGAGGGAACACAAGCAGGGGGAGTGGGAGAGGGAGAAGCAGGCTTCCCGCGGAGCAGGGAGCCTGATGCGGGGCTCGATCCCAGGACACTGGGATCATGACCTGAGCCGAAGGCAGACGCTTAACGACTGAGCCACCCAGGCGCCCCTGACCTAAAACAATTTTAAAAGACCCTTCTTCTAACACGTAAACCACCTCGACTTTCAGCTATACCCTCTTTGTACAGAGATAAAATGAAGGTAGCAAAGGAGCGGATGCTGTAACCGTTGTGTTACGCTTTACAAGTTCAATGATTTCTGGCTCCTTTCTTCCTCATTTTCTTAGTAATAATTTTAACACCAATCTAAATTGACAAAAATAGGATGACAGAAATTTAGTATTCAGGGGCTTTAGAGGAAAAAGAATCTAAATTGTAGTCAGTGAATCTAATTTAAAAAACTATGTATCTTATCATCATTCTAATCCTCAAAGTCACATTCAGGGCTTTATCTTGCATTGCCACACAGCTTATCTCCTAACAGATTCTTTTTTTCTTCTCCTTCCTTCTTGATAGACTGAACACTTAGAACAGAATCACCCAGTCACAGAATTTCAAAACGGAGGTAGACCATCTGGGCCAAGCTTCCAGTGATCAGTCAGGAGCAAGGTGGCCACAACTGAGGAGCACAGAGCTGGAATGGCTCCACCACACACAGGTTGCCACCGACTCTCAGAGATGCCTAGCTGCTTCACCTGGACCTCAGGGATGCGTGTGGTTCTCTCACACATTTGTCTTCATTTTTTTTTTTTTTTAAGATTTTATTTATCTGAGAAAGAGACAGAGAGAGAGGACGAGAGGGACAGAGAGAGAGAACGAGCAGGGGGGGAGAGAGAGGGAAAGGGAGAAGCAAACTCCCCTCTGAGCATGGAGCCCCACGCAAGGCTCCATCCAGGACCCAGGATCATGACCTGAGCTGAAAGCAGACGCTTAACCAACTGAGCCACCCAGGCGCCCCACACATTTGTCTTCAAGAGTAAAGGAGGGTACACATGTAAAGTGTTTAGTGTTAGTAACACTGTGTTACTAAAAAGAATAAAGAATCAAACTGACATCAGGGGAGGTGGATTCCAAAAAGTGCAGTTAACTGCTAGCAAAGCCACCAAGAAATCTTATTTGAACACCTTCTAATATAGCCATAAAGCTTACTACTCCAGCCTATAATAATTATCTTCAAAGTTTTAATAAGACAATCTATATAGGATTCTGCCAACTGGAGGCTCTCCCTACTAACTTGTGAGTTATTTCATCATGAAGAAGGCAAATGACAGTTCAGAAGACTCTGGGGTTCACCCAGAAGTATAACGTCTTACTTATAAACGAAGGGAATAAAACAAATAAAAATGGGCTTTCAAAAGAAATGTCCCAAACCACTGTCTAGCCATTGACTGGTAAGTTAATAAGCAGACGTGTGTGCGCGCGTACACACACACACACACACACACACACAGTGACAGCTATTAGGGTCAGAGCAAAAGGAAAGGATTTAAATTAAAGGCACGTGGACTTAAGTCAGACTTAAAAGAAAAACCTCCTGACTTACATTACTAAGCATGTAAGGGAGGCAGCTGAATCTATCTTCCAACAAGACAAAGCTTCCAGCTAAGTGTTACTGTGCTGCTTTATATGAGGAAATAATGTATACAAAAAAAGCATACCCAGAGGAAATAGCTGTTGACACAGAGAACCAAGCTATATTTAAACTAAATATTAATATTTAAACTAAACATTGCAAAATGTAATAGGAGCTTAATTTTACCTTTTACCACCTCTAATGGGTGGCACCATCAGGATTATTCAACCAAAGCTCACAATTCAGGAAAGTTGAGTGAACTCATTAAGTACCACCAGCTCTCAGGTCACTGGTAAGGACACACACACACTGACTGCTGCTTCCTACCTTTATTCAACAGAACTCCATAGAGGTTTTTCTAAAAGCTGGCTCTGCATTTGGTACCAGGCAGCTACCAAAGTCTGGCCTGCAAGGACCTTCAGTCTAGTGCAGGCGACAGTCCCCCGGATAAACCAAAAATTACAATACAGGGTGATGAGTATCTTCATTGCTACATTCTTGGAGCAATGAAGGACACAATGCCCAGCTGACTCTATTAATTGTTTCTTAACAGTGGCTTTACTATAGTGTTAAATGGTTTTCAAATGCTCCCATTTCCAGTTCCTCTTAAACATAAAGCTGCTCTGTTGGTTCTCAACTGTGCTATCACATATTAAAACAGAACCTATCGTTTCATTTCTAGCATTCTACGGCCATCTCTATCAACATTTACTTATACTTCAGTCCGACAGATCACAATTAACTGTACATTTAATTGGAAGGGAGCAGCCACCCACACTGGCCAGTGCTCTTTCATGGGTGGCCTTGGGCTTGCTTTTTATACTCTGGACGGGTATGGCCCCGAGGCTGACTGCCCTTCAGGCAAAGTGAGGATGTTGCACTAGGGGACGGGCAGAATACTGCCCTGCATCTTGTGGGCTCTGACGCTCCCCACCTCAGCATAGCCTGCCACCCTTTTCCTTCTTAAACCACTAAGATCAATATCAGACCATCAACATATAAACCATATGGGCCACTAAATAATTTGTAAATGTTTCAAATGTATTTCAAAACTGACTTTGTATTGTCAAAGCGTTATGAACCAGCCAGGCCAGGTTTTAACAAACAGTAACACTTACGGACAATCTCTACTGGGCTAACATCTTCAACAGGGCCTGGCCTGACACCAAGACAGAGACTCTTTTTCAGTTTAAAATAAACAGGTTTGGAAAAATCATCCCGAAATGTACATTTAAGATTAGTATAGAGGCTTAAGTAATCCCTCAGAGCATTTTCAAATATTCAGACTTCCAGCACTTTCTGAAAGGAAGAGTGATCTTTCTGGTCGTTTTTCTTAAGTATGGCTTAAAAATGTCATCCCAAATTCTCAATGAGAATAGTCTTAATGTGTTCCGCCGGGTTTAAAGTTCAGAGAGAAGCCCTTACTATAAAACTGTTACCCTAACACGTTCGATACAAATTGAGATTGGCCGAGGGAAAGGGGGTTTGAGAAGGGAAAAACTACTCACACTCAGGACCGGGTCTACAACCTGGAGGCGGAGACACGGGGCGAACGAACGGCCAGGGAGAAATAACAGCAACTTCCCAGCCCGGCCTTCAAAGCGGATCACGTGCCGCGGGCGCCCCCTCCCCCAGGGCAGGGGGCGGGATGGAGACACGGCCTCCGGCCGCGCTTTCCTCGCGGGGCGCCGCTCGGCCAAGCGTCACCTCGGCCTCCGTTCCAGCCTCCACGCCAGAAACCCGCGAGCGGGGGGCTCTGAGGTGACCATCACCTCGGGCTGCGGCGGGGGCACCCGAATATTTCAGTCTTCACGTCCCCCTCCTCACGCCGACCCCGCAGCCGTCAGCCCCGGCTCACCCCCCCACACACACACCCCAGCCCACCCCGGCAGGAGCCCGTCCTGCCGTGGCGCCGTCTACGTGACGGCGGCGGCGAGGCGCAAAGGTCCCGGCCTTCGGCAGAGCAGCACCGCGCCGAGTTGGAAGACCCCAGCCGCCCTCGAGCGCAGAAACGCGACGCCCGCCGCGGAGGCCGAGCCGCGACGGCGGGCCGCGCGGAGGCGCGAGGACCCGGCCCGGCGCCCGCTTACCTGCGGCGACTCCGCTCCCGACCCGCGCCGGCGCCCGGGGGCGGCCGAGGGGAGGCGGCGGCTGGACGGCGACGGTGAGGAGCGGCCCGGGCTCGCCGGAGGCTGAGGGGGCGGGGTCGGCCGAGGACGCGCGCGAGACCCGGGCGCCCGCCGCCGCCGCTGCCTCGGGAGCCGCCTGGGCCACAGCCGAGCCGGGCGGCCCTCATGAATGGGACGCGGCGGCGGCGGCGGCGGCCGAGCGGCGGGCGGGCGGGCTGCGCGCAGGCCCCTCCCCGGCCACGTGACGCCGCGCTCGGCCGCCGCCTCCCGGCCGCGCGACGCCCTAGCGGCCTCCCTCCCGGGCCCGCGCTAGCCGTTTGCGCCGTGGCCGCCGCCGGTCCCCTTCGCTGGGCGGCTCGGAGCACTGGCCTCTCTCGCTTGGCGCAACGCTAGCGATACTTTTCTAAAAAAAGTTTCTGCTGGTCCCCATGGCAACCCTGCGGCGCGTCACGTGGAACTTAGAGCCCGACTGCCAAAAAGAATAAATATTAAAGTGCAGAAAAGGTATACAGTTGAATGTTTTATAATCCACTTTTGATCCCCAGTAGGGTTTTCGCCTGTTTGGTTACTCTCCCCGCCCCTCCCCTCTCCTCCCCAATCCTATGACATATTTAAAAATACACTTTTTAAGAGAGGGATTGCCAAAACCGTATATGACTGCACACTAGTTTTTATCTTTTTGCAGCCTATTATAAAGAGTTATGAATGGAAGTGCATGTGTTACTTCCAAATGTCAGTTAATTTCTCAGTATGCATTCCGTGGATTATAATTTTTTTTTTAAAGATTTTATTTATTTATTTGACAGAGACACAGTGAGAGAGGGAACACAAGCAGGGGGAGTGGGAGAGGGAGAAGCAGGCTTCCCGCCGAGCAGGGAGCCCGATGTGGGGCTCCATCCCAGGACCCTGGGATCATGACCTGAGCTGAAGGCAGACGCTTAACGACTGAGCCACCCAGGTGCCCCTCGTGGATTATAATTTATATAACTTTGAGGATCTTGGCAAATAGGCATTTAGATAAAGCTTCTGCGTGACAAGCCCAGCGGCAGCACAGTTTCTTCCCAAGATGGAGTGTGGTGTGGCTGGGCTGCGCCGGGACCCAGAAACCGGCTGCCAGTCTCAGGGCCCCTCTGTGGTTCACAAGAAGGAACACAGGCAACCACTTCCTCATCTAAGTTCCTTGGCCTCTTTCGCATTCAGTCAAGCTTTGCCCCATCTTTAACCAAGGCCCTACAGAGAGACTAGGTAGTTCCACTGGCCCAAGCACACTAAGAATTTTCCTCTTTTCTTTGCCTTTCACTTGGCTTCCAAGTGAAATAAAAATTTTAAAAGACAAGAACTGGGATTTCTCTTCCAATATTTCAAAGCATTTTACTCCTCTATGGAGAAGTGGAATTGAAGACAGAAAAAGAGCTGGATCCTCACTTTCTACCTCAATAAAATAGAAATAGTGATGCCTTTCTCACAGGATTGTTTTGCCTATAAAGTGCCTAATTTAGCTTAATGTCTGGAACCTGGAACATGCTGTTACTGTTTGCTTTCTTTCCTTTCTTCCATTTTCCCCTCATAAGACTTTTCCTGTTTCCCTCAGGCTATTTTTGCTACCTCCTGCCTTGGGAGGGAAATATTCTGCCAAGCTTCCTTCCTTCCTTTCATCATTCAGGAAGCCCTAGACATCCCGTCCTCCCTCCCTCCAAACAACCTTAGGTTTGATACCTCACTATGAGTGATTCGCATTTTTAGTATTTCCTCATTCTCTGGTGTCTACCTAATTTACACCATGACTTAAGCAAAGTAGGGACTCATTAAATATTTGTTTCATGATATCCCCTCATTTCCTACCCCTGATGCCTAAGAAGTCTGTGGGGAACCACCAAATACCCACCTACCCTACTGGAATGTCAGAAGGAGGAATGTCTTCCTTCACCTGTCTTCTGGCCCCACCACCTTCCAGCTCCATGGGCGACCCTCACTCTTCTTGTTGTCCCCTCTTCCTCAACTCCCTTAGCTTTAGCAGACTCAGGCTTCTCCTACTACTTAAGATAAAGAAGAAGGGGGAGGAGGAAGAGAGGGAAGGGAGAAGAGAAGCCAGAGAAGACTTTCTTGATCCTTTGTTCCTTCTTAGGCTATCGACTTATATCGCAGCTTGGCTCCCCAAGGTAGCCAAACTACCTGGAAAGACGAGCCTCTGCTTTTTCATTTCATGATCTTGCTCCTGCTTCTGTTCCTCTTGGCTCCTGAAACTGCTCAAGCTAAAGTAGGCAACAACCTTCTGGTTGCCAAATACAGTGGATCTCTTTCAATCTTCTCTCACAATCTCTGTAGGGTAAGACACAATTGACCATGATTTCCTTCTTGAAACTCCCTCCTCCTCCAATCAGCCAGAAACTCCTCTGAGATCCTCATGCCTGTGCTTGGTGGCTTTAGACATCTCCTCCACCAGCATGGCCCACAGTGACATCCAATTCAGGCCCAACATGTTTGCTTTTTCAAAACTGCTCCTCCTGAATCTCCTGTCTTGGCTAATTGCACCATCACCCATTTAGTCATCCTAGCCAGAAAAAAACCTGGGAGGGAGTCTCATTTCCCCTCTACTCTCATTCCATGTACATCAAATCTGTTCATTTCTACTCTAAGGCTCTCTGCAGAATTGCCATGTTGGCCACCTTCAGGGTCCTCCACGATTATACAACCACGTGGCCTCACCCCTCTGACTGTCAGGCCCTTGCTATGTCTATTACCATCCATTGCAGACACAACTGAGCTCGTCTTCTGCCCTCCAGTTCTCCACAGTTCTAAGTAACCTCCACTCTGAATTGCAGATCTACCTGTAGCACAAGCTATTGGCAATGCATACCTAGAGGAAAAAGTCTAAGTTTTCTAGCACAGCATCAGAGTGTTCTGTTTCTCTCCACTTTTCTCTCCTGCTCCTTCCAGCTGGTATGCTTTAGCCATTCCTTTTAAAACAGGATCATTTTTGAAATACTAACTTCTATCTTTCTCCATGCATTTTCTTCCTTCTCCCTCCCACGCCCACCCCCTTTTAACAATGTAGTCAGGCATTCTGCTTGTCTCAAGGAACTTCTGGAAAGCAGAAGTGGCCTGCAAGACATTTCCTTTATGTCTTTAATTCCCAACACTCTAAACTCATTGAGGAACTGATGTAAGTCAGGAGGGAGAGAACCAGTGAAAAAGGTTTTCTTTAAGGGAACCCAGAAGTGGGGAGGATTTTCCCTAGAATAAGAATCAAGTCTCCCCAGGTCGGAGTTGGAAGGGAGGTGGTTTTTATGCGCCCCCTCTGGCAGCTTCCCATGGGAGGTGATTAAACCTTAGAGAAATAACTTTGTGGTTCCCAGTTTATGTATCTCTTCTGTGAGGACTGTCAATCTCAATAAAGAAGTGAAGTGATACAAGCTCGAATTACCAGAACTTGAGTTTATCAGGAAATAGCAGAGGAACAGCAATTTGGGAAACCCGTGCTGTAGCAAGAAAATAGTCTGTCTTCTGTAAACCAGGTATTTACAGGAAATCAGTCTCTTAGTTCTTAAGTCCTGCGGGTGCATGAGCAATATTCTCCATTTCATAGCCTCCGCCGTTCCATATCCTTCAATTATAGATTGAAGTCCTTTCACAGGACTAAGACTACTTAGCAATTTCTGAGCCATCACTGTATGCTCAGTTCTTTTAGAAATTCTAACTACAGACCTATGGGGTATCTCTATCATTAACACCAATTTATTGATGAAGGAACTGAGGCACAGAGAGTTTGAGTGACTTGCCTCAAGTCTCACAGCTAGTAAGCAGTGACCCTGGGTTTCGTCCCCAGGCATACTTGACTCCCAAACCTGTATTTTTAACCACCCATTTTCACCACTGGTTAGTTGCCTCTACTATAATATGCTCAGCGAAGTGTCTGGACTAACTCTTTCAATGAAAATAACAGCAATAAAAATACTGGGTAAAATATTAAAAATATATTCTGGCATCTATAGACCAGCAAGAAGCTGAACAGTATCACCAGGACAGAGTAAAGGCCAGAAACCAGTGGGGTAAGCAGAGCCCAAAATCAACTTTTGCCTGGAAGATATTTGCTGAATCCAGTGAATTTGAATATTGGTTTTTGTAGCCTTGGAAGTCTTAGGGGCAGAAGTGAAAGCCTAGTGTCTGCTTTAAGAATGCAGTTTAAATAAACGTCCCAATAAAGTTGGGACTCCAAATGCAAAATTATAGAGTTAGAAAAAAATCAATTATTTTTGAGCCCACCGAGAAACCTCACTAAAGTTGATCATAGATTGAACTATATGACAAGTTTCAACAAATTTTGAAATTTTTGCATCACACAGACCATATTTCTTACTGCAATGCAATTAAGAATCGATTCTTTAAAAAAGATAACTGGGGTGGTGCCTGGGTGACGAAGCCAGTTAAGCATCCAGGATTCTTGATTTCAGCTCAGGTCATGATCTCAGGGTACAGAGATCCAGCCCCAGGTCAGGCTCTGTGCTCACACTCCGGAGTCTTCTTGTCCCTATCCCTCCCTCTCTGCCCCTCCCCCTGCTCACGCACTCTCACTTTCTCTCAAATAAATAAATAAAATCTTTAAAAAAAAAAAAAAGTAAAGATACCTAGAAATACCCATTTGTTTGAAAACTCATGAGTTGAAGAAAAAATCGTTCTGAAAATCTGACAATATTTAAATGCTACATATTAAATATTTGGTACTGTGTGTAGAAAGTTGAGAGATAAAACTAAAGAAGTAGTTAAAGGAAAATTTATAGACCTAAAAGCTTACATTAGAAGAGAAAATAGTTTGGGGTGCTTGGGTGGCTCAGTTGGTTGAGTGACTGACTCTTGATCTCAGCTCAGGTTCTAGATCTCAGGGTCCTGAGTTCAAGCTCTGCACTGGGCTCCATGCTGGACGTGGAGCCTACATTAAAAACAGAAAAAAGAAAAAAGAGAAAATAGTTTGAAATATGAAGAGTTAAAGAGTTAGAAAAAGAACAGCAAAATAAAGTCATAAAATAGAAGGAAGGAAATAATAAAACAGTAAGAAAATAATAAAATTGAAAACAAACAATAGAAAGGATGAAATAAGCCAAACACTGGATTTGTGAAAGACTAAAGAATTTTACAAACCTCTGGTAAAAATGATCAAGGAAAAAAGAGAAGGTACAACAAACAATGTGAGGAATAAAGAAAAAGTTATAATCACACATGATGCAGAAATTACAGATTAAAAAAAATCTGCGAACACTTTTATGTGAATTAAATTTGAAAATTTAGATGAAGTGGAAAAATTTCAAGAAATAGAAAACAAGACTAGACTCATAACCATTCAAGAACTTGAATCTAGGGGTGCCTGGGTGGCTCAGTCGTTAAGCGTCTGCCTTCGGCTCAGGTCATGATCCCAGGGTCCTGGGATCGAGCCCCGCATCGGGCTCCCTGCTCAGCGGAGGCCTGCTTCTCCCTCTCCCACTCCCCCTGCTTGTGTTCCCTCTCTCGCTGTGTCTCTCTCTGTCAAATAAATAAATAAAATCTTAAAAAAAAAGAACTTGAATCTATTGTTAAATATTTTCTGCAGAAAAAAATCTAGGCTGAAACAATTTTACCTGTGACTTCTACCAAACATTCAAGGAATAAATAATACTAAACTCACCAAGCTATTCTAGAATATAGAAAAAGAGAGATTATTCCTCAACTCATTTTATGAGGCTGGCATAACCTTATACCAAAATCTGACTTGGAGAATGTGAGAAGCAGAAATTTCAGGCCAATGTCACTCATAAAAGACATAAAAGTCCTAAGCAAAATTTCAGCAATTTATGTTCAGCAAAATGATACATCATAATCAAATTGGTTCACCCAGTAATTTAAGGTTAGTTTCAGATGAGAAAATGAACTAATGTAATTCACCATATTAAAGGTTAAAGGAGAAAAATCATATGATGATCTCAATAGATTCAGAAAAGCCTTTGATAAAATTCAAAATCCACCTAGAAGAACTCATAATAAACTAAGAATATTTTCCTTGATAAAGGGTATTTACATAAATCTACAGTAAACATAAGTAACCATTCCTTTTAAAATGGGGAACAAGGTGCGCCTGGGTGGCTGTCGGTTAAGTGTCTGCTTTCAGCTCAGGTCATGATCCCAGGGTCCTGGATCGAGTCCCCAGGGTCCTGGGGTTGAGTGGGGCTCCCTGCTCAGCGGGCAGCCTGCTTCTCCCTCTGCCTGCCGCTCCCCCTGCTTGTGCACTCTCTCTCTGTCAAATAAATAAATAAAAATCTTTAAAAAAAAATAAAATGGGAAAGAAGAGAGGCACATGGATGGTTAAGTCAGTTAAGCATCTGACTCTTGATCATGATCTCAGGGTCGTGAGATTGAGCCCCACATGGGGCTCCATGCCGAGTGTGGAACCTACTTAAGATTCTCTCTCTCCCTCTCCTTCTGCCCCTCCCCCCCCACTCTCTCTCACACACACACACACACTCTCTCTCTCTCTCAAAAATAAAAAATAAAATGGGGAATAAGAAAAGTATGCTGCCACCTCTAGTATTGTACTAGAGGACCTAAATAGTGGAGTAAGGCAAGAAAAAGAAATAAAATATATACAGACTAGAAAGGAAGAAATCACGACATGATAGTATGTGTAAGAAATTCAAAAGAATATGTACATAACCTACTGAGATGAACATGAGAGTTTAGCAATGTTGTGGGTACGAAAGTCAATATACAAAAGTCATTTAGCAATAAACAAAAATGAATTTTTTAAAAGATGACAATGTTTACTATAATTACCCCATACTCCTTAACCTCTCCTATTTTTACATGACTGCCCACTCTTCATGGAAACTAGCAATAAAATACACAGGTCTAACTTGTTTCTTTAGGTCTTCATTTCTTCATGAAGACTCCCATGTCATTCAAAACTTAAATAAATTTGTATGCTTTTCTCCTGTTAATTTGTCTTTGTTAGTTTAACTTTCAGACCCAGCCTGGGACCCTAAGAGGGCCAAGGAAAACTTTTTTTTCCCATACAGTATCAGAAAACAAAGTACTTAATAATGACCCTAAATAAATATGTGCATGACTTTTGTAAAGAGAATTATAAAACTTCATTGAAAAGCTATGAAGAAGACTTAATTAAAGAAATATGATATTTATGGATAGAAAAACCCAGTCTCATAAAAATACTAATGTTCCACAAATTGACCTATAGATTCAATGCATTTCCACTCAAAACCCCAACAGAGGTCTCTTCTTGAAGAAGAACATAGAGGGAGGATTTATGCTCTTGTATAGCAAACCTATAATAATCAGTAAGGGTGGTATTGGGACAGGGATAGACAAATAGATCAAACAAAATAGAGAGCCCAGAAACAGACCCAGTATATGCAGTCACTTGATGTATGGTAGAGGTGGCAAGTCAGAGCATTGGGGAAAAGGTGGACTTTGCAATAAATGGTGAGAAGGCAGTTGATTATCCACGTGGAAAAGAATTTGGACTCCATTCTATGGCAAATCCCCAAATCAGCCTTAGTTGGATTAAAGGCACATATAAGAAAAACAAATTTGCTTTGCTGTCATCTTTTCAAGGACATACTTCCTTTTTCATTTTGCCATTTCTGAAATTGTGATGTTTCTTATAATCAATGGCAACTTATATTCAATGACATGTGATATATAACTTTTAGGAGACAATATAGGGGAATATGTTAACAAATTCTGGGTAGGGAAGTATTTCTTAAACAAAAAGCACTAACTATAAAGAAAAAAGCACTAACTATAAAGAAAAAGATCGATAGATTTGACTACTTTAAAGCTAGAACTTCTTTAAAAGAGAAAACAGAGTAAAAAAAAAAACAAAAATAAGCATCATCCTAGGAGAATATATTCACAACATATATAATCCACCAAATATATGAAGAACTCATATGAATCAATAACTAAGTCTAGCAATCAGTAGAAAAATGAGCAAAAGAAACAAAGAGGAATTTCACACATACACACACACATAAAACATGCACAAATTGTACATAAACATATGAAAAGATATTTAGTTCTATTAGTAATCAGGGAAAAGTAAATTAAAACTACAATGAGATGCCACCACACACTCATCAGAATGGCAAAAATTTTAAAAGTTGTTCAATGTGAAGTGTTGACAAGGGTGTAGAGTGACCAACAAGAGCTCAGACACGCTGCTGGTTGGAATTCAAATGCAAAACAACTTTAGAAACAGGTTGGTATTACCTAGAAAGTTGAAATACACATACAAGAAGATTCAGGAATTTCAATGTTATGTATATATACCCTCTAAAAGTCCTTGCACAAATGTATTCAGAGACACATACAAGACTTTTTATGGCAGCATTGCTCTGATTGCAAAGAGCAAGAATCCAAATGTTCACCAAAGGTGGAATAGATAATTAAATTGTGGTACAATCAGAAAAGAAATACTATGAAATTACATCAGCATGAATGAATCTCAAAAATAAAATGTTAAGCAAAGAAGCAACAAAAGATTAAAGTATGATTCTACTTATTCTGTTCCATAAACGGGCAACTCTAAACAATATATCATTTAAGGATAAAAGCATAGGCAATAAAAACTACAAAGAAAAAACAAGGAAGCAAGTAACAGAAATTTCAGGGTAGGATTAGCTTTGATAGAGAAACCGGTGCAGTCTGAGAGCGGCATACAACGTCATGGGTAGGGTGTCTTGGGTGATGACTACACAGGTGTTTGTGTGTATCTTTATTTTACAATAAAAATTAGAATAAATGAAAGACAAATGAAAATGAATCAATAAATGAATACCTCTCTGTATTTTTAAAAAATGTTATATTGTGCTTACAAGCTTTGTAAATTTATCTTCATGGCTTGCAAGAAAAACTTGGTATGTCTTGCAACTTCCCTAAGAAGCTGCAGGGAACAGGTTCTTTCCAACAGTGTGATGCACAGCTTGTTTTGTAATAAATCCTACATGATGGGCAAGAAAAGATGGACCAGAATTGCGAAAGGAAATAGTAGAAGCGCAAAAACTCTTCTAAGAGGTCACTTCCAATATATCTATCTCCAAATCATTCCAATTAGGTCTGTTGGCATTCTTTTAAATCAGTGGTTATAATTCTGAGTCCCGAGAACAAAGTCACCTAAATAAAGATGGACTTTCTTATTTTCATTGGTTATGTGCTGCCGGGATCATAGAACCAGGGACCTAGGAGGCAAATGTGTCTGATCTGCTGCCGGAGCAGAAACCCCCCTTGGAATGTTACTGTCCTGTCTCTGCTTGAACCCTTCAGTGGTGGGCAGTTCATCATGTTGGGGGCAATTCATTCCATGACCAGGCAGTTAGGATTGTTGCCCTACTCGGTAGGCAGAGCTGCGTCTGGGAGACCTTCTCGGATCACTCAGTTTCACCTAGGAGATGGACTTTGTCTGAAAATCATTCCCTTGTTGAAGTACCCACCACCTTCCATAGTTGGTCAGTTTAGAGAAAACATTAAGAGGGATTTGATTATTAGCACCTTGAGATTTTTCTTCTCCTTTGTAGCACCAAGTTTTACCAGCATGTATTGTACATTATAACCAAACAAATAATATTAACAAGAATAACAAATTTTAGGAGTTATGGAGGGAGGAAAGATTTTAACTGACCTAAGAAGGGCTCTGCCACCAAGCATGTAGGAAAGCCCTAAGCAATTCACTGTTACACTCCACAGTAACCATTCTGAGGCCAGCCTGGACAACTTTCCCTCTGTGAATATTAACTTTCTTGTGCTTCCAGATTGCTTGTTTCAGCAGCTACTGTCTTTATTTCTTTCCAGAATAGCCACTAATTTGAATGGAATGTCTGGACAACCACAAACTATTCTTAAAGAATGTGTTTGCCAAGTACATCTGGTCTCTTCTTTCTCCTTTTCCAAAAGACTTCAAAAACCATTCTTTGTTCCTCCTTGGTTTGGGGGTGTTAGTCCTATGTAATGATCTTGATGATGTGTGTACTCCTTCCCTTCTTTTGCTTCTCCTCATTGTCTCCCTTATGGAAGCTCTTCACTAAGTGAATTTTTTTGGCAACACAAAAGATTTTTCCTACCCTCCCCCCTCCGCCCCTCATTCCTTCCTATTTCTCTAAATGGCTTAGTAATGTTAGACAAATTTCTTCCAATGTTAGAAAAGTCAGGGAGAGGAGAGCCTGGGTGGTTCAGTCGGTTAAGCATCTGCCTTCGGCTCGGGTCATGATCCCAGGTTCCTGGGATCGAGTCCCGAGTCGGGCTCCTTGCTCATCTGGGAGTCTTCTTCTCCCTCTCCCTCTGCCCCTCTACCCGGTTCATGCTCTCTCTGTCACTCACTCTCTCTGTCTCAAATAAATACATAAAATCTTTTAAAAAAGAAAAGTCAGGGTGAAAGGGTATGGCTTTGTAGGTTATTTTCTTGTTAGAACTCAAGTTTTGGTGTTTTTACTAAGGGAATCTTGTTATTAAATAATAATCTCCAGAATTTATAAAATAAATGCTCAGCAAGTTTAGAGTGCTATGCTATGTAGTTATTAATTAATCAGTTAATCTATGAAGCATGCCCTTGAGTGGGTTACTTACAATGTACCTTCCACAAACTTCTGTGAGGAAACAAACTACTTTTGAACTCAAGGATGGCCCAGTTTGTATTAACTTCTGGGTGCAGAAGAATACAGCACTTGTCTCAGAGGGTACAGAAAGAAAGAAAATGTACAGCTGGAACAGGGATTCTCAAAAGTTTCATTGTTGAAACATGTGCTGTTCCCAACCGTCCTTCACCCTCAGCCAACACATCCCACCCCCCATTCCATCCTCCCCTTCAAAACATAACACATGCTGCTGAGACTTTCTGTTTTAGCTGGAGAGGAAAAGATAAAGGGAAGGTACAAACAGAGGAGTGGCAAGGAGGAAAATGATAAGAAGGAAGCCCAGGCCACGGCACAGAATCAGAAATCAGCTTTAGTCAGCTTTAGACCGTTATGAACCAAATTAACTTGTAATGACTGATCGAGAGCAGTTTGGGGTGAGGGGTAGGGGGTGCTATGGGAAAAAAAATCTTCCCCAGAGCTGATGTTATCACCGTCAAGGAACCACCTTCCTTTCCAAATTTTTCATCTCCTCAAACTTTCCGGAATTGTTTTATGGTCCTGCGCCAGAAAACACAGCTCTGGGTGTCTACAGTCTGGGAGCAGATGCAGCCTGGGAAGGGGGGCCTTTGAAAAGATCCTACGAGATACTAAAGGAAATTCAAACTGGGAATGTGGAATTTACAATGGAAACAAACACTTGATCTGCACTCCTGTTCTCAGATTTGAGTCTAAATTTAGATCATGGTATAGAGGAGCCTGTAAAGCTTTTCCTGCTGGGCAGGCATCTCTTTACCTCTTCTATTTTAGCTTCAGAGAGGAAGTTTTATATTGTTATTGTTTTGGAGATAGAAGGTTCCTGAGAAGCCAGCCCCCTTGGCTTCAGAGAGTCTTATCAACTCACTTCTGAGTTGTCCTCAGTGAAACCTCGTAATAATGTTTGCTAAAATGTCTTTTCACATCGTTGTTAGATAGTGAGACCTGAAGGATGTTTCCTTGGATGTAACCGATATTCTTGTTAGGAGCTAACTATTCCCCAATTAAAATTTCTATGGATATCAATGCTCCAAGTCTTTAAATGCCTGACTGGTTTTAAGAGAAAACCCAGCAACCTGGAAATATTCACAGCAACAAATCACCCCTGTGGTCCTTCCTCAGCTGTCTAGACAAATGAAATTCTGACGGCTTTGGTGACATACAACACTCCCGCTTATCCCCACCATTGCTTTCATCCATCCTCTGGTCCCAAGTGTTAACTAGATACACCCCCTCCTCCCACCTATGTCCTCCCAACTTGGCTCAAATTTTTCCCTCTTTCTGGAATGTTCTCCTGCGCCCTCAGTTCTGCTTATTCTGCCAAGTTCTGAACAAGTGCTGCATCTGCAAGAGTCTTCCCTAAGCTCATCAAATGGATGTCATTTTTCCTTTCAAATTATTGAATGGCAAAGCAATCTGTTTGTATCTCACATAATGCCCCGTATTATGATTATTTATATGTAAATCCAATCTCCCTTTCCAGATTATTTGATACTTGATTGTCTGATACACGGCTAGTTTATTATTGTCGCTTCAATAACATCTGACACTGTGTATCATACTGCAGAAGAAAGCTTAATAAATATTTGATGCACAAGTGGATGAACGTGGCCTTAAGTAAGAGCAAAGATGGATCTACGCAGTGGGTGGATTGTGCCGCACAGCTAATGTCCTGTAGAAAAAAAGTTGCACGACAGTGAGCAGTTTCCCCAGCCCTGTCCCAGAGTATTTGCCTCCACCAATCTCCAACTTGGTTTCCCTCTTCTTCCCTCTACTTACCAGCCAAACTCATCTCCTCATCACTGCTGGAAAACATGACGCTCATTCCTCGTCTGCAGCTTTGGTTATGGCATTCTTTCTACCTGAAGTGCCTGACTTCTCTGCTTCTAATCGTCTAAGGCTTGCCCTCCCTTCCAGGCTGAAATTCAAGTCCTCCTCTGTTTTATAAAAAGATTCAAGACAGATTTTTCAAAGAATCAAACTTCACTTTAAAAAATTCCTTTCATGTTCAAAGTCTCAGGAGCATGGCAGCAATATCCCGTGACGCGAAGTGCGTCTGTATCTCTCCCACACACGCAGTATTTAATTTTCAAAGATTGCTAAAGACTCTTTTGTCTTCCAAATGTAGTGCACTTTCAATTAAATGTTTTCCTGTCTCGTTTCATTAGGAAAAGCCATATAATTGCAGGCAGATCAATGAATAGCAGTGATACTTCTTTTAAACTTAGCATCATAAATCACCTTGGCTTTAAACTTAGCATCATAAATCACCATTGCCATACACATGTTAGGGACTGGTCTATTGGATTTAGTGATTTACTCTTTGCAAAAATCTAAAAAATTGATGAAGGTGGGAAAGCATAAAGCAGAGAGGTGTCTAGGTATGGATATTTGTGTTCTGGTTGTGGTGTTTGTGTGCAAATGTGTGTTAAAAGATAAAGTTGGCTTATTCAGTCTTGGATCACATATTTTAGGAGAACTGGGTTGAACTATTTGGAGGGGACTGAAATAGTAATTACAGAAGTCATGGGAAACTTATTTTATTTAATATTTTTTTAAAGATTTTATTTATTTATTTGACAGAGAGAGAGAGCGAGAGCAGGAACACAAGCAGGGGGAGTGGGAGAGGGAGAAGCAGGCTTCCCCTGGAGCAGGGAGACCGATGCAGGGCTCGATCCCAGGAGCCTGGGATCATGACCTGAGCCGAAGGCAGACGCTCAATGACTGAGCCACCCAAGCACCCAGTCATGGGAAATTTTTAATTCACATTTCTCAAGGGGGAGCGGTAAGCAATGCATCTGTTTAAGAAAAAAAAGTGGGAGCTGAATTTATAGAAGCCCCGTAAAGGAGAACAAAGAAAAAGGAATACTAAAGTAGGAAATATACAATTTAATTAAAGCTTAAAAAGGTGGTAACTATTAAATAAATTCCTAATTAAGTAAAAGGGAAGATTGAAGAAGGAAAATTTTCTAAATATCCAGAAACTGGAATTACGGAATTTGGATACATGATAAAACATTTATTTTACTTTCATAATTGTATGAAGATAAATTTATGTTTATAACAATATAGAGCATAGAAAGTTCTAGGAGTTCAACTAAACCAATCTAAAAACACTTACAGGGGTGCCTGGGTGGCTCAGTCAGTAAAGCGTCTGCCTTCGCCATCTCAGGGTCCTGGGATCGAGCCCCGCATCGGGATCCCTGCCTGCCACTCCCCCTGCTTGTGCTCTCTGGCTCTCTCTATTTCTCTGTCAAATAAATAAAATCTTAAAAAAAAAAAATAAAAACACTTATAATGGGATATGTATTTGTGAACTAAACATATCTTTTGGTATTTGATAGACATGTGATTTTACATGGCTATCCCGTTAATTTTCATTCATTGATTAGTCCTTACATACCTCCAGCTGGGTCAGTGGGTTTGTTTACTTTCCATATATGATGCAGAAACTACTAACTAACCAGTAACTAACTGAGCAAGTTGTGTGACTTGCCCAAAGATATTCAGTTAATCACAGTGGAGCTACTTGTGAACAGAGAATAACCCCTGACTCATCGTGTAGCCTTTCCTGGTTGTGAAAATTTTCTTCTTCCTGTTTACATTTTCAGTTTAACCAACGCATACTGTGTACCTGGAAGGATTCTAAACATGGCACAAGGCAGAGAGAAATAAGGCACAGTCTCCTGGCTTTTTCCACCAAGATTCATACAGCGGGGGTTTCTGTGAACGTAAGAAAGGAATTTGGCCACTGGGCAGCCACCAAATGACAAATGCCTACTGCCAGTCCAAAACTTTAAGCAGAAGTTAGTTATAAAGGGAAGACAAACATTTTGCTTCTCAAAACTTGCTCTTTATTAGAAGTTGGTGCTAAATAGATGTTATTTCTAGCTACGCATTAAGCCAAATAAGGTCTCTATCTCAACCATGTTGTTTAGTATTTTGTGTTTGGACATTTTTGCAACCTGAAAAGAAACTGACTTTTTAAATACCATAATAAAAATCATTCAAATATATGTCAAATCACATTTTTACCTAAAATCTTTCTTCTAAGTATTCAATTGGGCATAACCTCTAAACTTCTGTGGCTCCTCTAAGACTATATAACCAATCGCATAATAAAAACATTTTCCTAATTAGTGCTTTACATGTATATCACCTCCATCCCCACAACAACTCTAAGAGGTAGGCACTATACATTATCTCCATGTTACAGGGCGCCTGGGTGGCTCAGTCAGTTAAGCGGCTGCCTTCGGCTCAGGTCATGATCCCAGGGTTCTGGGATCGAGCCCCGCATCGGGCTCCCTGCTCCGCGGGAAGCCTGCTTCTCCCTCTCCCACTCCCCCTGCTTGTGTTCCTACTCTCGCTGTCTCTGTCTCTGTCAAATAAATTAAAAAAAAAAAAAAATCTTATCTCCATGTTACAGATAAAGTACCGATGCCCAAAATATCAAGTAACTTGCTTAAGGTCACACAACTACTAAGTGGCAATTGGTCTCAGAATGGCAGTCCCCAAAGCCACCATGATATATAAGCCCAATTAGCACATGTGAGAAATGGACCATCAGAGATGTTCAACTTTACATAAGGCTTTTGCGAAATTAATTTTTCCCATACATTATGTACCCCTCCAATCCACTAAAATTTTGTAAACCGGGGAAACATTGTCATCTCAATCATTAGGAGTATAGAAATAGGGAATTTTAATGTCTGCACAAATCAATTAAATGAAGAATCATGAAAAAGCACAAGAGAGAGAAAACAAATCTTTTTAAAACTTCTTCAAGCTCAAGAGGAGAATTACTAATTCAGCCAATGCCCTTCACCTTTCAATCCTAAAGGTGATTGATTTTATTTCTTGGGAGATGGTCATCGTGTCTGTTTTTAACACCTCACAGCACCATAAAGAAACAAACTGACATGACAAAAATGAAAGAACCCACCAAGTCTGAATTTAAAATAAGACAAGAAAGCATAAGGCTTTTCAGAGGTAAACATTAAATAGATGGACATGAGCATCTATCTTTGCATCATGTAAATCAGAGACTCTAGAGAGTCTAATCAAGTCAAATCATGCTCATCACACCTTACAGCAGCCATTCGGAAGCATCTCATATTATGTCCTTCTTGCTCCTAATTTCACCTGACATTCATTGTCCAGAGTTTACTTCCAGGAAGCCTATTTCTGCACATATTTCCATGTAGTCTCCTTTATCACTTGTCCTTTTTTCCCCCTGCTCTTAATCTTGAGCCTCATTTCTTTTCAGGCCTTTGCAACTCAGTTCTTGCTTCACTGCATTTCAGTAATTCATGTTGTACAGTATTTGTTTTTCCTGGAGATTCTTGTCTGAATCATATGGCAAGATGATCTCTTTTGATATCTGGTAAAGTGAGGCGATCGCTCTGAGGAGATCATTTGGGTGCAGTTCTCTCCACCATTTACCAGCAATCATTTGTCTCTACAGAGGTGGCATGACTAGAATCCTGAAAGACCCGGCACCCCTGAAACATGGTCTCTAGCATGTACCCCAGATTTTCCATTGGGGGCCTTTGTGAAAATAAAATATGTTTTTCAAAAGGGATTAGAATTTCCAATGGGAGTCCCATCCCTCAGCTTAGAGGACACTGAGGGAACGGAACTCAGGACAGGGATGTCATGAGGGGACTGGTTCTTGGGGTCAGTAGACTGTGGTGGGAGACAGGCCTGATGTGAGCATCACAGCCCAATGGGCTGGAGGTTTGATCAGCCAAGAACCAGCATTAGGTGAGTGGGCTCCAGGTGCACTGTGCAAAAGGCAGGTGTGGGATACCAAATGGAAGAAGGTAATTCCCCTGAGTGGGAGACTGCTCCAGGCTCACTCTGATTAATTACATTACACCAGGAGTGCTCACTACTGAAGAAATGGATCTTAACAGTCTCCCCCTGCCTTCCCAGCAAAACCCAGAAAAACACTAAAACTTGCTTCGCAGAAAGAAGTTTTCTTGCCCAAAGTAAATGGAGAAATTTGTGAGGCATCCTGTTGCTTTAGTTATTCCAATACTTGGAGTGAAAATATGCTCCTATATATTTATTTGCCTAAAACTTAACTCTAGTTGTCACAACAAACCAAAATGAAGAAGGAAGTAGGACTTGCAAGCATATTTTATAGATAGCTGCCATCTGTCTCCATGAAACCGTGAAAGCCTCCTCAAGAACAACTCTTGCCCTGATTCTTATCTCTTATTTATTGAATCCCCTCCCACTTTTTCTCGGTCCTTTCCAAGGCAAAGGGTTCACTCTCTCCAGTGATACAGAAATTGTACTAGGCTCCTGGGGGAGGGTCATGGGAAGCTGGGTTTTTCCATGGCAGTGTAATAGAGGAAATCCTTAGATGTTTGGGGCAACTGACATTTCCACACTCCCTCCTCGTCAAGGATGTTGTTCTTTCCATACTCCATAGTACATCACGAATTCATCTAACAAAGGGCTTCGCACCTGGGCTTTGGAAGACCAGTACCTCAGTGCAGCTGGAGAGAGAAAGTCACAGGGGAGAGGTGTTGAGAGATCTGGGTTCCACTCTTCCCACACTTATCTGTCACATGACCTTGAGCAAAGTGCTTCACCTCCCTAAGTGTTAGTTTGTCCATCTGTAAAATGGGGACAAATAACCTGACCTGTTCAGTCGTTAAGCATCTGCCTTCGGCTCAGGTCATGATCCCAGGGTCCTGGGATCAAGCTCCACATTGGGCTCCCTGCTCTGCAGGAAGCCTGCTTCTCCCTCTCCCACTCCCCCTGCTTGTGTTCCCTTTCTCGCTGTGTCTCTCTCTGTCAAATAAATAAATAAAATCTTAAAAAAAAAAAAAATAACCTGACCCTGAACTACCTCACCAGGTTGTATGTATTACTTTATGTACACCCAAAGTGCCGTCTCAACTAGGAAGCACTTTAAAAACATATTTCATACAAAAACAAAATAGTTCCAGTAAAATTTTTAGGTGATGTAAGTAAGAAAATGTCACAAAAATGAATTCTTGATTCTATACATTAAAATGATTTCTGTACTATGAATGGGTAGAAGCACTTCCATAATATGTTCTATTTGCCCTTTGAAAAGTTACCCTCAGGAAAACAAGGTAGGAACTAAGGGAGGGAAATGGGAAGGGAAGCCCCTTGTTATACACCTAATATGTGCCAGGTGCTTTCCTGGGCACTTTTTAAAGAAATGAACTCATTTAATCCCCACAAAATCTCCATATGGGAGACAGTGCAATGTCCTTACCCCTGCTTTCCAGTGGCGTAGGTGGGGAATGTAACTTTTACACAGTCGGAAAGGGATGGATTTGAGGTCAGTTCTGTCTAGGTCCATGTTCTTCCACTGCCCTACAAGAATCCAACTCAACTCTGTTGCTCAACAGTATTGCTGAGCTACAAGGGAACAGTGATTACAGAGTCACCAGGGGGGAAATGTATACACACAAAGGACTTGATTTTGTCTCAAATGGCCTTTAATGAGTCAAACTTTTAGCACAAGACAAAGAACTTGTGGTGGTGAGTAGCAAGACTCATTTGAATAGATTCAGCTCAATGATGTGAATAAGGTCCCACCGCCATTGCAATATCTAATAAGATAAGGTAGAATCTGATGTTAGAAATCCAATAGTTTGCCTTCAGTTCTAGTCAGGAGGGGTGGGTTCAGCTTTTTGGGCCAGGCTGGTGATTGACTCTATATTTTCTGTGCTAATTTTCTCAGTTGTAATAGCAAGGATTTCTACTTAGGAAAGAAAGGAAGTAATGACCCTATTTAGCCCTCAGGGATAAAGATTTACTAAAAAGGTTTGAAATATATATAACATCGCCAGGGCTTCTATTCTGGCTTCCTTTCTATGACTATCATAGTACTAGTAGCCTCACCTAGACTCTCTCATGTCCCTACCTCTGAAAAGGGCCTCCATTGTGGAAGAGTAGTCTGTGAATTCCAGAAAATAGCTTTAAAAGCTCTGAGGATTATTAATAGTTCTGGTCTAGCTTCTGCTTGCTGAAATGGGTTAACGGTGCAGATGGGTCACCCATGGATGGCCGCGGGTTGGGTTGAACAGGGAGAAGTTTTACCCAAGACTGTCTGAGCAGAGACCCAATCCTGGTGGAAGGTAGCCAAGATCGAGCAAGGCAATACTGAGCACCCTGGGGAGGAGTCCTGAGAGGGCAAAGGCTTCCTCTGTGAGGAGGCAGGGTGGGAAGTGCCACGCAAGATCTAGGTGGGGCTGCGCCAGTGCCAGAATGTTTAGGGTGCTTGTTTTCAGGCCAGCTGAGGGTGAGGGAATGGAAGCCAAAAGGTAACCCAGGCAGCTGCAAAACAAGCAAGACAGATTGCACGATGAGGCCAAGGGACGGTGACAGGAAGCCGTAGCAGCAATTCCTATATTCGGCAGGCTTTGTGCTCCCCAAAGATAAACAACCACCACGAAATACCAATCACAGCTTGGTTTGCATCCAATCCTGTAAACATGCATTTAATGTCTACTCTGTGCAAGACACAAGACACGGCGCTAGATGCAGAGAGGAGGAGTTAACTCTGATCAAGTCGCATGCCAAAAGAGGACAGAAGAATGAGACACCAGGAAGGGAAACCAAGAGGAAGTTTTCTGAGTAGGATTCTCTCAACTGCCTGGACTGCTTCTGCCTCAAGGGACCTCTCTTCTCCTGCAACAGTCTGCATTATCCATGAGGCACTTTCTTGAGACCTTATATCTTATACTCAACTTGTTCATTTATGATGAAATATTTACTGAGAAGCTACTACATGCCAGGAGTTGAGAGATGTGATAAGGCATCAGATGCAGCTTCTGCCCTCAGGAAAATTTCCTCCCTTACCGGGTCCATCTAAGGCATCTAAGGTCATAGACTTTCTTTGCAGCTAAGCTCTTCTATTTTTTTTTTTTTAAGCTTTATTTATTTACTTGAGTGAAAGGTGGGAGGGGCAGAGGGAAAGGAGAGAGAATCCTCAAGCAGACTCCCCGCTGAGAGCAGAGCTGGATGTGGGGCTCCATCCCACCTCTGCGAGATCACGACCTGTGCCAAAATCAAGAGTCAGCATCTCAACCAACTGAGCCACCCAGGCGCCCCTGCTTCTAAGCTCTTATCATCACCCTGGACCCCCTGAGCCCTGCATTCTTCAGCTGCCACACTCCCACAAAACCGGGCTCCACATGAGGTGGTCACCCCGTGCCTGCCCCTGCCCAAGCCCAGCGCTGTTCCTTTATGCATCTATTCCAAATCTTTCCCACTCTCCTCCAGCCATAAGTTCACCCTCGCTCTTTATTCCAACCATCACCTTACCTCTCAAATTCCTGAAAACCTGCCCAAGTACGACAAAAAATGCACGAGTCTTCACACTTTCTCTCTCACCTTTCCCTCTGGTCTCCTTTTCTTCCCTCTTGTCCCAGGAAAAACTAGTCTGGCTTCTCCACAGCACCTTTCTCTCTGCTCATAAGCAGATTGATACCATTCGTTCTAAAAAGAAAAGCTTTCCTCCAGCCGGGCATCTCCTAGCCTGCTTCAGTATTAGCTCTTCCTTCTTTTCAAAGACGATTTCTCCACGGAGGAGTTCATTTGTGCCTCTCCTAGCCTGCTGTTGTCCAGCTCCCTCCCCACCTGGCCCTCTGCAGAGGTCACTGCTCCAGAAGAGGTCCCTGATGACCCTCCAACTGTGAGACAATGTTCGCTCACCCAACTGTGAATCTTGGGGCTGTCCTCTTCCACAGTTCCTGGGACGAGCCATATTCCTGTTTCTCCTGTTTTTTGACAGCCCTTTTCCAGACCTTGTCCCCGTTCCTCCTTGTATCCCGGAGATACGGGCAGTAACTAAGGTCAATTCCGGTGCTTGTTTTCTCTTACCCGTCCCTTTCTCTCGGGAGACCTCACACACTCGGCACTGCTCCTGTCACACCACACCAGAACCTTCTTCATGTATGTGTAGGGACTTGGTGTTTCCCTTCGTTTCAGACCCAAGTTTCCAACTGCTTGCTAGACATCAATTCCAATTCAACACCTCCAAATTCAAATGCATCATCTGCTCCCCGGACTCTTTATCTTCTGTCTCGTATATCTCTGATAAACACGTTACCATCGTCCTGACGCTCAGGCTTGGGGCTTCAGTGGTCTGTGACGCCCCTGATCTCTCCCTCTTCCCCAGCCACACCACTTCATCACTCACCCCAGTCTGTTCTTCAGGAGCATCCTCACTTCTGTGCCCTCTTTCCGATTCCTTCTGCTACCTCTGTGGTTCAGGACGCGGAGGCATGTGGTACAGATGTAAACATGGAGGCCAGCAAAACAGATTCAAATTCTGATTCCACTAGGACCTAGGAATAGAGCCAGAAAAATTCACTCTCTGGGCCTCTACTTCCTCATCTAAAAATCAAGGGGATAACACCTTCCTCTTGGGGCTGTCATGAAGATTAGTGTCAGGCATAATGTGTGTAAAGGGCTAACCACTATGCGTGGGACAATGTAGACATCAAAATATGTTAATTTTCTTCTCTTCCTTTTACTCAGGTTGTTTTGAAATTCACTTTTAATTGTTAACTATTTTCCTAAATTTGTTTTCCTATTTGCGATCTATCCCCCATGCGGGCACCAATTATCTTTCTAAACCTTGGATTTAATATTCAGTCATTTTCCTGCTCAACTACGTCTGGTAATTCCCTATTGCCCGAATATTGCCTGTTCATATTCCACATTATGATAGTCCAGACCTTCCATTATTTGCAGCTATTTATTTCCATTGGCCTATGAGCCCTTCACAGGACAGTAAATATCCACAGGGCTAACAGTGAGCTTTTTATCCAAGTTCCTCCAACCAATGACTGGAACATAGTAAAGAACTAACGCATATGTATCCTGGTTACATTGGCTGATATATTACCACTTAACTTCACCAAATGTTCATTCATTTCCTTAATGAATTACTCCTTCAGACATACCCACTATGCTTAAGTTTCTTGGGGCCATTGCATTTTAATAATTTCTATATTTTTAGTTGAAAGCCTACTTCATAAATGTTTATCGATCATTTCTAAATTATTCATAATGGTTGATGAGCCCTGAAGGTTCTTATATTATTCTTTCTATATTTATGTGTAACCGAAAAGTTCTAGAATAAAAAATACTTTTAAATTTAATGACTAAAGGAAATGAGAGAATGAATGGATGTACATGTGCCCACCACTATTTGTTCCTTCTGTTCATTCCACCTGTTCTGTCCTATATCTGCCTGTCCAAATAGTACAACTTTCAAGACCCAACTTTCTTCCGTGAAATGATCTTCAGTTCTCTTAATTTTAAATGGGTCTTTTTCTATTCTTTACTTCTAAAGTATCTTGTTTGCTCTTTGTCACTGAGAAGCTAGTTCTCCTACAATGTCCATTCTCTCCTTCTTCCACAGAAAGACTCTCAATTTTTAGCTGGGCTCATGCCATTCAGGAAAGACTCCATTTCCCGACTTGTTTTGACTTGCAGTAACCAGGTGATCAAGTCCTCACCAATGAGATATAAGTAGGATTGTCCTGTGGTAACTTCTGGGAATCTTCCTCAAAAGACAATTAGCATGTAGAAATTGGCCAGCTAGGCAAGAAGTGTTTCTAATAAAAAAATTGGAGCTCAGGTTTGGTGTTTTTTCTAGGTGCCTAAATAACCTAAATAAGCCAGGTGCCTAAATATATACAGGAACATTTTCGTAAGAAAACGGTTTTCCCCAGGATATCTCACTCCAAGTCATTTCAGCAAGCCAACATGAACCTGAATTTGAGGTTTAGAATCTTGAGTTTGTGTCTGCATTAGCCTTGAGGATTTGGAGAGTAGACACAGAGGCAGTGTTAAAATGTGTCAGGTTAGATTACTTAATGGTTTCTCCAAAGTGGAGGAAAGGTATTGAAAGAATGACAGCAAGAAGAGTTAGGGAGCCAGAAAGTAGCTGGATTTACTGCACATTATGCAACAGCCAATATTATTTTAAACTAAATTCCACAGGAACAGTGTGATATCTAATGTATACAGGCCTATGAAAATACTGTGGCATAAGCCCGGGAAAAATGGATATATTTGCAAATAGTGTTCCACTGGACTCTTCTGTAAGTAAAAACAATCAGGCTTTAACTCAAAATCTGTCATAAAGTGTGACACAGTATCTTTTTTATTGAGTGTCAACAGAAAATTAAGAATCAAGGAGTTTTAGTAATTTATTCAATGCCACTTCTTGCCATCATTTTGAAATTGTTAAAATGGGTATAGTGAGTTCAGAAAGCAAACCTGATGTCTGCATGAGAGATGGAGCCACATTCGTGCTCTGGGTGGGATCACCTCTGCAGGAGAACGTTGTATTCTCTTTCAAAGGCAAAATGCTTCGAGGTTTTGCCTCTCTACTTTGAATGTACTTTTTTTTTTTAAGAGACAGAGAGCGGGTGTGGGGGGAGTGAGGAGGGACAGGGGGAGAGGAAGAGAGAGAATCTTAAGCAGGCTCCACGCCCAGGGTGAAGCCCAATCTCAGGCCTTGAGATCATGACCTAAGCCGAAATCAAGAGTGGGACGCTTAACTGACTGAGCCACCCAGGTGGCCCTGTAGGTACTTTTAAAGTTATACTTGTTCACCTACTGGCATTTATGAAATCCTGTATTTGGGATGCTTTTTCTATAATAAAATATTATCATTTGTAAAAAATTTTAAAAAGACAACAGTAAAACAAAAAAAGAAAAAAATTTTAAAAAGACAACAGTAACTGACCTGTATCCTTTGTCTCTTCTTTTTGCCCTAACCTCTATCCTGCTATCTGGAATGAGGATGTGATGGCAGGAGATCTAGTTGCTATCTTGGACCTGAAGACCATGGCCACATCCTCAAGATGATAGAGCAGTGAGCCAGAAGGAGCTGGGTCTCTCAGAATTTTATGGAGCAAACCCTGGACTGGACACTTAGCTGTGGAATTTTACATAAGAGGGAAAATATACCTTTATCCTGTTTTAGTCACCATTATGTTGAATTTTTATTTCTCAGAGGCAAAGTTATTCCTATCAAATACATACTTTTTCAATAACATTTGTTCTCTGATTTATATTTGGTTGTGGATATGCTGCAGGACAGGATGTTTCCTCTCCTTGATCCCCCCCCCCCCCACCTCACTCACAGATTATAGAGATGGTGTCACTATTAGCAAGAGAAAGGTTTTGTTTGTCTTGTGGGCTGCATGTGACAGATGAAGGCAAGTGCGGGCCAGGCCGGTGGCTGTCTTGGCCTGAGGGAGCCCAGGGCCACGCCCAGTGTTAGGGATCCTGCAGAAGGAAGGTGGGTGGGTAAAAAGACCCCAGAGTGCAAAGGAAGAGAAAAGTGTGAGAGACTAAAAGTTGAAGGGGCTCATAGCAAGCATCGGAATGGAATGGGATCTGTATGAACTGCCTGGTGATTGGCAAAATTGAGACACATGTCTATGGCCCCCTGACCAGGGTGTTTTTGAGGGGAGTTACTGGTGAATACTGCCTTCTCTAGGGGGATGGATGATACCTCCAAACCCCTCCAGATACTGCCAGCAAACTTATGGGTGACATTCTTATCTCTCTCCATTGAGGCATTTAAGCTTCTCCTGAGCAGAGTCTATATTTTATTCATAATTTTATCTACACTTCTTACCTAGTTCACAGTTTATAGAGATGCTAAATAAAGTTTTGGGGTCAATATTGATGAGCCTGATGATGACTGCTTTAGTTTTGCAATATCAGTACCTCCAAGAACTTTTTCCTGTATCAAAATCTGCAAAAGAATAAGGTACCTCATCCTCTCTGGGTCCCCTCCCCCACAGTGTTTAAAATGCCTCTTGGAATTTGCCTAAGTAAATATATACCTAACACATGTTTTTGTGCAGAAGGAGGCATTAATAGGCTAGGGTGGCTTTAGCCAAGTATTCGTTAGCTTATTTTGTTGATCTTTTTCTATTCCATTTGGAATTTTACTTCCCCCTTTCAGTTACAGGCAAAACAACCAGAAAGTGAGGATTCATTCACTTCCTAGTGAATGAATCGTTAATAAATATTTATTGAATGGATGAGTGAATAAATGATGTCAACACATTTCTATAAATCCTTGCTATAACCAGGTGATCATCACCTGCTTTAGTTACCAAAAGGACAATAATGGTGTGTTTATCAGTCAGTATTAACAGATTGATCTCTGATTATCACACAATCCCTGTAATCATACAGTCAATTGTGGGGTTATTCTTAGAAAGTGTATTGTAAGCTCTAAGGAGTGATTGTGGGAGCAAGTGAAACGTCAGCAGCATTCCTGTTCTCGGGCTGTTAAAAGCAATGGCCTGGTAGGAACAGGATCCCATGATCTCCTGGGGCAGGGCATAGATAAGGAGCTATAAAGGAAAGTAACCCTCAACCCCTGCCTTGGGCAATTGCTAGCACGAATATCCCATTCCTCCCTTATCCATAACCACCTCCCTGCGTGCCCAAGCATAGAGGAGGGTACAGGCCTGCTTTCCGGCTTCAAGATAATTGCCATCTCTTTGTATTCTTTCCCTATGCTTTGACACATCTGTCCTTGCTTCGCTGATAAAAAAAACTAAATAAAAGCTATGTGCACAATTCAGCCGCTGCTACTCTCCCCTGTAGAGGCAGCCCTGAACGACCCCTCAGATTGGTGTCTGAGAGCATTATTTTGGTGTGCAACGACATCAACTACCATAATAGTGGGATTATCAATCAATATTCACTGCATGTCAATTTCTGTTAGTGTGAGGAATCCACGAGATCCACTTTACACACTGAGTAGAAAATACACACAAATAGAGAATAATTTCATTCTAACATGTAAACATAGTACTCACTGTAAATAAAATAGGAGTTCAAAGGAGAAATATGCACACAGCCTGGAAGGAAAAGTTAAAGGTGACTTCATGGAACAGGTGAGCAGTGAAGAACAATTAGGATTTGGTGGGGCAACATGGAGGAAACAGTGATTCTAGGGGCTGGAAAATCATGAGCCAAGCTCATGGAGCAAGCTCATAAAGTTTTGAGCAGAGGAATAGCAAAAAGTACATTCTAGAATACTGGTCTGGTTGTGTTCACTGGGATAGAAACATGCTTTTCTTTCTTATCGCAACCATCGTGGGGGCCTAATCCATGTGTGTTGAGATGAATTAATGCCTTATTTATAATAGAAGTCATCACTCTCCCTCCTTTATATCAATGGGAATACAATAAATGACATGGTCCTCTTTCTCTTACCTCCCATTTTTCTTTCTTTTTAAATCTTCTCTGCTTTATCCACCTTCAGATTCATTGCCCATTTTTCTCTCCCTCCTTTCATTTCTTGGTCTGTTTGGAGTTTAAAGTAGAAGCACAGGACAGTGCTGCCTGCTGATTTCTGTGTCCAGCATGATGGAGGGCAGTCACTGTACTTATCACCTGTCATTTCCTCCCACAATGTTCCCACTCTGACTCCAGGAAGATGCCAGAACTATTTTTGCCAAGCCTTACAATATGGCATGTCTTCCAGCTCAAGCTACTGCATTAACATTTCCCAAAGTAGGATAATTTAGTTATCAGAAAAAAATGTATATGAGAAAAAGAAGGTTGTACCTTCTTGTCTATTTATGGGCATCATTCTTTTTTTTTTTAAGATTTTATTTATTTATCAGAGAGAGAGTGAACAAGTGGCAGGGGGCGTGCAGAGGGAGAGGGAGAAGCAGACTCCCTGCCTAGCAGGGAGCCTAACGACATGGCACTTGATTCCAGGACCCTGAGATCATGACCTGAGCTGAAGGCAGATGCTTAACCAACTAAGCCACCCCCGTGCCCAGGCATCATTATTTTCTGACAAGAATAATTTCTTTTTATAATCAGATAATTCAGTTTGAGTCCACTGCTTCTTTGTGATAGCAAGTGTCAGAATAAACATCGTGAATTAAATTTTGTTTGTTAAAGTTAATTAGGTCTTACGGCAGAATTTTGAGTCTGGTATACATGTATTCTGCACAGCTAGGAAATAAAATCAAATTGGATATTTTCTTTGATGACCAAATATGCTCACATTTAGTTTTGCTTTCATACAAAACATAATAAAGCACAAAGACATAAAAAAAATAAACTAAGAATCATCACCCATAATCCCACCCTATAGATACAAATTGTTAACCATTTGATAAACATATCCCTTTTTTCTTTTTTTCCTCTTTATTTATTTATATGACTTTAAATTTTAAAAAAAGAAAAAGCATTTTCTTTTCCAACTAGACAATATATAAATCAATATTGCTGCATAGCATTCCCTCTGTGGATGACTGTGTTTTCTTAGCCAATCTCCTATTCTTTAGTATTAAGATTGTTTTCCATGTTTTGATATCATAAACAGTATTGTGTTAAATATTCTTTTTCAAACATCTTATTACATCATCTCTATTTCCTTAAAATAAATTGTTTAATGCAGAATTTCTGTATTTAACAATAAACATTTAAAAATTTTTTCCATCCATAAGTCTGCTTCCCCGCCTGCCCCCCTTAACAGAACTTTTAGTTATGCTTTAACTTTAGGTAAAAAATACCAGGCCCAGATTCATTGTGAAGGCCCAAACTTTCTGGTTCAGGTGCTGGGTATATCTGCTCTTTTCCACATAAAAACCTTTCTCTATAAATAATCCGATAAATGAATTCTCACCTGAGGGTGAGCCTGTCTATTGTCATAGTTGGGAACAGACTTTGCTGACAGGTGCTAATTACTGAAAGAAGGAATGGATGAGGTGTGCCTGCCTGGGTTGGCATAAGTCATCTCTCCCACAGAGTTTACATTCGAACAGGAAGTCACCTGATGACGGAGAAATGGCCTTCTAATTATGTAATTTCAGCCACCTGTGAAGAAGTAGGGGGATATATTCTGGGTAAGGTGAAGACAATGAACTTTTCTTGTTATTTCTGCAAACTGCTCCACAGATTATGACTTATTCTGCCTACTCATTAGGGAAAGCTAAGTGGGGGCAGGGGGATATCTCTGAAATCCCAAATTTATGCTTTCCACTTTCTGGCCATGACATGGTATCCTCTGGCCTACTTACTGAAATGCTTCATTCCAAATGGTTTTATCTCATTGAGACTACTTATACGTTGAGCATCATTTTTCAAAATGTTCTTCTCCCTTTGTTGCCCAGCCTTGGACTCCATGGTCCAACTCTGTAATTGCCTCCTTGCGAACTGCCCTGACTCTGTTTCTCCATTCTCTCTCCATTTACTCATCTGGCAAAGCACCTGTCCTCCATCGTAAGTACACTTGTGCAACTGCATACTGTAGAAAGTGGCACAATGGTGCTGGTGAGTCTCACCTTAAGTATGTGTCACAGACTTCTATGGGCCCTTGACACTTCCCGGAAACCCCACCGCATTTCCTGCTCTTTAAGCTATTTATATTGTTCCCTTTCCTCTCTTCCTAACCTGATCCTCATCTTCCTCCTGCATCTTCACTTCCAACGGATGACTTAGCCTCGTATTTCATAAAGAAAATGGAAACAATTAGATAGGAACTTCCTCATCATCTCACTATTAACTACCCACGTCTGCTGCCCTCTATCCTATTATGGCGGAGGGAAAGGGGCCCCGTCCACGCAAAGCCAAACCTCTGCCTGTGCTCTGGCTATCATCCCTTCTTGCTACTCACAAGCTTCAGTCTCCACCTTCACTGTCTCCCTCTCAATCAGCCTCTTCAGCATCTTTTCATCTCTTATCCAGCATCCTAGATAACTCTACCCACATCTTACTCCAAGTCCCCTTCAGGTACCATGTCATTTTACTCCCCACTCACAAAAACAACTTGAAATAATGATCTGTACTCTGTGTCCCCACTTTTTTAAATTTTCATTTACTTTCAAACCCACTCCAAGTCTTCTGTTACTAAAACTAAACCCAATGCCAAACGTCATCCTCATCCGATATAGCTGTCCACACTGTTTGGGATGGATGTTCTTCTCTTTTGCCTCCCTGACACTCCCTGGTCCTCTTCCTACCTCCGAAGCCACTCTTTCCCAGTTGCCTTTGCTGGATTCTCCTCTTCTGGAACTCTAAATGCTGGCCTGCACCAGATCTCTCTTTCCCCGCTTCCTTCTTTCCAGAGGTGGTTCTCTCTTGGAAGCCCCCCGCTATTGGTAGTGTCTAAAGTCCAGTGACTCTGGGTTGCCTGGGTGGCTCAGTTGGTTAAGCATCCGACTCTTGATTTTGGCTCAGGTCATGGTCTCAGGGTAGTGGGATCGGGTCCTGCATTGGGCTCTGCACTCGGTGCAAGTTTGCTTGGGATTCTTCCTCTCCCTCTGCCTCTCCTCCTACTTGTGTTCTCACTCTCTCTCTCTCAAATTAAAAAAAAAATTAAAAATAAATAAAGTCAAGTGACTCTTAAATATCCATCTCTCTCACAATCTCTCCTCTGAACCACGGACTTCGTCTGACTTCTTACCTGTCATATCCATTCATGGGTCTAATAAGTATCTCAAAATTAACATATGCCCAATATGGGATGCTTGATTTTCCTGTTTCTCCCCATTTTATTCCTACCTCAAGTAGTGGTACTATCCCCCTTCCTGCGGACAGGCCAAAAGTCTTGAAGTTGTCCTTGAATTCTTCTCTCTTTCCCTCATTTACTAGATCCAATGCATTAACAAAACTTTATCCTCAAATTATATCTCAAATCTTCTTGCCTCTCTCCATCTCTACTGCCAACTGTAGTCAAAGCTGTCATCAATTCTCTCTTGAGTTGTTGGAAAAACAATTTAACTCCTTTCCCTTCTTTCATTTTTGTCCTTCCTCAATCCATTTTCCACTAAACACCCAAAATGACCTTTTTAAAAAATTAATCAACTCATGTTGTTCCTCTGCTTAAAATCCACCAGTGCGTTCCCATTGGATTTAGAATAAAGTCCAAACTCTTTACCCGACTCTAAGGTTGTCTCATGTGATCTGACCCCTGCTTCCCTTTCTGACCTTCACCTCAATCACTGTCTCCCACGCAGAGTGTGTTCCAGACCTACTTTCTGTTATTCAAACATGATAAACGCAGACCTGGCCCAGGGCCTTTATACTTGCTGAATCCTCTGCCTGGATCATTCTAGCTAAACCATTTGAAACTCACTATCCATTGTCCTGTTGTATGTCTTCGTAACTCTGAACTCCAAAATTTTCACTGAAGTATTTTACTCTTAGTGGATGCTCAATAAATATTTTTGGAACAAACAAATGACGCTGCTTAATGACAACGAAACTTGTTCACTGATTGATTTATGCTTTAATTATCTTCAGTAAAAAATATGCTTGGGCATCTGTCCAAAATCGAAGCAAGACTAAAGTTGAGGAAAATGCGAACAGAATTACGAGTAACATATTGGCACTCCTTCAGAGTCTGTCCTTTTAAATGCTGTATTTGAGATAGTTCCTGAGACTGTAATAAAATTATAATCTAGCTGTTTTTTCCCCCTAATCTATCCACCTCCCACTGTTGACAAGGCACAACTCTGACTCCCCTGCCAAAGCAGTGCTCTCTGCGCACTGAAGCTGGAATTTGTGACCAATGGGCAGGAATGAGGCAGACTGGCTACATGCTGCTCTCTATGCCAGCTACAGTATCCTCAGCAGCCGGCCCTATTCACACAGCTAACTCTAATATTTTCCCTTTGTCTTTGATACTCTGCATTCTGTTCTGAGAGGTCAAAGTATGGATTTATTTTTTATGTTTTCTACTCATATAGGGAGCTTCACCACGTATCTTTATGGGTAAAATATCCATCATTTTTCAATAGTGATTTTTGTGTTCTTTTCACTTTCTTCTCTGGAAGTGCTGTTCAACTTATTTGGTATTTCTCATTTTAGTCTCCTGGTCTCTGAAATAATGTTCATGGTTTTCTTTCTTATATTTCTAATCTGAATTCTGAAATGTGTCTTCCGGTCTATCTTCTCCTTCATTAATTCTCTCTCTACTCAAGTGTTTAGCTTGTCCATTGAGTTTTTTAAAAAATTCCAATTAGTATATTTTTCATGTGTAGGATTTCTATGGTTTTTTTCCAAATTAACATGTTCTTTTCCCCATAATATGCAATTCCTGCATTATAGAGTGTATTTCTTCTTTTACCTTGTTCAGTATTTTAAACACAATTATTTTAAAGATTCTTTCATGTTGTTCTAGTACTTCTCATTCTTAGACGGGAATGACCTTACTTGTGATTCTCCCTTGGGTGGTTTGTTTCCTGGATGGTTTGTAACTTTTACCTATGAGCTCATCTGTGGTGGATGCTGTTTCCTGTGAGTCCCACCTTCCTTGGTTTTGTAGACACATTACAAAGGGCAGGTTAGCTTCCTGTGGCTTCTCAGGATTGGTGGCCTTGAATGTTCTAGTCTGTTTCACAGATGGGACAACTCCTTGGCCTTATACAGGAGTTCTTGTGACACAGGTTAGTGGCTTCCGCTTCTGACATGTGTAAACATCATGTATTTGATCTGTGAACATTGGCTATATAAACATCAAAACCCCAGCTCCCAACTCCTGAAGCTTGTGTCGAGTTCTAATACCTTCTTCACCTGTGCAATTTTAGTGTTGCACGCTACTTTGACTTTGAGCTTACTGTTCATTCTCCAGACCTTAAAAGTTTCTTTCCTTTAACAAATATTTATCAAATGCCTATGAATGTGCTAGGCACAATGCTAAGCCTTAGAGAGTCAGTGATGAAGTAAATAATGTCTTTGCTCTCAAGCATTTTACTTTTTGAGAGATTTCTCTTTCTCCTCCCATGCTCTAAATGTCTTAGAAACAGTTCTGTTGTATTTTATCCAGCACTTCTGTGCATTTGGAGTGTATATGTATGTGGGGGTTACAGGGAGAGGGCGTCTTCCTGCAGCGGCTCCATCTGCCAGAACGCCCAGCCGTCCCTCTTCCCCCACCTGAGCCCAGTGAAGTTGAGAGGATGGTAAGGCTTCCGGCATACCTTGCAGACTGTGACTATATTTCTATCCACACCTAACCTGAGAGGCAGCTGAGTAGAATTAACTATTAAAAATGTGGACTTTGGAGCCTAAATTCCTAGGCTCCAAACCCAGCTGAGCCACTTAAGAGTTATATAGTCTTGGGCAAAAATCTCTCTTGGTGCCTCAGTTTCCTCGTCTGGAAAATCAGTCCAATAATAGTATCTTCCTTATATGCTTATTAAAAGGATTCAATGTCTAAAATGCTTAAAACAGTATCTGGCATATTGTAAGTACTTTAATTTTTAAAAAAGATTTTATTTATTTATTTTAGAGAAAGGTAGAGAGATAATCTGAGTTGGGGCAGGGGCAGAGGGAGAGGGAGAGAGAATCTCAAGCAGACTCTGTGCTGAGCACAGGGCCTGACATGGGGCCCGATCCTAGGACCCTGAGATCCTGAGCCAAAACCCAAGAGTGGGACGCTTAACCCACTGAGCCACCCAGGCGCCCCAGTAAATACTTACTAATTAGTAGCTGCCACACAAACATCAGTGGCTGCTCTTCACTGAATTGCATCCCCCACCCACCCAAAGTCATATGTTTAAGGGTTGGTGTCTGCATGCACACACCAAAGAAAGGCCACATGAGCCATGAGATAGCTGCCAAAAGAGCTTTTAAGAGTAGCCAAATCCGCTGCAACCTTGACCTGAGCCTTCTGGCTTTCAAAACTGTGAGAAAATAAATGTTTGCTGTTTAAGCCACACCAGTCTATGATATTTTGCCCTGGCAGCCTAAGAAGACTACTACAGTGACCCAGTGCTAAACACAATGCTCTACGCCTAGCAGGTCTTCAGGAGATGTTTATTGCTGCCTTTATTGCTGTATTTTGGCTTGTGTCGTCTGCAAGCCTTGCGGGTCAGGGCGTGTTGGTGAGATGGCCCGTCATAGCGGTCCACCGGTCCGGCTGGGCAGAGTGGTAAGCTGCAGCAAGATAGGGAGTTGGGAAACCAAACCAGGTCCAAACCGGGGGAATGTCTAAAGTCTCCATGGAGACTGCATTAGTTTGCTGGGGCTGCCATAGCAAAGTACCAGAGACTGGGCTTAAACAATAGACATTTATCTCCTCACTGTTCTGGAGGCTAGAAGTCCAAGATCAAGGAGTCAGCAGCATCTCCTCCAAGGCCTTTCTCCTAGATGTCTTCTGTCTGTATCTTCACATGGTTTTTCCTCTGTGTGTTTCTGTGTCCTAATCTCCTCTTTTTAGAAGGACACCAGTAGAATTGGATTAGGGCTTACCCTAATAACTTCATTTTTACCTAATTAATATGCCTCTTTGAAGGTCCTATCTCCAAATACAGTCACATTCTGAGGTACTGGGCCTTAGGTCTTCAACATGAATTTTGGGGGATACAATTCAGCCCATAACAAGGACAGAACAAATTCTGCTGGACACTTCCTTTCTCTGTGAGCATTTATTCCAGCCTATTCCTGTGTAGACTTGTCTGCTCCTGGAATGCGTTCATGGTGCCAAGTGATTTTGAACAGAAATAACCCAGGGCGCCTGGGTGGCTCAGTCGGTTAAGCTTCGACTCTTTATTTCGGCTCAGGTCCTGATCTCAGGGTTGTGAGATTGAGCCCTGTGTGGGGTTCCCTGCTCAGCGGGCAGTCTGCTTAAGACTCTCTCTGCCCCTCTGCTCCCCCCGCCTTGCTCTCTCGCTCTAAAATAAATAAATAAATCTTAAAAAAAAAAAAAAAGAAAGAAATACCCCTTTCTTCAGTCTCAACATGGCAAAACCCCGTGGGCTCATCAAAGCTCAGAAAAAAATGCTCCTACTTCTATGAAGCCTTCTCTCAATCCTGTATCCCACTCTCTTCTTTATCCTCCCCTCACTATAAAGTATCACATCCCTCCTCTGAACTCAGATAACAGCTTGTTGTCTGTGTTTTCCTTATGAACTCATTGCTTATATGGTTCTACACATTCCCCCAAATCTCTGATCAATGACTGACTTATTTTAAGACCTTACATGCTTAGGGGAACTTTTGCCAGCTACTGAGGTTGAGCCCTTTAGAAGCCTGGGTGGAAGAGGCATGAAATTAGTGTGAAATTATATATACCTTTACACAGGCAGATGGATACCTTGAGCAGGAGAGAATGTCATGCTAGAATGATGTGGAATTCTCAAGGACTTACACAAAAGGTCCATAGCAGAAGTGAATTGGGTTAGAATGGTTTTTTGTTTTGTTTTGTTTTGTTTTGTTTTTGGCAGGGACTTGATTAATTTCTACATAAAATACTTTAAAGGCTAGAGAAGTAAACATCTGAAATTTTTTTTCCATTTCATTTTAAATGGAGTTCCCAGGGTTTGACTCTTGTTTTGAATGATGTCTTTGTAACAAACTTCCTGTGTTGACAAGAGACACACTGCATTTTTGTAAATGTAGTTCCACAGAAATTCCAAATGTCTTACTAGTTTAAGGTCTTTATGCAATTTTTTTTGAGATTTCAAGTCCCTTAATCTTTATCATGTGTATGTCTCTATAACATAAACTATAATACAATTATAATATACAACTGTATCTCTAAATAATCCATAATAATACAATATATAAATATATACTATATCTCTATATAGTATATAAATAATATAATAATTATATTCAACTATATCCCTATAACATACCACTATAATAACATTTCAAGTAATGTGTTCCAATTTTTTAAACTTTTCCTAGTATCTTGACTTATTTTGCTTTAAATTATTTATCAACAGCGATCTGAACACCTACTGAAAATTTTCAGCTTTAAGCTTTTCCCTTTATTTTAGTTTCATATTATTAAGGTAGAGTGGAAATGGGACAAATTGGCTCTGCATCTCTGCTCTGCCAGAAATCAATCTGCTTCTACATAAAAGTTGTTCAAACGCCATTGACTCAAATTTTAGCAGAACCAGGACATCACAACCAAATGTCTCTGTTTTATAAGACAGAGTGATTTGAGCATGACCGTATTTTAAAATACAAATAAAATTTTTTTATCACTCTAGCGACAAGTTTATTGTTATATTTTTACTTACAGCTTTTCTATTCTTGGTGCCTCATATTTTAAGGCAACAGCCTTCTTTCATGTAGCATTAGAAGCATGCAGCAAATTTTTGAAATGTTAATAATCATAATGTAGCCTAGATAAGAAACATTAGTATTAAAAGCCTGGAGAAATGTAAGACTGAGAAGAAGTCCAACTGAAAGTGTTTACACAAAATTGTCTAATTCTTATAGACGTGAAGTTGATGCATAGAAGCCAATAAATAGTCTCTTTTCCTTCCCCTTTCTTCCCCTCATCGCCTTGCTGCCCACACAATGAGAAACTCTCATCTTGCCTCATTCCTGGTCCAGAGAGATGGAAAAACACAATTCTCACCCCAGTTCAGTTCCATGACTTCTGGCAGAGTCTGTGCAGAGGTCAAAGCTGCCCGTGATTTTCCACTGTTGCTGGACATAAACCTGGGGAGAAGGCGGGGATTTTAGAGTCTGAGTGTGCTCTACCCACTATTGCGGGTCAGCCTGTTGTGTGGAGGAGCCTGTGAGGAACAGGGCCTGGAGCAAACCAGTGCTAAGTCAATATTTGTTGATGAATGAATGAGTAGAAAAAAATGATAGCTTATATTTTTATTAGTATATAAAAGTTATAGGTAATTGCCCTCTCCTTCAGTTTTGAGAAGGAAACAAAGAACTTTTTTCATTGTCATCGTTTCTTCATCTTTACTTTCAACACTGCTGAAACTTTCTCCTGAGAGGAGGATTTAAGATTTCTTGATTCCGTTCCAGCAGTATTCATATGCTTCTCTTCTCGCTCAGCACAGTTTTCTTTTCAGAGAAACGAAAAGCTCCTCTTGTCACGGTGGTGGTCCCTGGTTTTGGGTGTGTGAGGAAGAGACACATCTCCTGGGATGTTCTGATGAATGGGGACTGGACTGGGGGAAGCTCCCAAGGCGGGGGTGCCTGCACTGACAGAAGTCTGAGAGCAGAGAGAGTTCCGCTGGTAGTAGATCTCTCAGCTTCAGCTTGTCGCGTAAAGCCTTTATGTCGCCTTCATTTTTGAATGGTATTTTCTGCAGGTAGAGAATGCTAGGTTGAGGGATTTTTGGCTTGCTTTCCATTGGCACTTTAAAGATTTTGCTCCAAGGTCCTCTGACTTCTACAGTTTCTCCTGAGGAGTCTTTTGTTATTCTTGCTTTTGAACGTGATATCTTTTTCTCCCTGGCTGCTTTTAAAATTTTGTCTTGATCAATGTTCTCCAGCAAATTTATTATGGCATGCCAGGGTATTCTTCTGTCTCTACTTAATATATCCAATCTTTCCTCTGGCTTCTTGAAAATACAGAATATAGTTATAACAGATGTTTTAAGGTCCATGCCTGCTAATTCTATTATCTTTGTCATTTCTGGGTTTTGTTTTTATTAGTGTACTTCTCTTTTTGTCCCCCAAGTCTGTATTATTTTATTATAGAGATCTGCTAACATAGGTTAATGATTATAAAACAATACTAATGACATTTCAAGTTATATACCTACAATCCACCAACAAATTACTGATCTACACATAGCTTATCATATTTCAAAAGCTACTCAAGCACCTTTTCTTGAAATTATGATTACATTTGCTGTTGGGATTACATAGTGTTAAAATTACAAAAATTTATTTTGAATTTTCATTATCTGCTCCAACAATATTAAATTAGTATTGAATTATTCTTGATACTCCCATAATGTTTGTGTACAAAGTATTTTTCCAGTTTAATTGAGATACAATTGACATATAACATAGTATTAGTTTTAGGTATACAACAAGATGATTTGACATGCATATATTGTGAAATGATTACCACAATAAAGTTAGTTAACATCCATCACCTCACATAGTTACAATTTTTTTTTTTGAGTGATGAGAACTTTTAAGATCTACTTAGCAACTTTCAAAGATATAATACCGTATTATTAGCTACAGTCACCATGCTATACATTACATCCCCAGGACTTACTTATCTTAAATGGACTTTTCTCCTGGTTGTTAGTCATATTTTCTTGCTTCTTGGTATGCCTTTTTTATTGAAAATCTCTATAATGAATTTTACACTGTTGGATAATGCATCCATTTAAAATGTGCTGCACTTGGTTCTGACACACCCATAGGTTATTACAGATATTTGATCCTTTTTGCTTTTGCCTTTTATTAGGGTGGGTCAAGAGCAGCTTTTAGTCTAGGGTTAATTTAGCCCTGCTACTAAGGTGAGAAACTTCTGAGGACTCTCCCTGATGTTCCACCTATTACAAAGTCTTTTCATGCAGGCTGGTGGGAGGGAGAACTGTCCCCAGCCTGCGTGAGCCCCGAGAACTGACCTGCTTCCCACCGGTTCTCCCCCCAGCACCCACAGAGCAGTGCCCCGCCAGAGACCTGTCCGCAGCTATGCAGCACGGCTCCTCTGTGCCACTGGCTTCTCCCTAGACTTCCCCACAAGTTCTAGCCGCCTCGGCCTCTTTGAACTTCAGTCTCTTGTCCCTTCAGCTCAATGAGACCAGCAGGTTCTGTTTGGGTTCCCATTGGTTGAACTGCAGCCTGAACACTCTGTCCAGGGCCACACTCTCAGGTCTCTCATTTTGATTTCTTTTTCTCTCAGGGCTCAGTTCTCTGTGTCTGCATGCCAGTGCTCTTTTATTTTATTTTATTTTATTTATTTTATTTATTTATTTGACAGAGAGAGACACAGTGAGAGAGGGAACACAAGCAGGGGGAGCGGGAGAGGGAGAAGCAGGCTTCCCGCTGAGCAGGGAGCCCGATGCGGGACTCGATCCCAGGACCCTGGGATCATGACCTGAGCCGAAGGCAGACGCTTAATGACTGAGCCACCCAGGCGCCCTGCCAGTGCCCTTTTTAAAACAGTTTTCCCCCCATATATTTTGCCTGGTTTTCTAGTTGTTTATGGTGGGAGGACAATTTCCCTAACAGTAATCCTTTGTGGGCAGACACAGAAGTCCCTTGTAGGGTAGTTTTACATGTGCTTCTCCAGGGCCCCAGACATTGGCCATTTTTATGGGAACTTTTGGCTTGAGATTCCTACACCATGTGGTGCTGTAAATTTGGACCCCACAAGCATGCAATGCTGGCTTGAGGAATCCGTTAACTTTGTTTTTCTACCCAGAACCACCCCCAGGCAGATGGCAGGCTTCCGTGTAGCTTCTCCCCATCAGTTGGTGATATTTTTACCGTTCCCAATTTTTTGACTAAGCTACCCTTCACGTACCCCGGTTTGTGCAGGACCGTGCATACAGCTGCACATCTTCAACAGTCGGAGTCACGTCTCTTGTTCTGACGTGGGTGTTAACTCTAGTCCCAGGCCAGAGGGGCTTTATCTAGGTAGAATTAATACTTTTGCATTATGGCATCTGTGCATATTTGACTTTTAGGTACTTGTGATGTTTTAGATCATTTATCCTAGTAATAGCTCAGCTTTATGATTTTAACTTACAATGTTTAACTGATTGTGATTTTGTGTTGAAGCCTTACTGAGTTTATATACAAAATGAGAACATTTGGGCACCTGGGTGGCTCAGTCGTTAAGCGTCTGCCTTCGGCTCAGGTCATGATCCCAGGGTCCTGGGATCGAGCCCCACATTGGGCACCCTGCTCAGCAGGAAGCCTGCTTCTCCCTCTCCCACTCCCCCTGCTTGTGTTCTTGCTCTCGCTGTGTCTCTCTCTGTCAAATAAATAAATAAAATCTTTAAAAAAAAAAAATGAGAACATTTAAGAGAACTCAAATTTTCCATTTCAATATGCTTAGTTTCATAGGTAATTAAAGTTATTTAAGTTTTTGGAAAGTTTTTGTTTGTTATGTCAGACGACAGTAGTACCTAAAATGGAAAGCCAATAGATTAATTTATAAATACAGTTTAATAAGTCAAAGGGAATTTAGATATACTATTAAGGCACCCTTAACTCTTTTCAATGGCTAGATTTTTAAATAGAAAAATAAGATTTTAAAGCTAACCTTCAAGGATTTAGGAAGATCTAGATTTTTAAATTTATTACTTTAATAGATTGAATATTAATCTTATAAAACAAAACTCTGAATAGTCTTTTTTGTGCTCCAATATGATTCTCTGTGTACCAGTAGCTCACATTCAGCAGGTCCAGATTCATGCATTCTCATGAGTTAGAAAGACTTTCAGCATCATTAAATTGATAGATCTATACTTTTGTTCTATTTTCCCCTGTAGAAACAGCAGCTTTTTACATAAGCCATCAAATCATAATGTAGTTGATTTAGTTTGGTTGTTAAAATGGTTGAAATAATTCTTATTTTTTGGGCGAGAGAGCGGGGGTGGGGGGTGGTGCAGGAGGGGCAGAAGGAGAGAGAGAAAATCTTAAGCAGGCCTCACACCCAGCACGGAGTCTGACGTGGGGCTCCATCTCACGACCCTGAGATCATGACCTGAGCTGAAATCAAGAGTCAGACACTTAACCGACTGAGCCATCCAGGCGCCCCTGAAATATTTCTTATAACCATCTTGTTGAGGAGTCTCAGCTTATGGAGCTATGAGTATGAAAGCATTTTTCTCCCTTGCTGCCACCTTGTTTCATCAAGTCCCTCTGGACTGGATGGCAGGGATCTCAGTGATGCACACTTTGATTTCACAAATTTTCACACAATTTCAGAACTTAGGACACACTGTTTTAAAATTGTGTTTTCATTGGATTCAAAGTCCTTCTTGTTTTCTCTCTGGTCTGGGCTCCAGAGGTATGGAACTCGGGGCCGGGGTAGCAGGTTCTGCTCACACACACACCTCCCTTCTTCCCTTCCCCCCACACTGGTGACTTTGCTGCGGTTCTTACGAGGGGTGCATTTGGGGTTCTGAGGAGAGTCTTGGGGGCCTCTCACCTGCACAGCTCCTGCTTTTCTCCTTTCTCCTCTCTTCAGCTCCCCTGCTGATGTCTACTTTCCTTTGGTCCCCTTGTCCAGAGAGAGCCCTCTTGCTGAAGGAGGGAAAGCTTCAGACTGCTCAAGGTCAGCTGCCCTTGGCAGGGTCCCTTTGACCCTTGAGAAGCTCATCTACTTGCCATGCCTGTTAGCAACAGCACAGCATCTCTCTGCTGCCTGGTGTTCAATGTCATGGCAACAGCAGGGGGGCACTTGGCTGCACAAGGGAATCAGACGAGAGGCAATTTCTAGTCCTGAACTTTGCAAAGGAGAGGATGCGTAGGTGTACCTCCAAACTTATAAGGGAGTCTGTTGTCCCATCCCTGACCTTTGGCAGGAGGATGGAGAAGGGAAACCTCTTTTTATCATAACTGTTTTCCTCCAGTGGTGTGTGAGTGAGCACAAGTGTGCATGTTTGTGTGTGTGTGTGTGAAGGGGGTGTGGGTGTGTGATGGTGATGGCGGTGGTTGGGGGGAGAGATGGGGGGAGAACCAAATTTCCTAAAGCATAATGCTGCCTGTCAGCAAGCCCTGCAAAGAGGGGTGGCTCCAAAGCTAGCAGTTCTCTGAACTCAGAATCAGGGTTCTTTTCTTTTAGCTGTGCGCCCTTAGTCGACAGTTCTGGCAGTAGACTCCCACACTGTCTTATTATCCTTAACTGACACATTACATGCAATTACTTTGGGTATCTTAACAATGGGATCGACTTGATTGTACAGTAAGCCACCAGATGTACAGTGACAGAGCAATTTCACACCCCTGACCCTCAGTTGACCTTGGATGGCTCATCTGATCATGCTAGGAAGGTACTGCTTTAATCAAAAGGAATTTAAATCAGAAGATGTGCTATAAGATGTGGTGGGAAGGATGCAGCAGAGACCACGCCACTGAGCAGCCGAACAGGAAGAATGAGAAAAACACTGATGGGAAAGAGGAGAGGTGTGAGGACTGTTTATTAATATGGAGGAGGCTCCAAATCACAAGACCGCCAACAGAAATGCAGGTCACTATCATTAACAACACACAAAACATACCGCTTGGCTTAACAATTCGTCCCCCTTTTGACAGGATGCTGAACTATGATCGCAACCCATGAGAATTTCCTGGGAAAGGTCTAGCCAAGTCCAAACGCTGTTCCACAACACATTCATCTGCTCTCTGACCATCATTCAACATCCCTCTAGCTTTATTCTGGTCTTTTCCTTAAAACCGTTTCCTAATATTTGTGCTACCAATGGCATTTTCTTAACGCAGAATTTGTAGATAAAGAAAAACTATTAAAATGTTGTTAGTTGATGCTTTTTTATATGAATAAGAGATTGACAATTTTCCCCCGAACCAGCACAAAAATAGGGAGTAGAAAGCAGGAAGGCTTCCTTACACTTAACCCAAGCCATTCGCACACAAGTAACACAAGGCAGCTCAGCGCAGCTCCCCTCGAGCAACCTCCTGGTCACTTGGCCTTCTTGTGGCCTTTCTGGGGCTGCTCAGTGGCCTTCCTTGCCTCCTCCTCCGGGATGAACACACTGATAGTGAAGTCGCTTATCTCTGAGCCATACTTGTTCTTCACAACCAGCCCGTATTTGCCGGAGTCGGTGGTGCTCACCCCACTGACGGTGAAGTAGGCAGTCTTGCCGGCCTCGAACTTGACGCTACAGTGGTCATCTGGGACCAGGGGCTTCTCGTTCTTTAACCAGGAAACCTCTGGAGTTGGGTCGCCCCAAACGATGCAGGTGAGATTAAGCGCCTGCAAAACACGTTTTATGAGAGGGAAGGAGATAGATCAGGTACCATGATCCAGCTTCAAGAACCCTTCTGGTGGTTTGGCAGGAGCTGAAGGAGGATAAATATAAAGCCCCTGGAATGACGGGTAGAGTTATGTGGGGTATGCACCTGCATGAATTACAATTTGACTTCAGTCCTAGCTAGGTTTCTGGACCTAGAGACCTCAGCTTTCTGGCTTTGGGGAGGCTTATCATCAAAGCCACACGGAATTTGCTTCCAGTTCCCAGCTGCACTCTTGCTGTCATAAACACATAGATGCCTTTTGCTCTCGTGTGGCATTTGGATTCTGTCTCACTAGAGAAATCTCATTGCCATAATCACCACCTGCTCATTTTGCATTTCGTCTGCCTCCCAGAGCCCAGCAGCAGAATCATGACCACTGTTTCATATAATGGGATTCATTTTCAGGTTCCATCTCCCTCCTTTTATTTCTCCCCTCAAACCCCACCCAGTCTGTTGTAGTTGCAAAGGTGCCCTACCAAAATGTATTCCTATTTCCTGATATTTTATTATATTACCATCTGTGCTGAAACCCTCTTACTTTAAAAGATCAATGTTTGGGCCTATAGTTTTACTTTACCATACTTTTTTTTGTTGAAAAATTTAAGGATAATTGTAGATTCAGAAATGGCTGTAAAAAATAATAGAGAGATTGTATGTGCCCTTACCCAGTTTCGCCCAACAGTAACACTTTACAAAACTATAGTGTAATAACACAACCAGTACATTGACAGTGATGCAATCCACGGTTATTATTCAGATCTCCCCAGTTTGGCCTATACTCATTGGTGCTTGTTTGTGTGGGGTTCTATTCAATTTTATCCCTTGTCCTAGCTCCTCTCAGTCAAGAGAAAGAACATTTCCGTCACAAGGATCTCTCATGTTGCCCTTTATACCCACACCCACACCCTGCCCGCAACCTCCCAACCTCATTTCTAACTCCTGGTAACCACCAATCCATTTTCCATTTCTAAAATTGTGTAATTTCCAAAGCATTATATAAATAGCATTGTATAGCATGTAACTTTTTGAGACTGCCTTTTCTACTTGGCATAATTCCTTGCAGATTCATCCAAGTTACTGCAGGGATCAACAGTTTGTCCCTTTGTATGGCTCAGTAGTGTGCCATGGTGTATATATATATATATATATACACTTATAAAGGTCATCTGGGCTGTTTCCAGTTTGGGGCTATTATGAATAAAGCTGCTATTGAATATATACAGGTTTTTCTGTGAACATAAATGTTAATTTCTTTATGATAAATGACCAGGAGTACAACTACTGGGTCATATGATAAATGTATGTTTTCTTTTTTGAGAAATTGCCAAACTGTTTTCACGAGTGGCTATACAATCTTGGCTTACATTTCTACCAGCAATGTACGAGTGATTCCGTTTCTCTGCATCCTTATCAGCATTTGTTGTTGTCACTGTTTTTATTTTAGCAATTCTGATAGGTGTTATGATATTTCACTGCGGTTTTAATTTGCATTTCTCTGATGGCCAACAATGTTGAATTTACTTCACATTTTATTTTATTTTTTTTTTAAATTTTATTTATTTGACAGAGAGAGACACAGCGAGAGAGGCAACACAAGCTGGGGGAGTGGGGGAGGGAGAAGCAGGCTGTCTGCTGAGCAGGGAGCCCGATGTGGGGCTCGATCCCAGGACCCCGGGATCGTGACCTGAACCGAAGGCAGACGCTCAATGACTGAGCCACCCAGGCGCCCCTACTTCACATTTTAAATTCCATTCTTGCATTTTTTTTTCTTACCGAAATCCAGAAAGTATAAGGAAAAGAACTAGGGCTCACAATATACAGGAAAGGGATATTCTTCTAAATATCCCTCTAAAGGGTCTTATATGATCACTTATTACCTCTTCTATAAGAGTATTGTTTTTTTTTTAAGATTTTATTTATTTATTTGACAGAGAGAGACAAAGCGAGAGAAGGAACACAAGCAGGGGGAATGGGAGAGGGAGAAGCAGCCTTCCTGCTGAGCAGGGAGCCTGATGCGATGCAGGGGTCCATCCCAGGACCCTGGGATCATGACCTGAGCCGAAGGCAGATGCATAACGACTGAGCCACCCAGGCACCCCAAGAGTATTGTTTAAAACTGGGAGATAAGGAATCTTTTCCCTTCCATGGTTAATTAGCATTTCTTACTGAATTATCCTATAAACACATTTCAGCAAGAAAAATAGGCTATTGCCATCAAACTTATCCAAGCGGACCTGGGGTTAAAACTTTTTTTTTTCTTTTTTCTCTTTAAGTAGGCTCCATGCCCAACGTGGGGCTTGAACTCATGAGCCTGAGATCAAGAGTTGCATGCTCTACTGACTGAGCCAGCCAGGTGCCCCTTGGGGGTTAAAACTTTTAACAAAACCAAACCAAACTCCCAAATACCTTAGGTGTCATGGAAAACTACTATCCATACTTTAGATTTATTTCCGTTATAGATCACAAAGTCCTTTCCCATACATTCTCTCTCCGAATTCTCACTACAACCCAGTGAGCTGAATATTGTGAACCCCATTAAATGAGGAACATGAGAAACGGAGTTTAAAGACAAAAGCAACCTTGCAATGGTAGAGCTTCAGGTCGGCTGTGGTCATATATATTCCACCCGTGAAGAAATGCAGCTGGATGAAACCTGCCTCTCACTAAAGCCTTTCCACATGCCTTGTTTTATCCCTAGTCTACCTATCATATGTCTTCATTGGGAAAAGGTTTTGTTTCACTACAAGTACCTGTCCATTATGGCTGGCTTATTGAATTTGTCTTAATGAAACAGAGGGATGAAGAAAGCAAATCCAGGTTAGAAATTATGTTCATTGCTTTTGAAACAGAGGGATGAAGAAAGTGAATCCAGGTTAGAAATTATGTTCATTGCTTCTCAGAGAGATTATTACAGAGCCAGGAAATACTAGTTTAAAGTTAAATGGAAAGAAGTCAGTTTTTGGGGCGCCTGGGTGGCTCAGTCAGTTAAGCATCTGCCTTTGGCTCAGGTCATGATCCCAGGGTCCTGGGATCCAGCCCCGCATCAGGCTCCCTGCTCGGCGGGGAGTCTGCTTCTCCCTCTCCCTCCACCTCCTCCACCCTCTTTGTGCTCTCTCTCTCTCTCAATTTTATTTATAATAAATAAATAAAATCTTTTAAAAAAAAAGAAATAAATCAGTTTTCAACTGAAACAGAGCCTATAGAAATTCATGGAGCAGGATGTTTCCCTTCAGAGGTAAAGTATTTGACAGGACAGCCCATTTTCCACTAGGTGTTAGAGGTTGCATCTTTCTCCAATTATATTTGTCATATAGTTGTGATTGAACCTTTTTTGCTTCTTGTGATATGAAAGGGTACCTCTGGAAAGAGACTAAGTGGTCTACATGTGACCACATAAGGCGAACTTGTATCCTGATGCTTGGCCTACAAACTGTTAAGATGACTGGAAAATGGACTGCATTTTGAATCTTGTATTTGGCTACTCTGATGTCAAGCCTAAGCAGCAGTGGCTTAAGATGAAGATGGTGGGAGCTCTTGGACGGAACGAAGTCTGGGGCACTGGAATCCATTGCTAGTGTGGAAGAAGCAGGGACAGGAGGGCTCCATGCTTACCTTGCCTTCCTGGATGGTGACCACATCGGGGAGTCCACCCAACACTCGGGCACGATCTGCAAGCATAGGTGTTTCTGGTTAATCACTGAAATGATGAGCGCCAGTGATCACATTCACAGAAACACCCCAGGGACTAACTCTCCAATTTAGTTTCCTTCTCCTTACAGTTATTTTATACCTGTTTTTAACATGAAAATTAGAAAAGGATCCAGTAATTTTAGATGTTAATCCTTCCTCACACAGATAAATTGTGTGCGTGGCTGCCTCTACCTATTCCTAAATTATCAGCTTGAGATGGCTTCGTGGTATTAAGACCTGCTCTATAATTTTCATGACTATTTTCAGCCCTGGCCCTTCTGTAGCTCAGTGGGGCTCAGTTCAAGGAAGCAAAAGCAGATCTCTATGGACAGCTTCCAAGTCGGCTTGGCCTCCTTGAAGGGCTTCCCTTTCATTTAAAAAAAAAAAAAGGTTGCATAATTGGAGGCTGAATGCCATGAGATCTGGAGGCTTGCGCAGATGTGGGCTTTCTTTGAGGCCTTTCCTAGAGAGCTTCCCTTTTTTGTCCCCTGGTAGTTCTTGGTGTATAGGGCTATGTAGGGTTACTATCTATGACCATGAAGTACAAAGGCCCCCAGCTGAGGGGACAAGGTGTGGGAAGGGTGCTGAATTCCAGAGCTGACCTCTCGCTCCACCCAGCCCTGTGCTCTGGGTGTGACTGGCTCAGCCAGGGAAGGACGCCTCCCTGTAATCTGCTCAAAGGTACACTGTCTTGACACTAACGCAGTGGCCACCACCCTCTCAATTTTAGGCCTACTTCAATTAATGTGTGACTCTAGATCCTATTTCTACAACTCCCTTCTCCACTAAGTCAGACTAAAGCTTTGAACAAGCCTTGAATCTTGATTGCATTCTCCTGCTGATTCCATTGCACCTTGGACCACCTGTAAGCTCAACTCATCATCTGGCTCCTACACCACCCGATGTGTGACATCAGGCAAGTCACCTCACTGTGTGGACCCTAGTCTCCTAATATGTGGAATGGGGGAAGGGTTGCGTTACCCCTGTGGACATGAAGTTACCCAGATCTGTGCCATAGCATCCGTGGGATTCCTCTGGGGGCCCAGGGAGGAGGTCTGAGGAGGGGCATTGAGTCAGGGAGCCTGGACCCCATCCCACCTTCAATTACGCTAACTTGGCTTTTACCTATTTTACATCTTGGATCTGTGTGAATTTGTTTGAATTAAGCATCCCTCGGCTTACAAAAGGTTAAACACAGGGGGCCAGAAGAGCACTCAAGTCTCTTCCAGCTCTAAACTGCTTCGATGCAGAAACTTGAGAAAGAATTCATGAACTGGAGGGAGGGGCAGGCTCCTTGCTCACCAGAGTTCAAGAATGGGGAGTGGCCATCAACTTTGGACTCTGGCTTTGCTTGTGCATACAGGCGCGGGAGGGGCACACTTGTTCCCAACAAGAAGCGCTCCCCTCTGGCGCTGCCCCCCCCCCCGCCCCGGCACGCCCGGTGCTGGTGTGGGCATCAGCCCCGTTCACCACTAGCCGCTGCCTTACCACTCAGGAGCCCAGCCCAAGAAGGGGGAGAAGGAGAGAGCGGGAAGGAGAGAGGAAGGCAGTCCAGAGTGCAAAGTTCCATCCTGAATGACCTGGAGCTACAGAAAGGCTGGCAGAACACTTCACTTCTCACTCCCCCTCCTGGTTCCCTTCCATTCCAGCTCAGGACTGACTACAACGTTAGCCCTCAACAATTTTCAAACCCTGCCTCACACACTCAGAGAGAACCTGAATGATTATGGTAATTAGTTCATGACTCTCGGAATCCTAAAAGATTGAATTCTAGAAATCTCCACATATGAGGCCAACAGTTGACAGAAGTTAGTAGTGAGCACGTTTGTGAGTACACAGATTTGACAGCTTGGTGTTTGTTCACTCAGACTGTGAAGAATTCAAGAAGGCCTTCTTTGGCTTCTTTTATCCTACAGGGGCTCTTAGGAAAATGCAGGAGTATTTGTCGGGAGACCAGTCACAGTGATTTTCCTGATGTCACATTTACAGTTTCTTATTTATTCTTTAATAGAGATACATTTTTCTGATACATTGTGCCTGCTGCAAGTGATTAACAACTTATTGTGTAACTTGTGCCCAGAGATTTCTCAGGACACCCAGGGGTTAGCTCAAGTCAAGAGCTCAGTGACATTCTTAAAATGTAATCTGACACCTTCTTTTCACAGACGTTCTTACTCAAGAGACTAAATGAAAACATATGTAGAACACCTAAGATTAAAAAAAAAATGAAAGACTCTCTGTCTGCAGTCACAATAAAAAAATAAAAGCTATGTTTTGAGACTATGCCAGGAATAAATGGGAAGGGGGTTTACTTACTTTTCTCGGCAATGGCAGCTTGTCTGTGGTTGAGAGAACCAAACAAACATGCAAACAAAGAAGAATTTTGTTTTAGTGGTACTTCAAAGTAGCGAACCTTGACTGCATTTCATTGCCTCAGAGACATTTTGCTGCTCAACAAAGCAGTGGGAAGTGTGGTTTTTAGGCATCTGCCAAAATGAAAGACCCTCTCTAACTCTCAGGTGGGGGAGCAGCACATCATGTTCCAGAGAAATCAGGGCACACAAATGGCAAGGGACTTACTTTAGTCTCTGGAATTCAGCAAAGGCTTCATCATATGCTTGAAGAGAAAAAACGAGAAGTTAGAATGTTCTCACCCAGAACTGACAACACACAGCAGTGGATTGAAATTCGCAGACTGAGGTCAGTGTGGTCAGTCCAGACATGACTAAGCTGACTGAATAAGACTGTGCCTGCCCGTTGACTCTGCAACATGATGGACTTCACAGGACAAGCAAATACTTCCTAGGTAGAAAAGATGAAGTAGTGGATTTTAGAAGCTCCCAATTCAGTGAGAGACCTTCCTTTCAAGCAGAGAGACAAAGATTAGCTCTGCCAAAGATAAAATGGTAATAAAGGTGGTTGTGTGATAAGCATCCTGAACATCAAAAAGGCTTTCCTCTTATTAAATCATCCCACTCGGCACAGCCTCTGAGCTCGACAATTAAATGTTTCCATATTACACGGTCTGGCCCGTCTATCTGTGTTAAAGGGCACAGGAGCGATGGAGCTCCCAGCCTGGGCCAGTGTTGTCCTGAAGCAATGCTTCTAAGCTGGGCAGGAGCCCAGAGAAAAGACAGTGAGACAAGGAAATGAGAGCTACAGAGTTCTAAAATCTTTCTTCCCCCCGAGCCTGCGGAAGCCACTTTGAATAATTCAGGCGAAAAGGCAGCTTTATTTTGAAATCTCTCTCACCTCCTCTTTAAGCTCCTATGTGGTCTGGGAATCATCATATTTTATGTCTAGAAAGTATTTACCGTCCCCCTCCTTTTACGGAGGGGAAAAATAAGCATAAAAAGTCAGGCTTCAAGTCTCTGGAGGTAGACCAGTTAGGCTAAGCCAGGCTAAGCATTCAGTTCTCTTCCTTTTGCCCACACTACACTAAAGAAGAGCTGGGCCCTGCTGAACCAATCTGCTTGGGTGGGCCAGAGAGTAAAAGAAATTTTTTTTTTAAGTTTTAAATTTATCCACCCCCTTCCTGTTTCCCGGTTTCGGCTGTGTTTCAAAATGTCAGACGCACTGCAGAAGAAATCCCCTGTTACTGCAGTGTGTGCCTCAGGCACGGCGGGGCCTGCAGGCAGCCACTCCCATCTTTCTAGTCCTCATGGGTGGGGGATGGGGGGGGAGGGGGGGAGGGGTGTGTGTGGGGGGGGGGGGGAAGGGTCTGGGGGCTCAGCCCAAAACAATTCAAGGCAGGACTGCTGAAAGGCTGTGCTCTTAATTGTGAGTCTACTCTCTGCGGATTAAAAACACTAAGAGTTCGGGGCGCCTGGGTGGCTCAGTCGTTAGGTGTCTGCCTTCGGCTCAGGTCATGATCCCAGGGTCCTGGGATCGAGCCCCGCATGGGGCTCCCTGCTCCACAGGAAGCCTGCTTCTCCCTCCCCCACTCCCTCTGCTTGTGTTCCCTCTGTCGCTGTGTCTTTCTCTGTCAAATAAATAAATAAAATCTTTAAAAAAAAACAACAAAAAAAACCAAACCACTAAGAGTTCTGGAATATTCAGATCGCATTTTAGTGTATGAAGGAGTGGAAGAAAAAGTCAGTCCAGGGTCTCCCTGAGGAATGTTAGGCAGAATCTAGACGGAGCAGTGGAAGGACCGCCCTAAGGCAGAGTCCCAAGTCCTTGAGGGGGAATGATAGAGACAGGAGCTGGAGGCAAGGACAGTGATAAATAAGCTACACATTAAAAGCCCCGGGGCACAACATCCTGACCCTGTGGTTTCCAAGACCTTGGGGCTGACAGATCAAGAGCCACAGTTGCAGAACACATGCTCCCTCTCCTTGTCCACGTCTCTAAACTGTGTAACTTGTGGCTGCTAGTTGCATGTTACCTCTGTATCTGTCCATGTCTCTCCATAGTTCCTGCTCCTCTTCCCTCTTCTCTCCAGATGCCCCCATTCTCTCAGCAGATGACCAAGACATCTGAGGCCATAAGGACCCAACTTCTCCAACTTTCTTCTCTTCTCCTCAATATTAATCTTTGCTTATTCATATTTACCCACCCGCCCCTCTCTGATTTCTGAAGAAAAGGGATCCCTGCTCCTTTCCAAAGTCAACACTTTCACCCCTGCCCTGGATCTCAGACTTTCCATTCTTCAGAACATGGATACATTGGTTATTCCTCATCACTCACAACTTCCAGCTCAACTGAATTCTTAAACTCTGTGAAACATGCTCAAATTCCAATCACCGTAACAATTCTTTTTCAGTGCTTGTTCTTGCTTGTTCTTGTGACTGTAAATCAACCTGCCCTCCTTTGTGAGCATCTTGAAAAGGGAGTCCTTGCTCTCCGTGTTTATTGTCTCTACTTTATACTTTCACTGATTCTCCAAGACCCATTGAATTCTTGTTTCTACCACCATGCTGAATTTAAATTGCTTTCTTAAAATCTCTAATCATCTTCCAATAGTCAGATGTAATGGCCTCTTATCACCCTTCATTCTTTTTTTAAAAGCCCACACTCCTCCACAGGAAAGTTCTAATCTGTAAAATATTCATTTACCTTGTCCAGAAAGATCCACTGTCTTCAGGTGTCCAGTTTTGCCATCAAAGAGCTCCATCACATATTTCCCTTTGTCATTCGGAGTGGGCTCACTGATTTGCAGCCAGATCTGTTCCCCGGTGACCCCACTCTTAACTCTGTCTGAGTACTTAATAGGAGTCCCGCTGTTCATAGCAAAGAAAACATTGTTATCCTTTGCTTTCATCCAGAGCTGATTTTTACTTTGTCTCTCTTTGAAGGTCTCACCATAGAGTTTTACAGGGTTTCAAACAACATGAGAACCATGCATGTTCAGCTTAAGGAAAAGTATGGGCCCTGAATCACAGAACCTGGATTCCAAGGCCCAGGGTGGGGGTGGGGGGTGGACAGTCTGTACATTTAACTCCCAGCAGCAGTCTGGGGCCCTAGCTGATTGCAACACTGATACTTCTTAGTGGTATTAATTATCTTTGTTTTTGCTTGGGTTTATTTGTAGGACTAAGAGAATCTTTAAAGGGAAAAGGCCAAACTATATATTCTATTACTGCATATTTCTTGCAGATGGTCTCTGGCTATAAGTCAGATTTTACAAACTAATTAAAAACAGACTTAAGGAGGTTCATCTGTGGCTGACATCTATTGACATACGTGGTTACAAAGCTATTTAAAACATATGTAAATATGTACTTGGTAGTAAGGCCAAGAATAAATGAAAAGCAGAGTCTCTGCCAAAATGAATGAGGCACCTCTCTGTCCCTGGACATGAGTTTCTCCAAATTCTATAGTAGGTCATGAGCAGACACATACATTGCATTCTTTACAAGAGAATAAAAGCAAATAGAACCCTTGGCCTTGTGATCTGATGGTTTAGAAATGTTACTGTTATAAATGAAGTAAGAGAAAAGTAGATGTAGGTGTACTGTCAATGATGCTGAAAGAAACTTTATGAAGAGTTTGTAAACATGTGAGGAAATAGGAAAAAAAGAAGTATGCAAAACTACTTAATTATAGTAACAATTATGCATAGAGAAAAGCCTGGAAGTACACCAAAAAGTTTACACTACGGCTAGGAGAACTATGGATGATATTATATTACAAGCTCTTTCTAAGATATAAGTATATTTTCTAAAACAAGCATGTATTACATTTGTAGTTGTAATAAACAAAATGAACTAAAAACAGAAAAACAAAAATCTCCAATAAAAATGTTTCAGCTTTCAAATAAACATTCACCATTTTTCTTTTTCTTTCTTTTTTTTTTTTTTAAAGAATTTTATTTACTTATTTGACAGAGAGAGACAAAGCGAGAGAAGGAACACAGCAGGGGGAGTGGGAGAGGGAGAAGCAGGCTTCCCTCCGAGCAGGGAGCCCGATGCAGGGCTCGATCCCAAGACCCTGGGATCATGACCTGAGCTGAAGGCAGACACTTAACGACTGAGCCACCCAGGCGCCCCATCACCATTCTTATACAATACATTCTTTAAAAGATATTCATGAACTGCCATAAGAGGGGCACGTGGGTGGCTCAGTCGGTTAAGCATCTGCCTTTGGTTCAGGTCACAATCTCAGGGTCCTGGGATCGAGCCCCAGGGTGGGCTCCCTGCTCAGTGGGGAGCCTGCTTCTCCCTCTGCCCCTCCCCCCACTCATGCTCTCTCCTTCTCTCTCAAATAAATAAATAAAATCTTTAAAAAAATGAAAAAAAAAAAAAAACTTCCATAAGATGTAGGGTAAAGGAACCCATCTGTACCCACAGACTTGAGTCTGAGCAATATATATGTCTTAAAGAGTTAGAAAGGTAGACAGTCCTCAGTTTTGCTATAATAAATCTGTTTGAATTCTCTAATCTCTAACTAACATGCATAATAGTACCTTAGATTTGTAAAGCCCTTCATGGTTTACAAAGTGCCATAAATTTCATTCTCTCATTGGCTCCATCAGTATTATGAGATAGAATAGGTATTATTGCTCTTATTTCATATGAGAGAAACCTAAGATTTCAAAATATTAAATGACTTGCCTAAGATTCAAGGGAAGATAGGAGCAAAGTCAAGGCTAAAACCCATTTCAAGTTTTCTCCTGTTAACGCCACATACTTACCAAAAGACAGTGAAGACAATCAGTCATTGATTCCTGAATCTTTCCTAGCCACATGGGTACACAAAACAGTCATTCAGCTGACTAGACCAAATAGTGTAAGAGGTTTATGCCTTACTAGTCTAATAGCAACTTCCTTAAAACTGTTCTAATTTTTTTGAACAAGTAATTCTTTTAAAGATGATATAAAGCTTTTTGATTGATTATTCAGTTAATTCATCTTCTCTTATTCTTCAGACTCATATATTAGAATGTCCTAGATGTCACAGAGGAATTTCCTAGAATTTGATCTATTTTAACTCATAATTACTTTCCCAAAATGTGCTCTGAAAGAAATAGAACAAAGGACTGAAACCCCAAGCATTCAAATTGGAATTTCACTTGTTCTCTCCCTCCCCCCGTCTGTTGTTGTTTTTTTTTTTAAGAACTCAGGAAATGAATAAGAATAAGAATAAAAACACTGTTTTATATCACAGTAAAGTCATATTAAAGAAAACACAAATGTCTGTTTTGTTGGACGACCCAGTTCTGGTTAAATGTTCAATCTAGACTTTTAAAGCAACTGGAACACAGAATAGCGCCATGGTGAGGGGAGCTCTGGAGCCAGGCCTGGGCTCAGTCCTCCACCTGCCAGTGAGCTGTCCGACCTCGACAAGTCACCTCCCCCAGCCTGAGCTTCCTAGTCACTAAAGTGAGAATTACCTGCCTCCTAGAGTTGTGAATATTAAATGAATTCATACATGGGAAGGGCTTGGGGCCGCGGGCAGCATCTGATAGACACCCATGGTAGGGAAGATGCAAATAAACACTGTTGTGTGCCTCCTCCCAGGGCTGTCACAGTGACCTACTGCTCAGTGGGGCTCAATAAAGGACTTCTGGAACGAGCATCCCCTGCATCCGAAGAGTGGACAGAAGGTGGCTGTGCCCCATCAGATTTCTATGCCAGGCTGCTGTTCTCTTTCAGCTCAGGACATTTCAAGGAAGGGCAGAGGTTAAGGACACTGCCAAAAGTATAATGGGGGAACTGGTTGGACTTAGAAACCTACTTTAGCTCTTAGAATCCCAGAGGTGAACTTGAGTTCACCTGTAACTCCACAAAGGAACCTGGGATTAGAACAGATCTACAGGCTCAGTCCAGCTCAAATACACATTCCCAAAGTAATCTTGAATCCCCAAAGCCTTCCAAGGGTGGACATGAGACATGCTAATGCCCAACTATGCCAACTGCTATTAATGATAACAGTAACAAACTCAGGCACTCCACCGGATTGGGTTTCTTTGGTGCATGGCTATTAATTCATATAACAGGAAATGTGGTGGCTCTTGGTGCATGCTGCTTCAGTTTTGTTCCAGACCATAACAGGGGTGAGCTGTGTATAGAAAGAGGGGATAAGAATCTGGTTTTGGGTGCCTGGCAAAGCAGAGGGAGCCCAAGCTCAACCTTCTGAAGGTGGAAATTCTATTATAGAGATGTGTACGGATGATGACAGTTCCCAGATCACAAAGACAGATGATCTTAGCCATCACTGGACTCACCACGAACTCAAGTTCAGGCTAAGGGAATGGTGGGGATGCTTCTGTCTATACTTATCAATGTCAGACCTGGGAAGTAAGAAGGCTCCTTACCTGAGAGGAAGAATAGAGGATTGTTGTTGCCCCCTTTTTGCCCCCCCAACACACACACACACACACACACACACACACGGGAGAAAGAATTTCTACATGGCAGTTAAGTTCCCATTTACTTACTTGTGGGACCAGTTAACTTTCAGATCATCCAGGTAATAAGTAACAAAAGAGTACAGCCGGATGCCCTCGGCTGTGCTCTGGATTTTCAAGTCTGTAGCAGACAAAGCTGAAAGAGGAAAACAGCATAGTTCGTACAGCTGTAAGTCTATCCAGGAGAATAGTGAAGCATTGTCGTGGGGAGATCATTCTAACTTACCTATTGTTTTACATACTTCAGTCATCAGTTCTTTAAAGGCTGTGGATAGAGATTCATAGACAGAGCTTTAGCATAAAAATGCTCAACGTAAGGTCAGATCTCAAACTGTGAGTAGCATGTGCTCTCAACATTATCCTGCCTGGTGAATGGTATTGGCCACAGGTGAATTTGCTGAACAACTGACAATAAGTGCTCTTTGAGGAAATAATACCTCAATTTGTATCAACTTTTAAAGATTCTTGCTCTTATTTTGATATATTTTTTCCCTCTAATTCTTTATAACTATCACCATATTTACATTCTAGAGGAAGCCACAATGAGATTTCCAGGAAGGTTCTTGGCTTTCTTAAGTCCCAAGAAGTCTTAGTTTGCATATACTGAATTTTCTTATCTGCGTCATCAACTCATAATGAATTAACCATCCAGGTTCCCTGATATTTCTCAGCCTGATAATGCTTCTTGCCAATAAGCACATTTAGTCTTGCCTCCACCAGGAATAGGAAGGTGAAATCAAAGTCAGACCTATACTGTTAGTAATATTGTTAAAGATCTTGTTCAAGAACACACTTGGCAGTCTGGTGGTCACATGTAGGTCTTTGTTATCATCATATATCTGTCCTTAGAAGTCTCTGAAAAATGGAAATTGCTTTCTTGCTCTGCTAATAACTGAGAGGCTTCATGTTTCATATATAAATCTTTCTTGCCACCTGTTAAGAGTGGACTATTTGGTGACACGCTTTTCACGGTAGGTTTTTTTTTTAAATGAACTTTTTTTTCTTTTAAGTAATCTCTACACCCAACATGGAACTTGAACTCACAACCCTGAGATCAAGAGTCACATGCTCCTCCACTGAGCCAGCCAGATGCCCCTCACAGTAGTTTTTGATCCTGGAACATTTTTTATAGGGTTGAAACAAAAATGATGATTTATATTGAAAACAGAACCCTTGTGGACTATGGACTATAAATTCTCTGAAGATCAAAAGTACATATTTGATTTACAGGAAGACTAAAAGTGAAGTATTTTTGAATAAAAGAGTAGTTCACTCTGCTGGAATTTCAATTAAAATTTGTGGACAAAAACTCAGCATGACTTCAGTTGTTACTTAGCCTCACTAATCAGTCTGGTAACCTGTGACACAGAACACACAAAATCAACCCCAGCAGTTGGAGGACTGACCTTCATCCACAAGCTTCAGTCTGCTCTTATCTTTTCCTCTGTCGTCTTTCAGGATAACTTCATAAATCCCAGCATCTTTCTTGGAAAACTAAGAGGGAATGGAAACACCACATTGCAGCTTATAGCAGCTTCAGAGAAGGGTGTTGCATTTTTAAGGTCCTGTGGTTTATAGAACTGCTGTCAAACCACACATTGAACAAACATCTGGCCCAGTGAGTGATGAGGAGTTCACAGATGAACCTGTCCATCATCATTTGACCTGCTAGCGGTCCTGATTTTTCACCTTTTAAAGCTATTGATTTGAGACTTAAAGTCCTTATTCTTTACTCTGCCTTCATATTAAAAACTAATGATCAAATATATTTGACAGATATGTTCTTTTAGACAAAAAGTAGATAAAAACCTGTACTTAACCGAATACTATGTCTGATTGTGTCTGTACTTTTAGGGAACAAGTTATCATGAGGCTTAAGAGCAAACCAAGAAGGGCCCACTTAATTGCCCTGCCACTCACCCATGTATGAAAAGAGGCAGTTCAGAGAGGCCAGAGTTGGTGGTGTCTAGCCAATACTGGTTGGATATCTGACAAATCCGTGCATGATCACAAGGTGAGAGAAGTTTTTGTGTTCCTATGACTTGTTTTTTTGGGTGATGTCAGGGCAGGGATCTTTGGAGCAGCTAGAAGTAAGGTGTTAAAAATGCCCGGGGCAAAGGAATACAGTATCTAGTCTCTTTTTTAGAAGAATGTAGGGTACAGAATTAATGTATTACATCTCACATTTATAGTCACCTACCTCTGTTATAAGCAGGGTACATATACCATCCTTAAAGTCATGCTTTTCATCCACTGATATCTCTCTCTCATCTTTGTACCACACAATATGAGTCTCCTTCTTAATATTTGCCACCTAGAAGAAAAACCATAATTATACTTCTTGAAATAAGGGGCTGCTCCTCTTACAAAACTTAATAGTTCTTAACATAGCACTGGATAGAACAAAAAGCACTGAACTTAGAAGACATACATTTCTAAAGGGATAAATTGAAAGCTATTTTAATCGATAAAGAATTTAAAATAAAATAGATACAAATGAATAAACCTAAATCAATAGCATTTTTTGTCCAGCAGTAAAAAATTGATTTTAAAACTGTCTGGTGGACAGAAAAGAATAGATAAATACATGCTAGCATGCAGACTTAAATAAAATAAATAATAATAATAAATATCTGAAAATCATAGGCAGACACATCCCATCCCATTAAAATATAGCTTGTGTCACAAAAATAAGGCTTTATCAAAAGAACAGAATGAGTAAGTACATATCTAAATGAGTAAATATATATCTAAATATTTTATTTTTTATTTTTTAAAAGTTTATTTACTTATAATCTCTACACGTGGAACTTGAACTCATGAGTCTGAGATCAAGAGTCACAGGCTCTACTGACTGGGCTAGCCAGGCGCCCCTCTAAATATTTTTAAAAATACGAATGAAGCTTTGCAAATAAATGTGGAAGGTAAGTATGTTTTTAAAAACATTTTTTAATTAAAGTGTTTTCAGGTTTATTGAGATATAATGGACATATATAAGTTTAAGCTATATAACATATTGATTTGACATATGTATATTTTATGAAATGATTACCACAGTAAGTTAAGTTAATATCCATCAAGTATGGTTTAATAAATTAATTACTTAGCAATTTTGAGGAAACATTTAAATCCCATTCCCATACAAATTTCAAATAGGCTAATAAACTCATACAGTTAAAGGGATCTTGAGCTACAATGTTTGAATTTTCTACAAAGAAGAGTATATTCATGTATTTCTTGTATAATTAAAATTGTATAAAAAAGTAAAGACTTCATACAAATCAAGAAAACAATCCCTAACACCCCACTGATGACTGAAGAAATGAACACACAATTCCCCAAAGAGGAAATATAACCACAAAACAAACAGATGAAAAAAACGTTTAATGTAATTAGAAACAAGGATATGCAAGCTTTAAAATGTTAAAAACTTTCAGTTAATAAATTAACATAAGAACAAACACTGCTAACTCTACAATGAAACCAGCACAAACGAACATTCTTTATGATCCTGTCAACTGGTCCCTGAATTATAGAAATTAACTGTGTTACTAGGTGACACTGCTTCTGATAAAAATGACCCCTGACTGGGAAAATGCATCTGGACTGGGAGGGACTAGAAATGGACTCCATAGCTTTAGGTTTCCCTAAGTATGCTGACACTTGTAATTTGGGCATGCCGCTTATGGGGGACCCCTGGAAGCTCTGGCTAGGGAGTTGTTATAAGAGGTATTGGATCCTTAGGTCATGAAGTATTTTTAAAGCCACTGCATTTCCTGCACTGACCAAACTGGGCTTGTCCCCTCGCACCTTAGTGTCATCAGGGGGTGGTGAAGTGGACTCCTGCTGGAGAGGAGTGCCCAGCACTGCCTTGCAGGCAAGCTGGGGTTCTTGTCCTATATTCTGTTGACTAGTTCCAATTGGGGCCCATGATAGTTTCATGAATCTGAATGTTTAGCTACACATACTCCATTAACTATAGTGAATCTATAAATCGCCAAATGTACCTAAATTGCTATAATCATGAAACAAAGAGCTATGGGAAGACAGAGGAAGGTTCATTCTACCTGGAGAGAGAAGGGGAAGGCCTTATAGAAAAGATGACTAAGCTGGACCTAGAGAAAGGATTTTGTCAGAGAAGCTGAAAGAAGAAGGTCACTCCAGGCACTGGAACAACATAAATACATAAAGTATGAATATTCACAATCTATTTCTAGGGTGCCTGGGTGGCTCAGTCGTTAAGCGTCTGCCTTCAGCTCAGGTCATGATCCCAGGGTCCCGGGATCGAGTCCCGCATCGGGCTCCCTGCTCGGCGGGAAGCCTGCTTCTCCCTCTTCCACTCCCCCTGCTTGTGTTCCTGCTCTCACTATCTCTCTCTCTGTCAAATAAATAAAATCTTTAAAAAAAAAAAAAAAAGAATCTATTTCTAGATTCGGAATCTGGGCAAGGGGCTGACATGAGAACAGGACACCAGGGCTCACCTCCCAGAAGGCTAGTGCAACAGGTAGTACAGAAAGAAGGAGGGGAGATATGTGGGCCTTGGGGAAAGCGTGGTTTATGGGGTGGGCAGGGTGGAGGAGAAAGTGAGTCGGGGGCAACATGGCAGTGGACAGCCAGGAGGAGAGAGAGGGTTTTGGCTGCTGAAAAATTGTTTTTCAGGAAGTTTTGCCATTTACTGAGAGGCTAAAGCCTAGAATTTATCTCTCGGACACATTTCAGGTAGACTGCTCTTTCTTTAAATGTCATCAGACCTAAAAGAGACTGGGGCACTTGGGTTCTGGCTTTTACAATGCCAAGTGCCAAATACATGCTTCTACTTTGGAGTCACTGTCTGCTGTCATGACCTTCACACTCCAGCCTCATCCAGCAGTTCCCCATCCAAAACATTTTGATGACTCACTCAACTGAACACACCATGAGCTAAGGTACGAAATGATTTAGAATGTGATATGGACTTTTATTTCTACGTTTTTCCCAAGGCCTAATGAGACAATTGGTTATGAGCAGGAAACTCTTTACCAAGCCTCTCCCTTCATGGCAGCACACTGGTTTCAGAACCCGCAGCTGAGCTAGCCAATACTCAAAGGGATTGTTGCCTTAGTCACACAAGTTAGATAGGAAATTGCTACACTTCCACAGAAAGACAGTGTATCTGGAATGATTGTGGAACAGATCTACTAGTTAGAATGAAGATTTGGCCTGAAACAAAGACATTGTGAGATTCTTCTGAGATTAATTTAAAAAAAAAATGGGGAGGAGGGAGAAGAAGAATGAATAGGCAGAGCACAGAGGCTTTTTAGGGCAGTGAAAAAACTCTGTATGATACTATAATGGTGGATAAATGTCATTATATATTTGTTTAAACCCATAGAATATATAATGCCAAAAGTGAACCCTAATGTAAACTGTGGACTTTGGGCAACTATGATATGTCAATGTAGGATCATCAACTGGAACAAATGTGAGACTCTGGTGGGGGATGTTGATATAGATGCTGGTCGTACAAGTATGGGGACAGGGGCTACATGGGAAATCTCTGTACCTTCCTTGCAATATTGCTATGAACCTAAAACTGCTCCTAAAAAACATAAAGTCTTAATTTAAAAAAAGAGAAGAGCCAGTCCTTATCAACTAGGGTGTAATGAATAGGAGCAATCATCTTGTCTTCCCATATTTTTATGTTGTTTTATTTTATCTTATTTTATGTTTTATTTTATTTTATGTTTCTTACCACCCAATGATTACAGTGATATTCAATAGCAAGAATGTGTCACTTAGCATTTTGGTTCAAATGGAGATGAAAAATTGATCTTTCTTTTCTCACATTCTACTTTATTTTTATTTCCCTTATATCAAATATTTAAAATTTACTCCTTACCTTGCATTTCTTCTTCTTTTTTTTTTAATATTTGCTTATTTATTTTAGAGAGAAAGGGAGAGAGAGAGCATGCATCCATGCAGAGGAAGGGGCAGAGGAAGAGAATCTCAAGCAAACTCCCCACTGAGTGGGGAGCCCGACACTGGGCTGGACGTGGGGCTCAATCCCTTGACCCATGAGATCATGATCTGAGCCAAAACCGAGTTGGATGCTCAACAAACAGCCCCTCAGGTGCCCCCTTACCTTGCATTTCAATAGTACATTACATTCACCCGTCACTTCCCAGCTCAAATACTCAGCAAAATGAGGACCTATAAAATTTTAATGACATCAGTAATCACTCTCTTAATCACAAATGCAAAATCAAAGCTCATTCTTAAATTCTAAAGTGATATATATATGAAGTGATATTTTAAAATTTAAGATTAGTTTTCAAATATTTTAAATGGATACATATTTTATAATAAATATTTTCAATTATTTTTTATTTACCAGGGCATTATTAGCCTAAGCAATAATATACATTTAAATTTGTTATGGAATTAATCTTGGAATTTTTTTTTTCAAGAAATTAAAGTTTTTCTCTTTACTCACTGCCCATTTTTACCTTGTTTCCTGATCCATTCTTGCCGCTGGAATTCGGCTTCTTTCTGGAGCTTTTTATAAACTAAAATAGAAAAATAAGGAAGGATGAAATTGAGGGGAGTGGTATAAACTGTATATGCCAGCCACTGTGCTGATTTATCTTCATTATTATAACATACTCATACATCACAACAACCTATTTAAGTTTTTATGATGAAGACATAGGCTAGGAAGGTTAAGTAAATTGTTCGAGGTCATGAAGCTAGGAAATAGTGAAGTAGTATCGGATGTCGCAAATGTAGAGATCTGGCCAGCTTTTCCAAATGCCACATTTGTTAAATGCCACATTTTATATCTATAGTGGCTTATGGCAGCTGACATATAATCCAGTTATAAAGCATGATTAATTGATCTGGCATGCACCACTTTTGCATATTTTTCTTCTTAATTTAAGTAGTTTAAAGTAAGTACACAGTATAAGGTAGTATCATTGTTCCTGAGATATAGGTAGAGTCTTAGTTGTATTACAATCTCCTTCACTGGAGAATTTCAGTAATAAATACTTGTTTAGATAGGAGATCATTTAACTGCAGTCTTCCCTGTGGTGCTAAGGATAAATCTGGTGAAATACTATGGAAAGTATTAACTGAAATTGGATTCCAATGTTTAAAATACCAGAAACAATTCCTGCTGCCTTCCACGTGACCACTTTCGTGCCACAGGGTATTTACACTGAAGGGAGCAGTGAAGTCTTTCAGTTAATGTGCCACAGACTTCTTACCATCTCCAATGAGAACAAGAGTAGAATGGCCAGTTGCTTTTCCATCTTGAAGCTGAAAAGTGTATGTTCCCTCATCCTCATCCTGTAGCTTTTCCATGAACATTTCAATTATGCCAGTGTTTCGGTCGATATGCATCTTGTATTTCTTCAATGTGGAAAGGAAAACAGAAATCAGTGAGGAAGATAGGATGCCAATGCCTGATGGAATAAACACAAACTCCAAAGAATCATAATTTTAACAAAATTTCTTGTTAAATTTTTTTTTTAGATGAGCTTTCAAAATCTTGTTCCCCGGAAAAAGAAAAATATGACCTGGCATATATGACCTTGACCAGAACTGATTACTATAAAGCCTGAAATTTAATTTTTTTTTTTTTTAAAGATTTTATTTATTTATGTATTAGAGAGCGAGAGAGAGAGAAACAGCATGAGAGGGGAGAAGGTCAGAGGGAGAAGCAGGCTCGCCGCTGAGCTGGGAGCCCGATGTGGGACTCGATCCCGGGACTCCAGGATCATGACCTGAGCCGAAGGCAGTCGCTTAACCAACTGAGCCACCCAGGCGCCCTTGAAATTTAATTTTTTTAAATACAAATAAAGTTTTGTTATCCTAAGTCACAAGTGTTGTCAAACAGGTGTTTTTAGGGGCATCTGGGTGGCTCAGTCATTAAGCGTCTGCCTTTGGCTTGGGCCATGGTCCCAGGGTCCTGGGATCGAGCCCAGCATCGGGCTCCCTGCTCGGCAGGAAGCCTGCTTCTCCCTCTCCCACTCCCCCTGCTGGTGTTCCCTCTCTGGCTGTCTCTCTCTCTGTCAAATAAATAAATAAGATCTTTGAAAAAAAGAAGGTGTTTTTAGATTCCCATTTTACCTTCCAGATTACATTCGTTTTAATTAGCAGAATAATGGCACACGATAGGGAGCGTGAGGGGCGTGTTTCTGTCTCGTCCGTTGCTGTATCCCTCACGTCTTGCGCATGCATGGCCTATAGCAGGCAATTAGTAAATGTCTGCAGGATTAATATGTGAATAAAAATGCTTCCAAAGCATCTGAAGTTCATTTGTTCCTAATAAACTAAACTTGCCCTACTCTTCTGTGCTTATTTTATCATATGGCTTAGGCAACTTTTTTTTCAGTGTAAAGATAAACCTTAGCCCTTGGGCATACAAGCGCAGGTTCTATAGTGGATTTGAATTAATGAAGTTTTCCTATAAAATGTCACAGAATGAAGGCTCAGGTCTGGGATCAACTGTGTGCGGCAGTTCATGCCTCAGAGTGTCCCCTGCAGGAAGCCAGTCTCCAACCGAGACCACATTTTTGCTTTGCTTTCCTCTACCTTAGCTTGTTTCCCTAATCCCCACTCCTGAGAGTACTCCCCCATAAATCAATTGAAAGAGAAATTCTATTTCAGACTGTCCTTCTAGGGAACTTAGCCTAAGACACTAATTTCCACCCAACGAAATAGTGTAAGAACTAACTGCAATGACAATGAACAGTTCTTCAAGTTCAGAGTATGTATGTGTACGTGCGCATGTGTACAACAGCATGAAACCATGTGTGAACACATGAAGGGGAGTGCATCTATGAATGTGTGTGCACGAGTGGTCCCTAAATGGCTGTGGCAGCAGACAGTGATGCCAACAATGCTTTTCCTTCCCCTCTACTGGCCAGGTGATGAGCACGGCGATCAAGGAGAATATCTTGAAAACAGAGAAGATGGGCCACTGTGGACCCTGTGTGACTTATTCAGGTTCTATACACAGTTGCTAAATGAGCTGAAAAGAAATATATTACTTTTTTTTTTTCTGCTACTTATGTTATTCATTCTCCCACTCACTAATGAATCCTGAAATGTTTTAAAAACATATCTTGATGAAAGGAGAACAGGTTGTTAATAATGGCCACATATCACACCTCTTTCCCATCTTTTGAGACTCTCATTTATACCTGTGATAGCCCGGTAAGAGCCAGAGCTCCTAAACCCAAGTTCTTCAGTACCACTGGGCACTGGCTTGATTCTGGGAGGACAAATACAGTGCAGATGTTGTAACTCTATCCATGGAAACTATGTTTATGTTAAAAGCAAAGAAAAGAGTAGATACATACAAACACCTACGTAAATTAAAGAAGACATCCATAGACAGACAGACACACACACACACACACACACACACACACAGAAGTGTAGAAAAAGACCAAAAAAGTATAAACCAATGTGTATATTAAAAAGTTGTGAGAATTTGTGATTTGTCCCTTTTGAGTCTTTACAGTTTTTTTTACAATAAAAATGTATTGCATTTTTCAGCAGAAAAGTAAGAAAAGATATTTTTGCTGCATTTTTTTCTGAGCCATTGGAACAATGGAGGCCATTTCCTCCCTGTGAAGAACCAAGCTCCTGCTGAGGTTTCTGATGTGAGTATGTAAGTTCAGGTAAGCACGCCGACTCCTCTGCTTCTCAGGAGAGCAGCTCTATTTTCCTGGGTAACCATACTTCTTGATTTGCCCGGGACAGTTTTGGTTTGATTCTTGTCCTGGAAAAATTATTACTAGAACCCTCTTTCATTCTCAACAGTGTCCCAGTTTGGATAATATGATATAATCAATCTATATTTTCCTCTCCCTATTTTTTTTTTTTTTTTACTCTCCCACCCTGCACCCAGTGGTTTTCATAACAACTTAGCTGCGTTTTAATAGGGCTCCCTCAGCACATTGTATAGTGATATGTTTAGAATCTAAAAAGTGTAAAACATACCGGTCCTTCAAAAATCTCCTTGTCATTAAATATGTAGGTGACTTTGGTGTTGCCAGACAGCTTCTCAGCCTGCATCCAAAACCGGACCTGGCCTTTCTCCAAAATTTCAACTGCCAACTCTGACTTAATTGGGACAGCTATGCAAAATAAAAACAAAAACAGTAATTTTATTGGTAACCAATTGTATTAATACCGATTTTTCAGTGAAAAAACACTCAATGGAAATGACAATACAGCATACTCAAGGATGGAAGACCTGGGTTCTAATCCTGCTGCCACTTTGGGCAAGTCATTCACCTTCCCTGAGTCATAGATATCTCAACTGTAAAAATGAGGAAGATAAACTTACCTCCAGGGTTCCTTCACCTAACCTGTGTGACTCTCTACTGTGGCTTTAGGGACAATAACAAAGTGTGATGAAATAGTCTTGGGCTGGCCCCAGGAGAGCTGGAGCCTAGTCCAACATCAGCAACTGTGTAATATTAGGCAGGTCACTTCACATATCTGGGCCTCAGTTGACTCATTTATAAATGAATGGGATTGTACTGAATATCCTAAATGGTTAAGAGATTTTCCAGCTCCAATATTCTATAATCTTAATTACTTCAAAATACTGGGAAAGGAGTTAAATTTTATTTTTCTCAACAATTAAACTCACTTTGGAGGTTCTTTCAAATGTTTTTAAAAATGAATTTTAAAACAGAATTAATGTTGATATATACAAGATGAACTAGCTTATCATTTAAACTCTATCCATCCCACTGGTTTGCCAATTCATTTACATTCTTAGACAAGGAAACATTTTTCAGAGGCAAATATGTGAGTCACTAATAAGAAGGCATATTAAGATATAGCCTGGCTTGCCTCACAAAGAAAGTAAAGGAACCATATGGTATCTCTGATATATACCTGTATTGCTTAAGCCATTTGAGTCTGGGTGAAATTTTAAAAGTTGGATGATATCCCTCAAAAACAGTTTTCTAAATTTCTTGTAACTTGAAAATGTTCTCTATAAAGTCTCCTCCAATGGTTTTGTATCAGAGGTAGCTCCAGGGCAAACTCTGCTGAAAACCATGGCTGTCTCTCAAAGTTTAGTAGTCCTTCATTTCCTTTAGGAGAAATCATCACCCTTTGCTGTCTCTAAATGGTTCTTAAACTAATCTCAAAATTTCAACAGATGCTACGTTTTAAATTGTAAGCTTCCCAAACTTGTATCAAATATACATCAAAATTTCTTTGTACTTATCCTAAAACTATCCTTTCCAAACTTTAAGGGATGCCTTTCATTTGCTGTTCCATAGTCATTGTGAAACTCAGTTATAAACTTGTTCCCATGAGGAACTAAACAGAGGCTCAGATGTCATCTACTGCAGAGTGTCTGTGATGCACTGAAGATGGGCTCTGATGTCACACCGTGACCTTGGACAGTTCTCTCCTCTCGGAAACCTCATGTTCCTCACTTGCTAACATGGATATGATCTGCCTCATAAGACCACCAAGAACAATGAATACAGTACCAGAAGACACTAAGACACTGTGAATAATGACCAGTGCTCAGGAAAGGTGAGTTCTTTTCTCTCCTCATTTTACTGATGATAAAACTGAGCCCCAGGAAAGGCTAGTAACATATCTGGGCAGCAGAGCTGAGACCAGGGTTATTCCCTCTATTCTGTGCTCCTCTTGATTCTGGCTGTCCATTCTGAAGAACAGTAGTGATTGGCCAGTGTGAGCATGTCTAAGTAAAGCAACAAGGACAGACTCCAGGGTTGTGAGAGCAGAGGCTAAGCTTTCTCCCTACAGGACACTCCTACTTGCTACAAGTAACTCTTGAGGAGAATGGAGAGTAGAATCTTTCCTGAGAAAGTCTGAAGACCTCGTTCTGGGAAATTTAATACATGAGTGTTGCAGTTACCTAAGGGGCCCATAGTGGTGGTGGAGGAGAAAGGGCATGTCCTCCTGCAAGTTTCAAGCTCCCTAAGTGTTCACTGCCCTCTCTGAGTAATAGGAACATCACACGAGGAAACACTGGCTACCAGGAATCACCAGAGAGGGTGTGGTGGCAAACAGCAGGTATATACACATTAACAGTCATGTCCTGGTTAGGGTCAGACCACTTGGGCTTAACCACGGGTATCCACTGTGTACATCTGGTCTAGTTACCCAACCTCTTTGGGCCTCATACACCTCTAAAATTAAATCACCTTAGAACCAAGCCTTTTACGGTCACTGTGGAGTTTAAATGATACACTCCCTTTCAGCACCCTATAAATACTCTGGCATATAACAAGTGCTCTATAAATTTGGCTATTAATATTTTGGTACCTCTTTCCTCCACCAGTTGCTTCAACAACACCCTACAACTACCAATTATAAAATATAATGTATTGACACCTAAGAGGACATACGAAATAGATACAATTTATGTATATGTGCTTGCATATATCTGTACACATAGGGTATATGGGTACAAGTGGGGTAATATCCAAGAGATATTATGCAGGATGTTGACAGTACTGAAGTATACCTTCCATCACCTACCTCACAATACCTTGAAATCTTTAAGTAAGCTGTCTCTCTACACTGCCGCTTAATATCAATAGTGGCAAGACCAACTAGGCTATTTTCTGTTTTTAGCTTTATATATTTTTACTTCTTCTCAGCCCTAAATTTCCTTACACTCTTTTCTCTGGCAGTTAATTTGCTCCAGCAAAATATCTATTTTTTGTAGGTTTAAGGCATATGTTTAGTGGTTTTCAAAATATTTTTGAAAACAGCTTAAAATAGAATTTACTGTGCCAAGGGATAAAGGAGCACCATGCTCTTTATTACATTCTGTAAGAAACAAGACCCATTTAAAAACTTACAAAATCTCACAAAAAGACTTAATGATGTTCAACATTTACCGCCAGGAAGTGGGTATAAATTGAGAAATTAGATATGCTGCTTTGACTCTTCATCAGATCTCTGAAAATATTCAGGTAGCCACCAGGCTGATCTACTAGCAGTGGGGGGAAGAAAAGTGTGGGAGCTGTATTCTTGAAAATGCCACTTCAATGGGCTAAGCAAATCTCCCTTGGGTTAGGAGCTCTGACATTTGCATGTCAGAATTTTTAACACATTGTTGAGTTCTCTCTCTCTCTGCCTACTCAAATGCCACACCAGGTCTCTAATAAAAAGGGAACCTGAGTTTGCTGCTACTCTCTCTCCTAGAACCCGTAATTAGAGTGATCATGCTTATGTAAAATAAATCTCTCAGTATACGTGACATTGACATCAGACAACTACTGTCTCCAAGTCCATATGATCACTGAACATCAGGGAGGCTTGGGCACCTCCAATTCAACAGTAACACCCCCTGTTGTCTCATCTCCATCTTTTAAGCTAAATGTAAATGTTGTTTGGACCAGCTGTTGCCTAGACACTTTGCCAATGTTTACTGTCTGACTAGATTAGTGGATGCTGCGGTTTCTCTCCATTTCCACCAATGTTTGGGAGGAGGCAGTCTGATCACTAATGGGGTCTGGCTGTGTTCATCACAGTGACCCTCTCCTACACTCCCTACTTCACAGCCCTGGGGACGTGAAGGTAGAGCGTCCTGTAGAGCTCACAGACAGATCTTCTACAAGTGGGTTTTTTGAGGATCACTGTTGTTTCCATCAATATTTATATTTTTCCTGAAAAGTTCAAGGATCTCTCACAGCATCTCTATACAGTAGGTGCTATAAACGATTACAACAGCCATTTCTAGAAAAGAAACTAAGGCATGGGGAAATTAAAATTGAGTTGCTAAGGTTCATAGAGTGGGTCAAAAGTACAGAACAAAGAGAATACAAGCCAAACTTCTACCTTCCATGCAATTAAAAAATAATATAACTTTGAAGACACCATTCATAGTCTTACTTTTCCAGTTTTATGGTGAATAAGCATACAGATGAGAAATGGTTCTCTCCCAGAATTCAGAAAGTCTGTATTCTACACCCACACCCCACAGGCACCCCATTGTGCCTCTTTGTTGAACAACGTCGGTTTTGAGAACATAACAACTGAGGCCAATGGTCACTAACACTCAGCCTCAGGATGGAACAAGATTCCTTGGGAATGGAAAAGAAGTCAGGCGATTAGTTCCAGAGCAGTGTGTGTTTATTTTTGAGTCAGAGCTTTCACTGGGCATTTCGGGAGAACTACAGACCCTCCTCCTAGAAAAATGTACATATACAAACATACAGGGTTTTGCCTATAGTGTGGAGTCATGGTATAGTTTCCTGAGTTCCTGAAAAGTCTGTATTGGTGAAGGAGTTGTATTTTAGGGACTAAAGAGTAAAACAAAACAAAACAAAACAAAATTCCTGTTTTAAAAGAGTGAGTGTGTGTTATCACTCTCCATTTGTTGTCTCAAACTCCAGGGTATAACTTTCTGGATAATCCACTAGTTTGGCCAATAGATATCAATGGCAAGAGAACGTATCAGGTCAGTGGAACTTTCCTAGTATCATTTCAGACTTCTCTCTCTTAGGTGTCAACTGCGAAATTTAATCTTTTATGTGGAAAGTGCTTATGGAAGAGTTTGTAGATAGTTCAGAGGGATTCTTTTTCTGACTGGGGCATCTTTACCTCATTTTCCAGGAGTTTAAAATGGTAGATAATGTCTTTAGATTATCTTTATTTAGAAGTATGATTCTTCTGTTAAGTGCTAACATTAAATTGCTTAGGAAGAGATTGGTTTGCCTAAAAAACATGTGGATTAATGTATCCAGTATCATATAATATATAGGATTCCAAAGTACATAGGCAAAAAGTGAAGAATTTAACTACTCAGCTATTACACCTGTGTAACCTGACACTTCACTACGTAACAGCATGGGATGTGTAGTATTTGTATCTCTTTAGAAAAATGGCCAAGATAAAAGCAGCCCTTCTGGAAAGTGCATTTGTAGCTACCAGTGTATGTTCCATTATGTGTTCTTAAGAGCTTCTTCTCTTAATCCTGTGAGAGTTGTCGCCTGACCTATTCCACAAGTCACCACCCAGTAGGACTGCTAAACTCTGTGGATGTACTGTGGACACTTACTTGGGAACTTGTGTTCTTGGCTGAGAGCTAGTAAACGTTTCAGCTCTGTAGGGAGAAAAAAAGAACAATTAAACTTGAACAACTAAAACGAAAGTCACTTGATCCTAGAGGATCACTGCTGAATCAAAGCAGTGTTAGACTTGTGAATGGATTTTATTTTTTTATTAAAGATTTTTATTTATTAGACAGAGACAGAGAGCACAAGCAGGGGGAACGGCAGGCAGAGGCAGAGGGAGAAGCAGACTCCCTGCTCAGCGGGGAGCCCTACGTGGGGCTCGATCCCAGGACCTGAGATCATGACCTGAGCCCAAGGCAGACGCTTAACGGACTGAGCCACCAGGTGCCCCAATAAATGGAATGATTTTGAACTTACCTTCCTCATCGATCAAGTAGCTTGACCCTATTCCATCAGTCTCTGTTACACCGCAGGAGTAAGTGCCCAAGTCTTCCATCCCCAGGTCCTTGAAGGTCATTTTCGTTCTGCGGAACAGAATACTCTTGTAAGAAGGGAGGCTGTGCAGGGTCTATGAGCCCACGTCTTCTGTTGTCTCTAGGTGTCTGCACAGGAAACTCCCTTCACTGGGAGCACGTGTTCCCATCTCCCCTACTGACCTGAAACCTGCTCATTTAAGCTGTTTCTAGGAAGACTTTCTTGACCTCCCAGGAATCGGGGGTGGGATGACAGGAGTGGGGAGTTGGTACAAATATCCCATCCCCAAATTATGTTGCATATCAATACCCACCCCCAACAAAGGTATTTTTAGCTGATTTGCCTTTGCTGGGGAGCCTAAAAAATACCTTCCCCCACAGGGCAGAACCTTCTTTTGGCAACTAAGTGCTTCCTTTATGTCATCCCCTGCACTTTCCTTTTTGAGCTTATCATTCTGCATTGGTATTGCCTCTTTTATTATCCATACATCTCTACTATATAGTCATTGTACCGTTAAGGACAAGATCTGGTTCATGTCCTTTGTGTCTTCCAGCATAATATGTGCTTAATAAATATTTGTGGAATGAATAAGTGAATGGGTCAATGGTTTAGTTCACTGCATTTTCTAACTTTGGTGAGTGATATTGCTAGTCAGTGTCTAAGATCAGCCAAATATATAAATGTTAGTAAAGTGCACAAATCAGAAGAAAATTTTACAGTTTGATTGTCTTTTCTTTGACCAAATTTATATATTTTTAAAGGTTTTATTTTTATTTATTTGACGGAGAGAGAGCACAAACACAAGCAGGGGGAGGGGCAGAGGGAGAAGCAGGCTCCCCGCTGAGCAAGGAGCCCAATGTGGGACTCAGTCCCAGGACCCTGGGATCATGACCTGAGCCGAAGGCAGATGCTTAACCGACTGAGCCACCCAGGTGCCCCACCAAATTTATGTTTTACTTCAAGGACTTTATAGCACACTGACAGAAAAATGTCTTTTAATTATATTCAGTATGTCCTTGCCATTCTCCAACAAAATTACTATTTCTTTATTTCTGAGATATTTTGGGCTTCTTCGTAATAAAAATAATACTTAAAAGCATTTTGCTTTACCAAATGCAATCCAATATGGTAGTAAATATGCTAAGCAAGGCAAAGTAAAAGAAAACTTAGATTCTTGGATGTAAAAGGAAGTAACTGATCACAAAATTAATCTCCTTTGCTCTCTCCCATTTTACAGAAAAAGAAATCCAAGGCCCATGGAAGTTAAAAGCTGCCCCAGGTCACAGAGCCGGCCCCTGGTAGAGCTGGGATTAGAACTCATCTATCCTGTGCTTCCCATACAGAGTTCTTTCCAGTGTGTTATTATGTCACTTATAAGTGGTGGTGAAAAAAGCAGAAGAGATTATACCTAGCCCATTTAATTCACCATAACTTGAACCAGCAAGTAGCAAGTTCTTCCTTGCTCTCTCCCCATAAGCATCCTCACCATTACTTTAAGATTACAAAATTTCATAAAATAACAAGAATCATCATTAAAGCTGATTTTATGTCAATCAAAGCTTTTCTAACATCACAAATGAGATAATATATGAGAAAGTTTTTTAACTGAAATAACGTGAAAAGTATTTTTATAAGGATTGTTATTTTTTAAGGCTGACATTGGTTATTACTTTTTACATGACCAGATATAAAATATTTGTGATTTCATCCCCTTATACTAAGTATTGGAAATAGAAAGCAACTAGCTTACTTCACTTTCCTATCATGAAAAGGAAACCCATTATTAAGATTGAAACAGTACATACTTGTTGCCTTTGCTTTCAACCTCTAATCGTGGAGAGTCCTCAGTGGATACATAATCTTTGGACCAGTTGAACTGAGAATTTGGAGCCATCTGATCACATTCAAAGTTCAATGAAATTACTCCATCATCATCCACATTTACAACAACCTCTTTGGTTCCTAGAAAATCCAAAACAAGGCAATGATTATTTCCTGATAGAAATTAATGAAGTAAGAATTCCTTACTTTGGGATTCATTACTGTAGCCTTAAATCAGGGCCTTGAGCCCCCGCAAGGGAAAAGCTCCAGCTGCTCACTGTGAATGGACAATCCTGCTCTACAATTCAACTTTTATACTGCAACATGGAATTAAATGAATGTGCCTACCGTTTTTCAGGTAAAGCCAACACCATGGACAGTATTCTTTGTCTAGGGCTGAATAAAAATTGGTTGATGTGACTGAAGGTACAGTTACAGGAGTGCTTTGGTCATAATAAGGGCAGCAAGGCAGCCTGGGGCAAAAAGAAAGTTGAGTGATCCTTATCAGGACTGAATCAATGACTTTTGCTTCATTAACATCTGTATCCAACTACTCATCGGAAAGGATAGTTAAGAGATAAAGAAACCAGTGGGAAATCGAAGGGGAGAAAGTAGAGGTAGTAAAAATTGCCTATGTTCATAAGCTTAACGTTATAAATCATTTAAAAATGGAGAACTACATGGAAACTCGAGGCCAAGATCTTGTTCTGTTGATCAAGCAACCATAAATCAACCTAACGGTGCCCCTCTAGATTAGAATGACAGCGACCTAAACATGACTGTTACTGAACTCTTTGGAAATTTAAATGGAAATGAATTTCAAGAGATCCAGATATTTCAAGACTGGTTTTTAGGTTTAAAAGAAAACAATTCAGTTAATGTTTTGAGTTCTTGTATTTTTGAGAGTTATAACAAATTGCACCAGCATCTAATTTAGCAATTCAGAGTTTGTACAGCATATAAAATATTCACATCTATGCCTAATCCAATTTGAAAGGTAAAATGTACTTCTCAAATTGACACTCATTCGATTACCAGTCTAAACTCAGTTTGTTTCCATATGTTAGGAAAAATATATTTAATCTCAGAAAGGTACAGCTTTGTTTTTAAAAAGGCATTTAAAAAATCTTCCAATAGATACTGCCAAAAGATTGAAGGTTTTCTCTCTAAATTGTGTTGTAAGAAGTCAGCATCCTGGCCTACTGTGCAATAAAACTTGTCAGGGGGAAAAAATTGCAAAAATCCTCCCAGGGGAAGGCCAAGAGAAAATTAGTGCCCAGTGTGTGGCAACATGAAGATCTTGGTTCTTAAGCCAGGCAGCTGATTTGTCTTTACAGATAACGGTGTGCTTTAATTATAAACCTCTAAAAAGTGATTTCTTAAACACATGAACACTTAAAGAAGACTAGTTCTAGAGATTTTTAAAAATTATTTTTAAAAAAAACAAAAGAGTTATTTTCATATTTGGCTATAAACTGAAATAATGATCAAATAAAGATTTAATTATACTTGAGTGAAATGTCTACCATGTATTACTTTTAAAGAGACTCTACTCCACTGGAAGTTGCAGACCATGTTTTAGTGCTACTCTTGATAACACATGACGAATCCTCACCATCCACTGTTGTATAACAAAAAGTGAAAAAGTGCTCTCATTGAAACTTAAGAAAAGACTAACATCTAAGAGGGCTGAGGTTTAGACAGTGTTATGATACAGAGCATGGTTGAGTCACAGAGAGAATACAAATAAGAATATTTCTGTATATCTGTATTATTAAGAGGAAAGAAGTGATGGAGGTTGACTAAACCTTCCTTACTATTTGCATAATAGCTATTTTGGAGGCATGACAGATTGTTCATATTAATCATTCATTGTCTTCCCTGTAATCCTTTTTGAAAGGAAGTGAATCATCCATAGGCTTGCTGTTTATTATATTGGAGGTATGATTTAAGCTTACAACAGAAAAAAATATTGCTTAGGTTAAGAATTGTGATTTTTTTTTTAATTAAAGTGAAAGATCTGACTTTTTTTGCAAAGGAGTCACAAAACTGAAAGAATATGAATAGTAAAGTTAGCTTAGCCTTTCTCTCCGTTCCACAGAGAACTTTTGCACTATAACACTTCATCCATCTGGAACCCTGCCCCAAACCAAAAAATGAGGAAAACAAGCCTCTAAGAGGCAGCAAAGATGTGACAAAGTCCACACACTAATATTCCTGGACACTCACTGGAGAATTCCATAGATTGTCCCTTGGAATCTATTTATATTTCACTTGAGATGATTCTAGAAAGTTGGTTGGTTGGGTTCCATCAGTAGATTAGACCCCCAAAAGAGAGGGAAGTAAAAAGCTACTACCAGCAGGCACACTGAGAATAAAGAAAATGAGAGCAGGAGAAGAGGCAGAAAACCTGAATGCCTGCACAAAGACATTATTTAATAGAGGACCAAATGGCTCCTCACCCTATAATAACATCACTGTATCCCAACACTGTACAATAAATAAGGTTGATCCTTATGGCCCTGAGTCACACAGAAAAAGGTAAATAAGATTCAGTATACTGCATCCAAGGTTGAAAAGGACATACTAAAAAGTCCGATCTATTTTACAAGAATTTTCATCAAAGAGTTTTAGAATGAATTTTAAAGTATTGATGCTTTAGCAGTAAATTCTCAGGTAAATGGAACAACTGGGAATTTAGAACAATAATTTGTTGAGGTTTTTTTTTTTAATTGAGGAAAAACATATATTTTATATAAGTTTATATAAGTTTATAAGATTATATATAAGTTTTAGGTATATAACACTATAATTCAACATCTGTATGCAGTACAAAGTGATCACAACTAAAAGTCTAGCTACCATCCATCACCATACAATTGACCCCCTCTACCCATTTTGTCCACCCCCCGATCCCTGTTCCCCTGTGGTAAACACCAATCTGTTTTCCATATCTATGAGTTTGCTTTAGTTTTGTTTGTTCATTGTTTTATGTTTTTAGATTCCACATGAGTGAAATCATATGGTATTTGTCTTTCTCCATCTGACTGACTTCACTTCGCATAATATCTTCAAGGTCCATCCATGTTGTCAAATGCTTTTTCTGCATCTGTTGAGATGATCATATACCTTTTATCCTTCATTTTGTCAAAGTGGTGAATCACGTGGATTGATTTGCAGGTGTTGAACTATCCTTGTATCCCTGGAATAAATCCCACTTAATCATGGTGGATGATCCCTTTTAATGTATCATTGAATTTGGTTTGCTAATATTTTGTTTAGGATTTTTGCATCAATGTTCATTAATGATACAGGCCTTTAATTTTCTTTTTTTATGGTGTCATCAGGTTTTGGTATCAGAATAATGATAAAATGAGTTTGGAAGTGTTCCCTCCTTTTCAATTTTTTAGAAGAGTCTTTTTTTTTTTTAAGATTTTATTTATTTATTTGAGAGAGTGAGAGAAAGAGTGAGAGAAAGCATGAGAGGGGGGAGGGTCAGAGGGAGAAGCAGACTCTCTGCTGAGCTGGGATCCCGATGTGGGGCTCGATCCCAGGACCCTGGGATCATGACCTGAGCTGAAGGCAGATGCTTAACTGACTGAGCCACCCAGGTGCCCCTTTTTAGAAGAGTTTGAGAAAGATAGGTATTAAATCTTTGTTTGATAGAAGTCACCAGTGAAGCTGCTCTGGTCCTGGACTTTTGTTTGTTGAGAATTTTTTGATTACTGATTCAATTTCCTTACTAGTAATTGGTATATTCAGATTTTCTATTGCTTCATGAATCAGTCTTGGAAGATTGTATGTTTTGAGGAATTTGTTTCTTCTAGGTGGTCCTCTGTGTTGGTGTATAATTGTTCATAGTCTCTTATGATCCTTCATATTTCTGTGGCGTCAGTTGTAACTTCTCTTTGATTTATGATTTTGTTTATTAGAATCTTCTCCCTTTCTTTTCTTGGTGAGTATAGCTAAAGGTTTGTCAATTTTGTTTACCTTTTCAAAGAACCAGCTCTCAGTTTTACTGATCTTTCCCAATTTTTTTCTAGTCTCTATTTCATTTATTTCCATTCTAATCTTTACTATTCCCTTCCTTCTACTGACTTTAGGCTTCATTTGTTCTTTTTCTAGCTCCTTTAGGAGTAAAGTTAAATTGTTTATTTGAGATTTTTCTTGTTTCTTGAGGTAGGCCTGTATTGCTATGTATTCCCTCTTAGAAAGAATTTTGCTGCATCATCCCAAAGGTTTTGGTATGTAATTTCTGTTTTCACTTGTCTCTAGGTATTTTTTATTGATTTTCTTTGATTATCTTGATGACCCAATGGTTGTTCAGCAGCATGTTGTTTTTTTTTTTTAAGATTTTATTTATTTATTTGACAGAGACACAGCGAGAGAGGGAACACAAGCAGGGGGAGTGGGAGAGGGAGAAGCAGGCTTCCCACAGAGCAGGGAATCCGATGTGGGGCTCGATCCCAGGACCCTGGGATCATGACCCGAGCCGAAGGCAAACACTTAACGACTGAGCCACCTAGGTGCCCCCAGCAGCATGTTGTTTAATCTCAAACATTTTTGAGGTTTTTCCACTCTTCTTATAATTGATTGTGCTCACAGAAAGTACTTGATGTGATTTCAATGCTCTTGAATTTATTGAGACTTGTCTTGTGACTTAACATGTGATCTATCCTGGAGAGTGTTCCATGTGCAGTTGAGAAGAATGTTTATTCTGTTGATTTTGGATGGAATGTTCTGCATATATCTATTAAGTCCCTCTAGTCTAATGTGTCATTTAAGGCTGATGTTTCCTTATTAATTTTCTGTTTGGATGATCTATCCATTGATGTAAGTGGGGGTGTGAAAGTCCCCTACTATTATTGTATTGCTGTTGGTTTCTCCCTTCAGGTCTGTTAATATTTGCTTTATATATCTTGGTGCCCCTGTATTGGGTGCATATATATTTATAAATGTTACGTCTTCTTGTTAGATTGACCTTTTTATGATTATATGCCCTTGTCTGTTATTACAGTCCTTGTTTTAAAGTCTGATATTTTGTCTGCTTTGAGTATTGCTACTCCAGCTTTCTTTTCATTTCCATTTGCATGGGATGTCTTTTTCCATCCCTTCACTTTCAGTCTGTGTATGTCTTTAGATCTGAAGTGAGTCTCTTGTACACAGCATATAAATGGGTCTTTTTTTTTAGCCATTCTGCCACTCTGTATCTTTTGATTGGGGAGTTTAGTCTATTTACATTTAAAGTAATTATTGATAGGTATGTACTTATTGCTATTTTGTTCATTGTTTTCTGGCTGTTTTTGTAGTTCCTCTCTGCCCCTTTCTTCTTCTTTTTCTCTCTTCCCTTTTAGTTTGGTGGCTTTCTTCAGTGTTATGTTTAGGTTCCTTCCTCATTTTCTTTATATATTTACTGTAAGTTTTTGCTTTGTAGTTACTGTGAAGCTCACATATAACCTATGTATATAACGGTATGTTCTGACTTGATAGCAACTTAAATTTTTATTTTATTTTATTATGTTAGTCACTATACATTACATCATTAGTTTTTGATGTAGTGTTCCATGATTCATTGTTTGCCTATAACACCCAGTGCTCCATTCAATATGTGCCCTCCTTAATACCCATCACCGGGCTAAACCATCCCCCCACCCTCTCCCCTCTAGAACCCTCAGTTTTTGTCTCAGAGTCCATAGTCTCTCATAGTTCGTCTCCCCCTCTGATTCCCCCCCTTCATTTTTCCCTTCCTACTATCTTCTTTTTTTTTTTTTTTTAACATATAATGTATTATTTGTTTCAGAGGTACAGGTCTGTGATTCAACAGTCTTACACAATTCACAGCACTCACCCTAGCACATACCGTCCCCGATGTCTATCACCCAGCCACCCCATCCCTCCCACCCCCACCACTCCAGCAACCCTCAGTTTGTTTCCTGAGATTAAGAATTCCTCATTATCAGTGAGATCATATGATACTTGTCTTTCTCTGATTGACTTATTTCGCTTAGCATAATACCCTCTAGTTCTATCCACGTCATTGCAAATGGCAAGATTTCAGGGTTTTTTTCGATGGGATAGCAGCTTAAATTTGAACACATTCCAAAACTGTACATTTTTCTCTCACCCACATATTTTTATTTTTGATGTCACATTTTGCATCTTTTTATTTATGCATCCCTTAATTAATTATTGTGGTTTTAAATTTATTTTACTTTTTTCTGTCATTTAACCTTCATACTTGCTTTATAAGGGATTGATCCACTATCTTTATGTATTTACCTTTTCCAGTGAGATTTTTACTTTCTTATATTTTCTTATTATTAATTAGTGCCATTTCTTTTTTGTTTAAAGAAGCCTCTTTAACATTTCTTGTAAGGCCAGTTTAGTGGTAATGAACGCCTTTAGCTTTTGCTTATCTGGAAAACTCTTAATCTCTCCTTCAATTCTGAATGATAACATTGCCAGGTAGAAAATTCTTGGTTGGGAGTTTTTTCCTTTTAGCACTTTTGAGTATGTTATGCCACTCTCTTCTGACTTGCAAAGTTTCTGCTGAAAAATCTGTTGATAGCCTTATGGGGTTTCCCTTGTACATAGTAAGTTGCTTTGCTCTTGCTGCTTTTAAGATTCTCCCTTTAACTTTTACCCTTCTAATTATTATGCGTCTTAGTGTGAATCTCTTTAGGTTCATTTTATTTGGAACTCTCTGGGATTCCTGAAACTGTATGTCTGTTTCCCTCCTCAGATTAGGAAAGCTTTCAGCCATATTTCTTCAAAAATTTTATAGCCCTTTCTCTCTCTCTTCTCCTTCTGGCACCCCAGGATTGCAAATGTTATTCCTCTTGATGTTCTCTCAGAAATCCCTTAAGTTATGTTCATATTTTTAAATTCTTTTTTCTTTTTACTACTCTGGGTGAATTCATTTTTTTTTTTAAGATTTATTTATTTATTAGAGAGAGAGAGTGTGCGTGCGCACATGAGTGGGGGAGGGGCGGGGGGAATCTTCAAGCAGACTCCCCTCTGAGTGCAGAGCCCATCCAGGGCTCAATACCATGATCCATGAGATCATGACCTGAGCTGAAACCAAGAGTCGGATGCTCTACTAACTGAGCCACCCAGGTGCCCCTCTCTGCGTCAGTTCTATTGCTTTGTTCCAGCTCATTGATCTGATCTTTGGCTTTATCCGGTCTGCTGTTGAATCCCTCTAGTGTATTTTTCAGTTCAGTTATTGTATTCTTCAGCTTTGTCACTTCTGTTTGGAACTTTCTTATATTTTCTCTTTGTTGAGGATCTCACTGTTAACCCATTCTTAACCTGAGTTCAGTGAACATCTTTATGATCATTACCTTAAACTCTGTATCAAGTAGATGCTTATCTCCAGTTCATTAACGTCTTTTTCTGATATTTTGTCTTTTTCTTTTACTTGGTACATATTCTTCTGTCCTTTCATTTTTTCCTGACTCTCTGTGTTTGTTTCCATGTATTAGGCAAATCAGCTACATCTCCCAGTCTTGAAGGAGTGTAGAAAATGTCATGTGGAATGCAGCAGTGCAATCTCCTCTGACTGCCAGAGCTGGATGATGAAGGGGCACTCTCTGTGTGGACTGCATGTACCTACATGCAGTGGCAGCTCTGTGTCTGCAGCTCGGTGTGGGCGGGGTTGGTGTCTGGCCCAGGTGCAATGCATACATAATTGTGGCGATAGTGAGTGCTATTGGTTGAGATTTATATAAATAAAAGGAAAAATAAAAAATAAAACTATATTTGGCACTTAATGTTTAAAAATCAAATACTCACTAAAACTTGCATTTGATTGGATTTTCATTTTTCAAAAAGTTGCACTGGTGTTTAATTTATCAACAATAAGATTAAAATCTAAAAGGGCTGGGATTTTGTCTTCCATATTTTCCATACATATTTACATGTGCAAAGGACTGGATTGAAAAAACAGATTTAAAATAAAAATGTCAGCTTAGAATTGCAATGTTTACCTTATTTGAACTTGTCTAATTAAAGCTTATGTATAACACCAATATTTTGATAAACAGTCAAGATGAAATAAAAGTATCGACAAGAAAATATTATAGTCACAGTGGGTTTCCTCCTTAATTTTACACTCAGATTCCAAAGCTTGGTCTCTTCCATGACAAATCAATAATGTGTCAACTGGTTCAAAGAATCACTCTAAAAGTAATCATAATCTCAAGCTTTTGAAAAATCAAATTCACTGCAAATATTTCAAATACCAGTTATGTAAGCCTATTTCTTGAGCTTTGCAACAATTCTCATTAGAATACAGTGCTTAGTCAAAGTAACTGCAGGGAAGTTTAAAAATATCACTGTGTAAACAGAAAACAAGGTTATTGTCTTAAAATGATCAATGCAACAACTTATAGCTTGTCCTTATTTGTCACATCGATTACGATGCCAATACCATCCAATCTTTCAATGCTTTTCAAATTCAAAGCTTTCTACTACTATTTAGTTTTAATTAATTTATTAACATAGTTCTTTGAATAAAGATATTTATAAGCCAAATATTTTACAATCTTACTATAATGGGAGATTGAATTGAGATGGCCTTCGGAAAAAAGGTAGGCTCTTCCTGTGTTCTGGCTTTACAGAGAAAATAGCATTTTGGGAAAATACTTTAAAGAAATTATATGGGACAACAAAGAATAAATATGAGGACAAAAAGACATCTCTTGGAAAATTCAAAGCAGATTAAACAACTTAAAAATGAGCTCAGAGGGCGTCTGGGTGGCTCAGTTGGTTAAGCGACTGCCTTCGGCTCAGGTCATGATCCTGGAGTCCTGGGATCGAGTCCCACATTGGGCTCCCTGCTCAGCAGGGAGTCTGCTTCTCCCTCTGACCCTCCCTCCTCTCATGCTCTCTCTATCTCAGTCTCTCTCTCAAATAAATAAATAAAATCTTTAAAAAAAAAATGAGCTCAGAGTTTCTTGTATCTGAAAAGGAAGGACATGTTGGCTTATATATTCCTCTTTGTATGATGAAGGAAGTAACTATGTTCAACTGGAAAGGCTAACTTTTCCACATATTAAAATCTAAGAGGAAGTTCAATAGTGGAATTCCGTAAATAAAGGAGTTCTTAAAATATAATGGGCAAAAAATTCTATAGCAATTTTTAGAAAGATGTATGATATTCAGATGGATGATTCTTTTTATAAATACTCTAGAAAAAAACAAGAGCAAATATAATGCCAGCATTTTTGTTTCTTTTTGTCTGGTTTCAAGTTTTTATTTAAATTCTAGTTAGTTAACATAATGCCAGCATTTCTAATAGGCCCAGGCTAATCCCCTGAACCATGCCTGTGTAGATGGACCCGGTGCAGTGTCAGAGTCAAGAAAGGTGTAGTTACAACATCCTCAAATTTTCTTTTTAGAATGTCCCATGGCCTATTTGAGTTTTTGCCAAGCACAGAGCTACTGTCACTTCATGGTTGAACTCATAAATATCTGAAGAGCTATATTCTCTAAAGCTGATTAATGTATGATCAAAATGGCTTAGATACTTAACTGGCAGGCAGTAAATTTGCTATTCTGCTGTCAAAGTCAAGGCTTCCCTATGGATGTTCTCATCTGGATGAAAGGCCATCCCACTCTCCCACAGAGTTGGGTTGGAAAATTGGAGCAAAATCTGTCAGGACTTAGATTTTCTCAAAAACGACCTTTGAATCTGCTCAAGAACATGAAGAATTCAGGTAAGAACACAGGAGATTTGGCTATAGAAAATTGAATGAGATTATTTTGGTCTAAAAAGGATTGAAGAAGAGTTGTCTTGAGTCTGCTACCTCAACCCTACCCTACACAAATCCTTGATATGGACACAGGGGGATACCAGATTATGTGGAATGGCATTTTAATGGTCCCTTCAGGTGTGCCACCACACCCAGTATGTGAATGAGTTAAGGTACAGCGCAGGGCTAAAATGAATGATTTGGAAATTAACTGTCCCTCCTCTCCAAAAAATGATTTAAAAAAAAAAAAATTTGAAAGCTAAAATGAAATCACAGTAAACTGTTCATATTCCTATATATTTCATAATCTGATATGCAAATTTTTCTCACATAATTTAGTCTCTTACATCAGCATTAATAGATTGTTTTTACAAGCTTTAATTATTTGTGCTTTTCCATGGTGTGTGTGTGTGTGTGTGCGCGCTCGTGCAATGTTTAAAAAACTGGAGAGTGGGACAGAATAGAAGCAGATAGAATTGAATTAATGTAATCAGACACATGTGATATTTAGCTCCCCTATGTTTAAGACCAAAACTGCTGGCTGACCTACCACTTTGGTACCCACATCACGGCCTCCATTACAAAATATCTAGAGTTAAGTTTACACACTGTGGCTATAAAAGAGTCATACTCACTGGCCAAAACATGGTAGTCATCCATTATTTTTTTCATTTAATAAATGACTACCACACACCAGGTACTAGGCCCTTGCATATAGGGAGAAAAGACACACAGTTCCTGTTTTGAAGGAGCCCACAGTGTAAAGCAAAGTTCACAACCTTGGTTTCATGCTAGAATTACCCAAGTGGCTAAACAAACAAACAAAAATGAACCTACGTTTAGTCCTGGAGATTCTGATATAATTGGTCTGCAGTGGAGTCTGGGTGGAGTCAGTATTTTCAAAAAAAGTTCTTGGCATGATTCTCATGTACAGCTAAGGTTGAGGACTACTGTTTTAATGGGTGAAAGAGAACAGTCAATAAACAAATACAAGGGAAATTTTCTAACTGAAGCCAGTTGAGCTTAACAGGCAGCCTGGCTTCCTGCTCTGAATCCTTGAAAACTCCACCTCTAGGCGACTGAGCACACGTTTGCCTTCTCAGTCCTGCCAGGTTCTATGACCAACCAGTTTTCAGAAACTGGAATTGGTTAGGAGGTTGTTAACTCAATCAATCCTTCTAGTGTTGCGTTCTTCTAACCTGCCTTGCTCCTAGTGACTAAGTCCTAACTTCTGGTAGCTGGTTTCTGCTTGGGACTCTGCCTTGTGTTTGGGCCCTCCTGTGCATCACCTGAATTCTCCTGCCTGCTGCTGAGTCTCTGGTAACAATACCTGCAGCCCGGACCGCCAGTCATTTGTTGCCCTCCAGATCACCTGCCACACCTTGGCAGGTCTTTCTTTTATCTCCCATCTGATCTGGCTCACCTTGCCTCTGCCTCGCCTTCCTGCCCCAGGCTTGATGCAATCAACACATACTATTTGAAAAATATCAAATGTCAAGAACAGAAGTACCCTTTATATACCAACAAATCTACACTAAATGTTTTTCAGCTTATTCTTCTTATAGGCTTTTTTTAGCTTAATAGACTTCTTGGTAAAGCATGATACACTGGGTTCATTTTTCTGGGTCCTCATTGGCAGAACAACTGGACATTCTGGCAGGGGCTGAGCTACATCTGCTGGCATATTCATTGACTTCAAAGGGATACCAGTGATCCTCCCAACCCTGGTGGATTAAGTTAACTTTCAACTCAAATTCAGATTACAGTTGGGATATCTTGTTAGACCTATTTGAGGCTTGCTGTTACACGATGAGCTTTATTTTCTGAAATTTTAATAATAGATTCCAAAAGAAGTTGTTCTTCTGCAATAGCAATCCAAATTTCACACCCCAAATCTTGAAATTGGTAACATGCCTCCCCACCCCTGCCCTATCCATTCTAACATAAAATAAATATCTGGGTAAAAGTAAAATATTGGTATTTAAGAAAATTATTAAATACAGACAACTTTACACTACATGTAAGTTTTTTTTTTGTTGTTTGTTTGTTTTTTTTTTTTTTTTTAATTTTATTTATTTATTTGACAGAGAGAGACATAGTGAGAGCAGGAACACAAGCAGGGGGAGTGGGAGAGGGAGAAGCAGGCTTCCCGCGGAGCAGGGAGCCCGATGTGGGACTCGATCCCAGGACGCTGGGATCATGACCTGAGCTGAAGGCAGACGCTTAACGACTGAGCCACCCAGGCGCCCCACTACATGTAAGTTTTTACAGGGACTATGAAACCCCAGTTTATAGCCTATTCGGGTATGAGAAATATTTTATGAACATCTATCATAGCTCTCATCACACACCATGTTGTAAGCTCTGAGTTTTCCACCTAGATTGTAAGCCTGATACAGAGTGATGATATCGTATTCCTCTGCTCCTGTTGCCCATGCCTATTGTGCTGACACATCATAGCTGCTTAAGAAATGTACGTCCCAAGAATGAATGTGCCTGTTGCATATGAACAAGTCCATGTGTCTCCTGGGTTTTGGTGCTCCTTCATGCTGAAGCACTTTGACTTTGTACATCCTAGGATTCTTTCCTAGGCTGTGAGCCAAAGACTGGCTTCATCTGGTGCTGTTTTGTGGATCAATGTCTGCAGCTGTTCTTTGTAGTTATATTCTGGGAATGGAATGACCACAAAAAATGACTTCCAAATCAGTGAAACAAAACTCTTCATCCACGAGCTCATCAGAAGATCATTTTCTGGTGGTCAAATTTCCATAGTGGTAGTTTTATTAATGTCATACCTGGCCACCTGCCATTCTGAGGCTATGGATGAGAAACTAAGAAATCAATTGAACCTTTCTTCAGTTGATCAGAGTTGGAATCCACTGCCTCAAGGGTGCTTTTAGCTGATCGATGATTAGGTGAAGAGTTTACCTCTATGGTGACCTAAATGTTCTTCTTATTAAGAGTCTGCAGTGGGATCACTTTGCAAGTCCATTTGTTTCTATTTCCTTACAACTGGCAACTTCAGAGTCTGATTCCTATATGAATATATCCTGGCGTCTTCACGTGTTGCCTTTTACCTGGTGTATACGTGCCTAGTGTTTTCCTGTTTTCTCATGAAATTTTGCAAAAGGGACTTATATGAGGTGTGGCACTTTCTCCAGACAACTTCCACACTTGTGTATAAGGTCATTTTTCACACCCAGGTCTTAGAGGGTAGTTATAAGAGTAGTTGAAAGTAGGTTATGAAGTAATAGCATGAGAAGGGTAGATACTTCCTAAAAGAATACTTTTGACATACTTTTCAAGTAATATGCAGTGAGAGCAAAAGTTTCTATGTTTACTTTCTTTCCTTATCATAAAAATAAATACCACATTATATATCTACTCTTTATTTTAATCTGAAAATCGAGGTGTATTGAAGTGAACATGCTTGGACTACAATGAAGGCAAACTTAAAATAACGGGTTAATAGGTTTTTATCCTCTCTCATTTCCAATGCTTTTTTAGAAGTTATTTTTTATTGATTTATAACTGGCACAATATTATATTAATTTCACATGTACAATGTAGTGATTCAATATTTATGAAATGATCACCTTGACAGGCCTAGTTACCATCTGTCACTATACAAAGTATACAAAATGATTGCCTATATTCCCTATGCTGACCATTATAGTGCTTTCCTTAATGTAACTTCTATGAGCTGAAATACATAATAACTTTGAAAAGCAACAGAGATTAAATGACAAAATAAAAATAAATAATTATTATGTAATAATCTGAAACTATTTGCACAGTGAACACTGTAAAGTTTGTTCACATAATAAAAGGGAAGACTGTCTTCCTTAGTCCAATCATGGCATCTCTTCAAACTGGGAAGTGAAAGTTCCTGCCACTCTATAGATCATCCAGTTAAAACTGCTGCTAGTTTTACCCAGGAGTCAGCAAACTATGGTCTGCAGGCTAAATTTGGCCCATTGCCTCTTTTTGTATGGACTGCAAGCTAAGAATGGTTTTTACATTTTTAAACAGTTGAAAAAAAATCAAAAGAAAATTAATATTTCAAGGCATGTGAAAATTACTTAAAATTTAAATTTCATAATACATGTAATATATAATGCATATAACTGGCACAATAAAGTTTTATTAGAACACAGCCCTGCTCATGAGTTTATGTATTATCTATGGCTGCTTTTGTGCCATGGCAGAGTTGATATTGTGACAGGGACGATATGGCCACAGAGCTGAAAATATTTACTATCTGGTCCTTCACAGAAAACATTCACTGACCCCTGGCTTAAATTAATAGCTACAGTTATATAAATTCTGCTTTTGTTTAAGAATCATTCTTGTTCACTAGGCTGTTCAGCTTCTCCTACAACTGGGAAAATACGCTTGTAGGACTTAATGGCCACAGTATAGTAATAGGAATAACGTCCCAGGAATGTATGCTTGAAATGGTCAGTCCAGGAAACATAATTTGATCAAGAACTTCCCTGTTTTTAGGTATAGACCAGAATAGCCCTGGATCACTTCAAACCTGGTTTACCCCTGTCCTAAGAGCGCCTATGATGCAATAAATGACTCACGTCCGCAGGCCAAACTTATCAACTATTCAGATAGCATACATTGATAATTTTGGAAATTAGGAAAAACATAGAAAGTAAGACTGAATGTTGCTTTGGTATCTTACACAGATGAGATTAATTTTAATGAAAGCGTAAAAGCCCACCTGGACGGGTTTCTGCCACAACAGGCCCAGCAACGTCTGATGGCTTGCCGACACCTGCCTGGTTGACGGCTCGGACACGGAACACGTAGCTGACGCCCTCCTGGAGGCCTTGTACCTGGAAGAAGCAGGCATAGAAGTGATGGGTGCTCCATGTCATTTAAACAGAAGTGTTCTTCGTTCGTACATACAATTTCATTGTAGAGTTCACCTTCTCCCATTCGTGGAACTCTATCTCCCATCCTCACTTAAGGTTACCAGATTAAACTTTTTAACATGTACATTTTTTTCTCCACCTCAGGCCTGAAATTTTTCTGAATATAAAACACCCAGAAGAGTGAATCTATATCACAATAGGTATGAAGATTATAGGACATCTCTACTTCTTTATGCCTATATTATTTGAATTTTTCATCATGAGCATGTGTCCGTTTTATAATCAGAAAAGTCAGTAAGTCTATTTTCACTTTAAAAATTGTGGACAAACGGGGCGCCTGGGTGGCTCAGTCAGTTAAGCGTCTGCCTTCGGCTCAGGTCCTGGGATCGAGCCCAGCATTGGGCTCCCTGCTCAGCGGGGAGTCTGCTTCTCCCTCTCCCACTCCCCCTGCTTGTGTTCCTGCTCTCACTATCTCTCCCTCTGTCAAATAAATAAATAAAATCTTTAAAAAAAAATTGTGGACAAACTCTAAGATAATTTCCTTACAGGAAATTCACCTCCCAGTTTGTGAGGCACATTCAACCTCAATGTCAATCTCTCTCCCTCTTTCCTATATTCGCCTCTCTTCTTTTTCTTTTTTCAAATGAGTGAACTTAACCATTCTTTGATATGTTTAAACTGTATTATTTTTTCTTCCTGCCCATTTTTTCTGGGCTGTTGGTCCCCTTTGCTTGGCGCTTAACTTGAGTCAAGTCCAGCCTCAGCTCTTGGGATCCTGTGCTGCGGCAAATTGAAGATTTGGAAATTATCCTGGCCATAAATACACACCATCACCATCCAGGATGTGTCTGACTTTTATTTTACACTGTCCTTTGGGAGTTTCTTTGAATCTAGAGGCCTCCTGACTCATTTGGACAACCAAACAGCATGCTAACTTCCTGACCTTCCTTTATCTTTTTCTCTTCCCCATGAAATGTGACCTTTCCTACCTCCTCAAGGTTTTGTAAGGGGCTGGGGAGCTCACTGGCATATGCTAAGATGAGTTGATGGCATATTTAAAGGTCATCTCTCTTGGAGGATATATTTATATTTTTTATGGGGACGGTAAATACCTCAACCCTGGAGAAAGGCTGACAGATGGCATGGACTTTAGTCCACAGTGGCAGGTCAATGGGAGAGAACTTTTAGAGCAGGCATACTCTGAGTAGCTTCCAAGGCTCACCCCCTCTAGGCAGTGGCTTATTCTGGCAACAGATCAGACTGCAAACGAAATGCAGTGTGCTGCTTTTTGTATGATTGTGGCGAAGCCACACTTCATTCTAAGTCATAAGAGTCAGAATCATATTTCCCACAGTTTCTGAAGCCCTAGTGTGGATTTCAGGGTCTCCAGGTGTCACCGCTGACATAGGAGAAAACATTCTTTTGAGATATCCATTTGTTACAAGTGAGATTCAGTGGCTTTAGTAGAACAGTCTCTGGTAAATGAAGTTAGGAATTTGTTCAATGACAACACTTTAGAGGAATCTGGAAGGCAAAGATGCGGATAAGGGTGAGGATTAGGTCCGAGTTGAGTGAACCCATTCCACTAGCCTCTGGGTGCTCACGTGAGCATAAGCTTGAGGGAGCCCATGAAGTGAGACAGAGCGTGACTCAAAGGAATCAGCAGGTAAAGCCTTGCTGGCATGAATGCTATGAAAATAACACCCTCAAATCAAAAACCATCCTCAAAAAAAAATCAGAGGAAGAAATGAGAAAGTCACCTTTCTAAGACCGTGAGTAACAAAAATGTGAGGTGGATAAGTAGAGGCAAGGAGGGAAAGAAGAGAGAGGAGGGAGCTTGTGGAATATTTTCTGAAGCTAGGCTAAGGGATTCAGGTTAAATATAACCAAATTGCTTTAAGCACCAGAAACTCCCCCCATCCCCAACCACTGCTAAATGGAATCTTATGAGGACCCAATATATGAAATAGACCACAGCAGAAATGTTGTGTTTTATCTTGCTAACTTTAAAGTTAATATCATTTGGGGAGCATTTCTTCTTTTTAAAAAAAGGTTTCTCAAAATATGAGCACCCTCTTACCCTCAGGTACGTGTTTTTAATAGCTGCCTTGTTGAGTCCTCGCCATTGGCTATCCTTGGCCTTGGCCTCCTTCAAGTCCACAAAGTAACCAGTGACTGGAGTCCTTCCAGAGTGGATAGGAGGCTTCCACTGCAGAACCAGGGAGGTTTTCCTGACTTCACTATATTTGACACTGTGTGGGGGTCCTGAAAAATAGACAGAGACCAATGTATACAAATCATAACGTAGATGACAAAATGCAAATACGGGTAAATCTAGAACCACATCTGAAGTCTTAAAGCTGAATCCAGTGTTCTTCTTTTGTGAAATCTACCATTCCTGTAGAAATAGGTATTTTGTGTTCATTTTGTGTCAAGTTTCCTCAATGGCTCTACATCAACCTACTAAGTCCCTTTCTGGGCAGCAGGTGGTTAGAGCCAATTCAAAGTGCCCCCCACTCCGAGGCTGGATGAAAACTTGCCTTCAGGGTGTCCCTGGGCTTGTGGTCCTCATCTTTTATCAAGAACAGCTTAATTTGGTTGCAGGTTCAGTTTCAGATTATTTTTGGATGGTAATCTGAAAATTCCCCTAAACCTCAAATGAGGATGAAGAAAGCAACCCTATTTGATGGCATATGAATATAGATAGTAATATTTCTTTTACAGGAAAAAGGAATATATTACAAAATAGCTCCCCTCTTGAGGGAAATCTTTTCCATAAAGCAAATATTCTATCTAGGAGTAAAAACAAACTACAATTACAGTTTACAAAGAACTTTCACCAAAACAAATAAAATCGATCCCGTGGGTCCCAGCTAAACACTGCTAGGTACTTTATATTTATTTATCTCATTCATCCTTAAGACAACAGAAAACGCAAAGAAGCCAAGTAACTTGATCAACCTGTTTAGGAAGAAAGCCAAATGTCTTCCCTGCCCATGTGCTCTTTGCACTCTTGGGAGAATCCAAACTACTAAGTGATCTCCCACATCTTTCCATGACCACCAGCTGCTATGTAGGTGATATATTTATTTTCTTTTTTCCTGACGTTTTTTTCTTTTAAATAACTGATTTCTAACCAACCAATCAAAATCCCCTGAACTGACTCACAGTGCCCTAAAAGCCAGCTACAAACATATGCTATGCAATGCTTTCGCATTTTGCAATTAATAGCTCAATATTTGTGGGGCCCTGTCCCTTGGCTTAACAGTCACAGGTATGTGTCATCCTTGCCTTCCGACAAGGTAAGAGGTTTAAATAACGTGGTAATAGATTTAAATAATAACATCAATGCCTTATAATAGTGTCATGTTCTGTTTCGCAAAGAGGACTTTAAATCATTTTCTTGTGTTATCCTCAGAACCCCATGAGGCATCCAAACAGGTAGCACTCACCCTACAACCTCTTTTGCTAACTACATCTCTTTCAATCAAAACATTTTCCACAAGCCTGCTCAGTATTTCTTAGTCTCTAGTCACTCATATTTTAACTTTATTCAGGAATTGCAAGAATTTAAAAACAGATCCACTTTTGTGTAGGTGAGAGAAAGAGCTTAAGAAATACCAACTGGCTTAAAGGAGGTGCAAGGAAAGGCAGCATGTTTGCCCTGTATATTTACTGAAGTTGAGTGAGTGCTTGAACTTCTCTTGGGTTTCTCTTGTAATCTTTTTATTCACACTTGATGGAGAAGTGATGCAAACAGAAGCTCTCTAAGCAAAGGCAAAAATGATGGTTCTTCAAGGGCACTAGCGTTTCAAGTAGAGGAAAAGGGTGGCATCAGGGACAGGGCTGGATCTATCCAGTATGCTCCAGCATGGCCTTGTGTTCTAATGTGGTCGATACTGGTGCTATACCAGTTGTTACGTATGTTGAATATTAAACCCAAGTGGGAGAATCTAGTCATCCTGTGGCACTTGTTGGGTCTGTGAAGTTGGTACTGTTGGAAGCAAAATAAAATCACCCACCAAATACATTAATGTCTTGCTAGTTTGAAACTTAATGGCTTAGTAAATTTATTTGTATTCAATTTTTTAATTAGTTCAGTGTTGTCGCTATGTTTAAAAAGCACAGGTAAATGTTTCTACCTTCTCCCCATTTTCTTCCCTGTTCAGCCAACCACCCACTATGGCAACCTTCAAAGGAGAATATTTCCACCAGTTTCAGGAAATTTATTGTGATGCAGAGTTGAGACAAAAGTGTAGAGAGATCGAAAGGACTGGAGAAGCGGAGAAAGTCCAGAACTTAAGTCCTAGGCAGACATGTTAAGTCTGCCTACATAATATAATAAAGAGCTAGCAGCAAGGGAGGAGAGAGACAACAAGGAAGAGGAGCCACATTGGCTGAGCTTGGAGAGAGAGATTTGGGGGAGGTTGATAAATGAAAGGTTCCAGCACAGTGGGAGAATGCATGAGAATTAGGGAGTACAGGAAGAAGTTTTTGAGACCTTTTGTTGTGGGATACGAATTGGATGCTCTTCAGTGGTCTTTATTAAGAAGCACAAACAAAAATGAGAATTCCTTTTCAACGATCATTGGAACTCAGATTTGTGCTTCTGTTAATCTTATTCCAAGCAGAGGTATAACTATGAGGGCTCTAGGATTTATTTGGAATACAAGCACAAGAAGTCATAGCCAGTTTTATATTGGCACCTATTATTTAATAGGATTATAAAAATATCTCAGGTAAACAAAAGAGAATTCTTTTCCCTTAGGAGCTGTCTATATGGCACTTAAATTTACTTCCAAGTTGTAGGTTCTTTTGAAAGAAACCCCAAGCCTCAGTGCTGAGAAATGTTTTTCATGATTTACCTGGAACAGCAATGGTCCACTCTTCACATTTGAAGCATTCGCTTACTGCTGAGGGCTCTCCCAACCCAGCGATGTTCATGGCTGCCACTTGGAACTGATACACCATGTTTTCCTTCAAGTTGCTAATCTGCAACATGACAATATCACAGAGAGGGGATGTTGATTCAGGTATTTTTTTTTAAGTTGTTCAATATTTTGTTTACTTACCTCCTGTGTTGCACACACCCTGAAGTGACCCCCAGTGAGTTATACCCTTTTGTAATCTACTCCCCTTGAGTGTGGGTGAAGCCTGTGACCTGCTTCCAACCAAGAGAATATGGCAAAGGTATTGGAATATCACCCTGTGATTGTTGTTCCATCATATGGACAAGGAGAGAGGATATTACAGATGTAATTAAAGTCCCTAATCAGTGGATTTTTGAGTTCATCAAAAGGGAGATTATCCTGGGTAGGCCTGATTTAATCAGATGAAAACTGTCAAAATAGGGTTTGGGACTTCCATGATGAGAACACTGTCCTGATGGCGTTGAAGAAGCGAATGCCAGGTTGTGAACTACCTAGCCACTCAAATTTGGAGAAGGGCAGCCTCTAGAAGCAGAGGGCCCCAGACTTACAGCTGAAAGAACTAAATTCTGCCAATAACTGAATCAGCTTGGAAGAGGAACTCAGCTCCAGAGGAGAATGAGCCCAGCTGACATCTTTGTGAGAGCCCAAGCAGAAGACCCATCTAAGCCATGCCTAAACTCCTGACTCATGGACACTGTTTCATAACAAATTAATAGAAAATTAATGCTTGTACAGATGAAAATTAAAAGAATTCTAAGCTAGGAATCAAAATATTCAAAATCTTCTCATTTTTGTGCTCCCTATTGACCTAATGTTTTCTATATCCCTCAGAAGAAATTGGGTTGTGGTAAATATATGTGATAAAGTAATGAATGTGAAACATTTGCAAAATAGAAATGATGGAATATATTAGTGTGAAAAAAATCCATGGACTATACACAATCCTTTGAGCATTAAAAATGCTTAATAAATGGGGGCGCCTAGGTGGCTCAGTCAGTTAAGTGTCTAACTGTTGATTTCGGCTCAGGTCATGATCTCAGGGTCCTGGGATCGAGGCCCAAGTCAGGATCTGTGCTCAGGGGAGTCTGCTTGTCCCTCTCCCTGTGCACCCCCCCCCCCGCCGCTCATGCTCTCGCTCTCTCTCAAATAAGTAAATAAAATCTTTTAAAAATGCTTAATAATGGGGTGTCTGGGTGGCTCAGTCATTAAGCGTCTGTCTGCCTTCGGCTCAAGTCATGATCCCAGGGTCCTGGGATCGAGCCCCGCATCGGGCTCCCTGCTTTGTGGGAAGCCTGCTTCTCCCTCTCCCACTTCCCCTGCTTGTATTCCCTCTCTCACTGTGTCTCTCTCTGTCAAATAAATAAATAAAATCTTAAAAAAAAAATGCTTAATAATGGAGGTATTGATGGAATCAGCTGAATTAACAAAGCTTACCTATTGTATGACTTAAGACAAGGCAAAACAAGTATATATCTATGATCCAGTCTACACCTGATTTGATCATGAAGTCATAAGTTCATCTGCAAGAGGGCTTGTCTTGCCAGTTATTTAGGGTATAAGGTGAATATAATGGCTATATGTTATGGTAACAGAATAATACAAACTCCCTTTTTGATTCACACACACATGCACACACATTCCCTTTAAGAAGGGAAGATCTTTTTAATTAAGAGGAAACCATCGTGTAGATAACTTGGATCTAAAAGTACTTTATTCAGGTACAGGGCTGTTTTGGGGCTCCATTAGTATGACCAACCATTCCAGTTTTCCTGGGACTATGGGGTTTCTAAGGATGTAGGCGGTATAGTGTTGAAATTAGGAGAGTCCTAGGCAAATGGTAAAAGTTCGTCATTCTAGGCTTAGGTGAAATACTGTGGCATGGGACTTCTTTTTCTGGCAATGGTGAACTAGGCTACAGAGATTAATTGTCTTGCTAAAAAATTCAAAATACTAGATAAAAATATCTTTAAAAAATCTTTTCAAAAGCATCAAATTAGTGTCAAGATGTTACAGAATTGGGTGCCTGGGTGGCTCAGTTGGTTAAGTGTCTGCCTTCGGCTCAGGTCATGATCCCAGTGTCCCGGGATTGAGTCCCACATCGGGCTCCCCACTTAGCAGGGACTCTGCTTCTCCCTCTGCCCTTCACCCTGCTTATGCTCTCTCTCACTTGCTCTCTCTCGAATAAATAAATAAAATATTAAAAAAAAAAAAGATGTTACAGAATTATCAGGACAGAATAAAGGGAAATAGGAAACCAAAAAAAAGATAAGTGGAACACAGAAGTAGCTTTTACCTTGGGGATAGTTGCCAATAAAGAAAAATTTGACCTTTGGTTTTGATTATCTCAAAAGCAGAGGAACTCAGAAATCAAAGCCTAGACCCAACCTAAAAAGGGGATAATAAAAGGGAACCCTCTACAATTAAGATGGAACCCTAAAGGGCTTTACTCTTTGGGAGTAAAGTTGAATTAGAAATAAACCTGCCTTTATACAGTGCAAATTCACATTGCTTGATTGTCCAAAAAAATAAAGTCTTGTATTTGATTTAAGAAAAAACTTAACAGGGTGCCTGGGTGGCTCAGATGGTTAAGCGTCTGCCTTCGGCTCAGGTCATGATCCCAAGGTCCTGGGATCGAGTCCCACATCGGGCTCCCTGCTCCTTGGGAGCCTGCTTCTCTCTCTCTCTCTCTGTCCCTCATGAATAAATAAATAAAATCTTTAAAAAAAAAAAACTTAACAGGTGGTATCCCCAGGCACCTTGCAGAAGCAAAAACAAATCCTCTACAGAGAAAGATGCCTTCATCCTAAAGCTCAAATTATTCATGCAAATAATATTTTAATGACAATGAGCAGCACATAATCAAGAATAACCAAGCATAGTAAACAAGATACCATGAGCCAGACTACAAAACCAATGATAACAGATACAGACCTGCAAAGATATTAGATGGTAGAATCATCAGACATAGATTAGAAAAACAGCTATGCTTACTATGTTTTAAACATAAAATACAAACTTAAAATATCTGCAGGACTAATCCTGAAACTAATATTACACTATATGTTAACTAAGTAGAATTTAAATAAAAACTTGAAACATTAAAAAAATAAATAAAATAAAATATCTGCAGGAGACAGCAAACTATAAAATATTTTGTAAAATGTGACCTAAAAAAGGGAAAAATACAATAAGAGAAAAATAATGGATGCGTTTAACAGGAAATCAGATGCAAAAGAAGAGCAAATTTGTAAACTAATGGAAAGTTATAAGAAATTACACAGACCACAGTGCAGAAAGACACAAAGATAGGAAAGAGAGAAGAGTGATTAATAGACATGGAAGACAGAATGAGAATGTCAAATACATGTTAACTAGAGTTTCAAGAGGAGAGGGGAGAGAATGGGGCAGCAACAATATTTTAGGAGATAAATGGCTTAGAATTTTCCAGAAAGGTCTTCCTGAAAAATCCAACCCACAGATTGAAAATCCTCCTCATGCCAAAATCCTAGGCAAAGGCATTTTTTAAAACCTATACCTAGACACATAATATTTTAACTGTAGCACACCAAACAGATAGTGAAAATATTAAAAGCTGTCTAAGAGAAAAGACAACCCTCAAATGAGTAAACAGACTAAAAGCTGACATGTCACTGGCAACAATGAGCCAAAAGACAGTGGAATATACCTTCGAAATAGGAAAGAAAATAACTACCATTATATAATGTTTTGTCTAGAAAAAATTTTTTGGAGAATGAAGAAAAAAGTTATTTTCAGACAAAAATGAAGAGTATGTACCTTCTGAATACCCTAACTAAAGAACATTCTAAACTATTTAATTTAGATGAAAGGAAAGTAATCTCAAATGGAAGGTGAAAGATGTGAAATTAAAAGCAAATAAAATCTTAACTAAAATAATTTAGATAAACTTAAATAATTATTGACTATAAAACAATAATAACAATACTTTTGGATTAAAAAATGAGTTAAAAGCACATATACAATAGCATACAAGTTGGGAATAGAATAAATGGCTTAGGTATTCTGAGGCCCTATTTTTCTTAGACAAGGGTAAAGCAATAGAATTAATTTAGACTGTTAATTTGCTCACTGTAATTTCTAGAGTAACCACCAAAAACAAACACAGAAACCCAGAATCTATAGCTTTCAAGGTAGTGTAGAGGGAGAAAAGGGGATGGCTGAAGGAAAAAACATAACTATTCAAAAGTAGTCAAGGAAGGACAGAAAATGAAACAGAACAGGCAGGACAAATAGAAAGCACAAAATAAAGATGATTGGTTTTTCCAAAAAGTAGTAGTAACATTAAATACTCTAGTTAAAAGACAAAGACTCTCAGGTAGGAAAAATATCCAACTCTATACTATTTTTAAGAGACACATATAAAGCACAAAGTTAAAACTAGAAAGTCAAAGGATGAAAAATTATATACCATGCAAACACCAACAAAAAGAAAATTGATAAATTTATATTAAAACATAATATAGACTTGAAGGCAAAATATATTGTTAGTGATACAGAAAATCACTTTGTATACATCTAATAACACCCCTTCAAAATATATAAAGCAACATTTTAATTGGGTGAATTTTATGATATGTGAATTATATCTCAATAAAGTAAGATTAACCTGCGATTTTCCCTTTCAGTACTATCCTTGTCAGGTATTTGTATCAAATTAACTCTAGTCTCAGGGTAATTTCACTCATAAACATAGAAGCAAAAATCCTAAACAACAATAAGCAAAAAAAAAAAAAAAAAAATCCAGTAATATATAGACAGAGTATACATAATGTCCAGCTTAGATTTATGCCAGGAATGCAAGGTTATTTTAACATTAATTACTAGAATATACTACATTAAAACTAAAGGGAAAAATCATATAACCATCTCAATAGATTCAGAAAAAATATTTCATAATTTTAATTAATTCTTAACTAGGAACAGAAGGAAACTTCCTTTAGCTGATAACAGATGTCTATCAAACACTGATAGTAAATATAATACTCAATGGTGAAATGTTTTCCTTTAAGATAAAGATCAAATCTAGAATGACCAAGATCACCACTTCTATCAATATTTTGTTAAAGATTTTAAGCAGAAAGTTAAGAAAATGAAGCAAAAAATATAAAATTTGGAAATGAAGAAGTAAACAGTCATTTACAGATGATTTGATGATTTACAGAGAATCAAAAAAAGCTCATAGGTAACTTAAAGAAATAATAAGAAAATTTAGTAAAGACCTATACATAACAATGATATGTAAAATCAATACATAAAAATGATGTATATTTCTCTATTCCAGCAATAACAAAATGATATAAAAACATACCATTTAAACACTGAAAATATGTAATACCTATAAATAAATAACAAATGACGTGCAAAACTTCTATAGAGAATTATAAAACTTTACTGAGAAACTTTAAAGACCAAAATAAATGGAGAGAAATATCATGTTTATGTATTAGAAGACAATATTTTAAAGATGTCAATTATTCTTCAATTTACTTATGGATTCAATGCAATCCCAATCAGAATTCTAAAATGTTTTAGTTTAGTTTAATTCTGTTTATTGTGTTTGCTTTTGCTTATCCTTTTTTGGTAGAACGTGGTAACCTAATTTTACAATTTATATCAAAGTGCAAAGGGGCTAAAAATAGCCTTGGAATTAAAAAATAAACTGAGATAATTTGATCTACCAGTTATCAAATTTGCTATGAGTGGTAATGATTAAATTAATGCGGTAGTGGTTCAGTGGTAGACAAACAGCAGTGGAACAAAATAGAAAACACAGAAGCAGACACGTGCATCAAAGAAACGTGATACATGATACAGATAGTCTAGCAGAATAGTAGAAAAAGGACAAACTTTTCAATAGATGAGACAACTGGGTGTCCCTACAGGGGAAAAACGAATGTTGACCTTTACTTTACATCACACACAAAATGTATAGGGGAAGTAATGACTTTAATGTAAGTGGCAAACCAGAGAGCTTTTAGAAGATAATCTAGTACAATATCCCCATGACCTTGGAAGGCAAAGGCATCTCTTAAAAAAAAATTAAAAAGGCAGAGCAATGAAGGGGGGGAAAACAGAGGGGGAGACGAACCATGAGAGACTATGGACTCTGAGAAACAAACTGAGGGTTCTAGAGGGGAGGGGGTGGGGGGCTGGGTTAGCCTGGTGATGGGTATTAAAGAGGGCACGTACTGAATGGAGCACTGGGTGTTATATGCAAACAATGAATCATGGAACACTACACCAAAAACTAATGATGTAATGTATGGTGATTAACATAACATAAAAAAAAAAAGGCAGAGCAAAGCACAGAAAATGTTGTTAAGTCTGGCTATCATGAATTAGTGTTGTTACTATAAGGAGAAGAAAATACTAGCCAATGAGCAGGAAAGATAGACGCAGCTTCCACAGCTACCAAGGATTTTAAGCTCAGAATATATGAAGAACTTCACAAGTCAGTAAGAAAATCTATTAGAAAAATGGGCAAAGACTCTGTACAGGCATGTTATAAATGGAGATTTCAAAATGAAGTATGTATATATAGCAAATGATATTCAGACTCATTTGACACCCAGATTGTCAAAACTGAAAATGTGTGATACCAAGTGTTAGAGGGATGTGCAACAATGGGAATTCTCATGCTCTTCAGAAAAATAGTATAGACTTATCTACTAAAATTGAAGATAAACAGATTCTCTGGCCCAGCAATTCTACTTCGAGGTAATAACCTAGAGAAACTAGTGCATATATGTGCCAGCAGACATACACAAAAATGTTCATAGCTACACTGTGTGATATAGCTATAAATGTGAAAATGCCCAAATATCAATCAATAACTGAATGGAAAAGTATATTGTGAGACACTCATATAATAGAATACCATAGAGTAATGAAGTCATAGCTACACACCAACATGGAAGAATCTTAAAAATACAATTTTATTTTATGTATTCTTGTTTTATTCTTTATGTGTTCAGAATGTGTGTGATATTTCTTAAGTTTTAAATGTTAGATTTAAAAACCGTGCCATTGAGTTTGGGAAAGCATCATTCCCCCGGCCTCACCCTGCTCTTGCCCTCACAGCCTGGGGTCCTGGGAGTGCTGGAGGGTGAGTTTCCTCTAGCTGACAATACTCCAAAGAGGGGAGCCATAGCTATGGCAGCAGTGAGACTCAAGTACCCTGAGATGGGCAAAGCAGTGAAGAAAAGAAATCTGTGGTTAGACGCATGTGGACCATCCCTTCGTGGCTATCAGAGCCACTATGGTGGGGGAACCTTCACAGGTGGTGAGCTGAGGGCCCATGTCCCATTATCCTTTGTGATTTGAATGCTGAAAATGAAAAATGCAGTCACTTGGATTCTGGGACCCTTGAAACTAGCAGCACACTGGTTACAGATATTTTGTAAGTTTTGAAATAACCATTAATTTTTACCATAAGTAAACATTTTATAGTGAATATTCTAGGAAGTTATTATGTTTATGTGTATGAATCAGAAAATACAAATCCGTCCTGCTCAGTCAGATTACTTCTATTTACCTTGGTATATTCTTGACAAAAGTCCATGTCATTGTAGACAATGGACACCGGAGAAATGACATGAGTCATTTACAAGGCGCCAAGTGTGGGTGTGGATGTGCATGTGAGTGCAAGGGAGCCTGTCATCATTTATATGACTCCACACTACAGAAGGTCATTTACCTTATATGCCTCGTCACTGACAGCTTTGATGTTGGCTTCTCTCCATCTTCCTGGTACTCCATCAATTACCTCACGATAATTCACATAATAGCCAGTAATTTCAGCCCCTCCAGTCTTATCTGGTTGCTTCCATCCAAGAACCATCGAGTCACGAAAACTTTCAAGACAAGTGATGTCACAGGGACGAGACGGTGCCGCTGTCGCAATATGAATAGCAAGTGAGTAGACAGAAATGCATTTATGATTTTATGTACATTAAGCTTGTTTCAGTCATGCCACGTGTGAGGGCACTAGGGTCTTGCAGTATAAAACTAAAATGTGAGACTGATCTGCAACTTGGCACCCAGTTTGGTGTATGAGAAAAAAACCAACACACAGTGAAAAGCGTACTGCAATTATTATTCCAAAGATAAAAAGAACCTGCCCCCCCACTTCCACGGAAGAACAATTTTTGAAATACCAGAAGCAAAATGGTGCAATATTCTGAAAAATGATTCTGTTCCCCATAAGAAGAAATATTTTCCCCAAGATATATATTTTTGTTTCTTTATGTGGTTTTGTTCTTATTTGCTCCTGGAGGAAAATGAAGTAATGTATATCAATTTCTGCCTCAATGTGCTTATGGAGAATTCCCACGTTATTTCCAAATGGTTAGCATTTCACCATTCAGGCATACATACTCTTGTGAGACCTTACAACTAAACAAGTTCTGTCTACACACAGAAAAAAATCTTATTTGGAGCTCAGCTAAATGCCACCTTAAAAAAAATTAAAAAAAAACAAAAAACAGGCACAATCTGCCATGTGATTTTTTTCTCTTAGTATATAATATCTTTTGCTGCATTATTTTTAACCTGATATTGGACTATTATTCATGTAGTACAAAATACTATATAGCTGTCACTGTGTTTATTAGTTCCTAGCCAGAAAAATATCTGGAGGATATTTTAAAAGTCTTCCTTCATTCATGTGGCTTCTGATCAACTTTTTATCCAACTACTAAATTAGGGTTTTTGATAAAGAAAGAGAGGGTCTTGGGGTGCCTGGGTGGCTCAGTCGTTAGGTCTGCCTTCAGCTCGGGTCATGATTCCAGGGTCCTGGGATCGAGCCCTGCATCGATCCTGCTCAGTGGGAAGCCTGCTTCTTCCTCTCCCACTCCCCCTGCTTGTGTTCCCTCTCTCTCTGTGTCTCTCTCCGTAAAATAAATAAATAAAATCTTAAAAAAAAGAGAGAGAGAGGGTCAGATGGTGAAAAGAAATCCATCTAGATGTGCAATAACATCAAAGAGTTTTCTGAATATTTATTTGGATTACAGAAAAAAAAGAACTATTTATTCTTATTCAAGTCTTAGAACAATAAAGATTTTAAAAATAAAATACATTTGTTTCTCTCTCCCCCTCACCAACCTCCTTCATTCTTTACTTAAAAAAAAAAAAAAACAACTTTCCCTCTCTTACTCTTCCTATTACAGAGCAATACTGAATGTGAATTCTCAAATGAATATCCTATTTTGAGTTGAGGGGACAATAAAGGTTCAAAAAAAAGAAGTGACAGAAGTTGGGGGTGGAGTATCAGTATATGTTTATCATTTCATTTTTATTTGCTAAGAAAACACTGTCACCTAGAATATATAAGCCACAAGTACCAAATATCCTAATAAGAAAATTCTGAGCTTACCGATAAATAGTCTTAAATAAATCAGTTCTGGGAATGTGATTCATATAGCACAGAATTTAGCTTTATGTGATTATGATACCCTGTTAAACTTTTCATGGCACCTCAAAGAGATAATGTTACTTATATTTATTTGAGTTAAATATAAAGGATAACTTGAAAACCTGAAGATGAACAATAGAAGTTAATAACTATGATCCTGATAAAATGTGACTTCTTTGTAAAATATTTTTCCTATACATGTATTGAACATGAATATTTCAAAGGACCCCACATAGGCTGTGATTATCAAATTCTTCCTCCTCTCAGCTCTAATTTTCTTAGTGAAATGAGGCCAAAGGTAAGTCTGCCTGAGAAACCAAAAAGGACTCTATAACCAAATTATTTTAAATATTCTATTAAAGAAGAAAATATTCTATTGTCATCAAGCACAGTGAAGTATATATAAAAGCCAAACTCATATAAAATTACTTTTACAACTCATTAGACAAAAGTATTGCAAATGGATAGCTGAAAACATGTCAAATGAAGAATAAACATAGATGAAAGTGAACACAGATGGAAGAATGTGATCTAGACAATGAGGTGAGGACACTGATGGAGACAGATGGAACAGCTGTACTCTTTCGACGCTCACCTATGTCCTTCTTCTTTTTCAGAGGGTCAGACTTACTTTTCCCCTTACCATCTGCCTTCCGTGGTGATGGGGTAAGCTCTTCCTGAACTGTTTCACTTACTTTACTCACTTCTGTTTGGCCCAGGTTGTGAGGGCTACTGGGTAGTGAAGGTTTGTTAAGTTTGCTACCAAGCAAAGCATCTTTCTTAAAGGTTGGCTGGGAGGCTTCATGCATGCCTCCCCTGGAGTCTGTTAGTCCACCAGGTGTATCATTCATTTCAGGCCACACATCTGAAGACACGCCTCCCCCTATAATCACCAGATAACAACAGAAACACTTTAAGCCCAGACACAGTATAAATTGCTCTTACTTAATAGAACAAAGGGAAAAACAGGACCACAAGCAGAACAAAAGTAATCTTAGTTTAATGGAAACCACTCAGATTGGCAAGAAATATGGAAAGCATACGTTTCACATAATTTACACCTAGGAAACAGTTCAACTTCTCCATATTCTGGGAAAAGAAGAAATGAGAACAGAAAACCACAGACAGAACAGGAACTATTTTGATTTGCAGAACCCAAGTATATATAAGAAAAAAGCAAATCTCCGACATTTTTTGAAAGATATTAAGTCCTATTATTCAACAGAATGAGGGGAGGAAAGGATCATAAAGTGCACAAGGCATACATTAAAGATCCTGATTTTATAAGAGAATTATGTACATTACTGAACTATTAATGGCCTGTCCCTCCCAACCTCAAAAAAACATGGTCACTATTGTCCATATTATAAGGAATATTAAAAAGTAATACGGCATGATAACCGAAGATAACTGGTATGAAATAATCTTTCCCTTCAAATATGGGTTACTCTATCACAGACTTCATTTTTGGAGCTCTGAACTACCTGGGTCCCTTCCCTACTTTATGTAAGATTGGGAGGCACATCATATACATACACACAATTACTTTGTTACCGGTTTTATTCTATTGGTTACTTTGAGAGCAGAGATGTAGCATATGATTAAGCAACCACATGTGTCTCGCACAAAATTTAGAGTTTATAAAAAGCATGTTAATGTGTTGTTAGTGAAAACAAGCCAGGCTTTGTCACAGGTGAAATGGCTTTTAGGTACAAAATATCTGTGTTATGGGTGATATACCACTTCAAGGAACCGGATGGCCCTCCACATTCCCAGGATGAGCACGAAGTTAGAATGGAGTTTCACACAGTGGGAAATATCTGAGGAAACTCGGACTCATGAAGATGACAAGGCTATGGATGCACAGAATCTGATAAGTGATGAAGATCTGTAAAATGACGGCTATGGAAGGTTAGCTGTCACCTGGAGTCAGAGAAAATGATCATCTGAGGATGGAATCATCAAGCAATACTAGAAGCTTTAGACAATTTCTGGAGAGGATGGTATCTTCCTTTGTAACTTATAAAAATCCATTTTTAACTGCCAAGTTATGCATAAGGAACTTACCAATAGCAGCTTTTACTTCAATCACTTCTGAATCCTGGGAATATTCACTAAGTCCAGCTGCATTCACTGCTCTGACCCGGAAGATATAACTCTGACCAGTCGCCAATCCATGGCAAGTAAATCTAAAAGGAAAGGAAGTTTTAGAAGTTTTTCCTAGGGGGAAAATTAGACAAGAATGGGTTTTAGCTTAACTGAATGATCTGGCTTTATAAAAACAATTCGTTTTCTAAAAGGAAGAAGAAGATGTACAGAGATCAGGTAATGTATGTGCTTTAGACAAGAAGGCAGCTAATTAAGGCAATTTTCTAAACTCACTCCATCAAACAATGCAGAGTCCTGGCTTTCCCCTGAATAAGTACCTTAACTATTCCGAGCCTCTGGTGTGCGCATCAGTAAAATGGGGATAATAATGCCTCCATAATAATTTTTGTGTAAAGATTGGCCATAAAGTATTTAAAGTACCTATTTCAGGGCCTGGCATATAAGAGGCATTTAATAAATAATAGGTGGTATTAACACTGTTAACGGCTATTTCAGGTATATACTTATGGCTGTAAGGCATTGGCTGCTCCTTGTTACAGAGGTCTAGTTACTGCTTCCATGCATGCCAGGGAAGGTATAATTACTTGAGAAATTACACTAGAATCTGAAAATAGGATGAAATATGGATTACCATTTAGATGTAAGGATCCAGTAATGAGGTGTGAATCCATGGGCAGTTTCACACATAAAACCACCTCACTCCTTAATAGCTATTATGGCTATAAATAGCTGTTTCATGAATCACTGTAACATTTTAATCCATTCTGAAGACTAGAACCAGAGGAAATAACAGGTCTGCTAATGACTCTATTACCATTAGTAATGTTGGAATATTTAACGAAGGCAGTCATAAATTAGGCCAATCCTTCAGATCAGCTCAGTTTGGCAAATATTTATTGAGCACTTCAGTGTTCCAGACACTGAGCTAGGTATTGTGGACACAAAGACAAATAAAAAAAATGGTGCCTGTCCCTGAGCAGCTCTTATCTGTTTGTGGAAAGGCAGACCCGGCCTAACCCTCTATAAATATTTCTAAATAGTCCCAGGAAAAGGCTGGGAACTTAACAATAAAAGTGAAATGAACAAATGGGCTAAATGAATCTCTTGCTTTCTCCCATTCATTGATTTGCCTCTAATCTCTCCTGTTCTGCAAAAGAAACAATTCATCCTATGGGGGTCCTTGGACTTTGACGTGGCCATGCCAGAAACTGTCTAACAAGCCTGTTTGACAATTTTGGGAGGGGGGGGGTTGGAATTCTCCAGATTGGTCATAAATCAAAGGAGACTCAGAGTTTGGTTGCAGGTCAGAATTCAACATCAACCTGCAAAGTTGGTTGATAAAATATTTGAAAGCAAGAAAAAAATAACCCTTTCCACATTAGAAACAGATATAAAGAAGTGGCAAAGTATTCTGAATGTCCCTTTGTTGGTGTTATTTATGTCTCCTTAGCACTGAGTTTAACCATGTTCAGAATTTGTAAAATGTTGATGCTTTTTTCCTATTCACTTAAAATGCCTAGGGGAGCCTAGGTGGCTCAATTGGTTAAGCGTCCAACTCTTGATTTCAGCTCAGGTCATGATCTTTGTGAGATTGAGCCCGCTTAAGATTCTCTCTCTCCCTCTCCCCCTGCCCTTCCACCACACCCTTCTCTAAAAAAATTAATTAAATAAATAAAATGCCTGGGTCCTTTATGTTAGCTAGAATCTATTGGATCCTTGAAATCTGGTATCACACTGAATATTAAAGACCAGAACAGAGGGGTAAAAAGGACAAACAGCATGAAGGAAAATAATCAGAAAAATACTATAAAATGAATTCATCAGAGCTGGCATTAATGTGTTTCTAAGTGTTTAAGATCACCAGTAAACCTTTTTTTCCAAATATATGGCAGTAGATTATGTTCAATTTTAAATTCATTTGGATATTTAAAGTATAATGTTTTTTTAAAGAAAAAAAACCAAACTCCCTCCATTGGATGTTTGTGCTGCTATATGGGTCCATGGTCGCATTTTCTTTTTGTGTGGTTGGGGGGGAGGATCATAATTTTATTATAAATTAAAAAGTAATTTTTTTTAAAGATTTTATTTATTTTTATTTATTTATTTGACAGAGAGAGAGACAGCTAGAGAGGGAACACAAGCAGGGGGAGTGGGAGAGGGAGAAGCAGGCTCCCGGCTGAGCAGGGAGCCCGATGCGGGGCTCGATCCCAGGACCCTGGGATCATGACCTGAGCCGAAGGCAGACGCTTAACGACTGAGCCACCCAGGAGCCCCTTAAAAAGTAATTTTTTAATTTTTAATTTTTTTATTATGTTCAGTTAGCCAACATATAGTACATCATTAGTTTTTGATGTAGTGCTCAACGATTCATTTGCTGTGCATTTCCTCTTCATAGCCTAGTGTTCTGGAGTCAGAAGGCTCCCCACAGCAGCCCCCGCCCCAACATTGTGGTTACCGTGGACCCTTCACAGGGTTGTTGTTGCAGGGCTCCCACTTGCCAGAGCCAACAACACTTGACTCTATGTAGTACCCGACCAGCTCTTTAGCATCTTTGGATTCCTCCCATGAAACTATCACTGACGTGTCTGTATTTCTGCTCGGGATGATTTTGCCTGGGGGCTTGGGGATATCTGACAAAGGAGGAAAATGATGATCAAACTCAGGGTGGTTTTAAAAAATGCATTCTTATCACATATGAACAAACACACACATATATAAATTTTATATAAGTAATCATGCCGAACATAGTCACTTTATTTAAATTTGTTAAAGCGGAAAATTAAAAAATACGTATGTTAGTTTGGGGGCATAACGATACACTAAATACTCCAGAAAAAAAATACATTAGCAATACTGTTGAAACTCCTGGAGAAGTTTACTTTTCATAATTTCATAACTCATAATAATGAATTTTTAAAATGTATCAGTCAGGTATAGTTGTCAATTACATTTATAATGTGAAAGAAGGATGCCACCACTTTTACTTCTGGATAGATACATTCTAATGAGATTCTTGCTTTGGAATTTTTTCTTGAATTGAAGTAAAATCAGTTTACAGTTGTTCAACCAAACTCTTTACTCACCAAGTTTGTCCCCTACCACGGTCACTTCGGTTGCCTCTGAGGGCTCACCAACTCCTGCTGAGTTAGAACAGCGGACGCGGAAACGGTAGGATTTCCCTTCAGCCAGGTCGAACAGAGCAAAGCGGGGAGACTTCACGGGGAGCTCTGTGTTCACCCGCTGCCAGTTTTCTGTTCCTGCGTCACACTGCAGCCCAAACAGAGAGACCCATTCACAGTAGGGCAAGAATAGATGGGGACTCTGAGCCAGGCAACTAGCAGTCTTATTTATCAGTCAGCAACTACTTACCTGTTTTGAGTTGAACTGGAGAAGAGATTTGGAGGAAATTGGGGATGAAGCATCTATAGTCCAGAGGATTATCAAAATCAAATATGGCTTCAGATTGTTTGACAAATATGCTACTTTAATACTTCACTAACTTATTAACTAAAGATCATCGATCTACTTATAAAAGACTTTATTTTGAAGGCAGTTTGGGGTCAGATACCTTTCTAAATCTTAGGGTAGGTAAGTAGATTTACTATGCTATATAAAATACTTAAATTTTCATTGTTATAAACTGTGTTATTTTAATTGAGTGTTATTTAATGACTCATAATCTCATTCAGGTCTGTACTCAAATACCACTTCCTCAAAAAGGCCTTCTTGATCATCCCCTCCCTATTTTATCAAAGAATCTAAAAGAGTTCTTCGCTCCTTTCTCATCACTTTCTATCCTTTACCCTGCTTTATTTTTTTCAAAACCCTTAACTGTATTTGAAATTAAGTTATTTATTTGTCATCTCCTCCATTGGAAAGTAAATTTCAATGAAATGAGTTCAGGGAGTTGTCTTGTTCACTGCTATACCCCAGAGCCTAGAATTGTATCTGGCACATAGTAGATAATCAACAATTGTTTTTTTTCTGAATGAATGAATTGTTTTGAATTCTGAATGAATGAAGGAAGGAAGTTAATGAAAGTTAAAGAGGTTCTTTTTTTCTTCCCCATATTTTATTTTATTTTAAAGATTTTATTTATTTATTTGACACAGAGAGAGAAAGCACAAGTAGGCAGAGAGGCAGGCAGAGAGAGAGGGAGAAGCAGGCTCTCCACTGAGAGGGAGCCGGATGTGGGGCTCGATCCCAGGACCCAGGGATCATGACCTGAGCCGAAGGCAGCCGCTTAACCGACTGAGCCACCCAGGCGCCCCTCTTCCCCATATTTTAGAATAAATGATGGGGAAAACTAAATTTAAAGCAATTCTGTTCTTAGAACTAAAATGATGTAGAATTACTCTGATATCCTTGAAAGGATGTGGTGTCGATTTGCACTTTGTAGAGAATATAGTGAGAAAACTATGATTAGTCTTCAGTAATCCTTTATCCCGCCTATTTGAACTCTCAATTCTGCCCCAAGGTCAGTAGAAGTGATCTTGCTTCGGAACTTCTGAACATTTTCAAGAGACTTTTCTAGAAATCCAAACCTTGTGATACAGTGACCAGCTGTCAAGGATGATACGCTGTTGGGACTATAAGAATACTGATATATCGCTTGGCGTAATCTTCATTGACTTGAAATGGAAGGCAATGTGGTATGGTGCAAAGGACCCAGAGGCATTCATTGCGGTCCTAGCTTTGTTAATAACAAGATATGTGACCTTGGGAAAGTCATGTGAGTATTCTTTGGTCTCAGTGTCATCATTTGTAAAAAAAGCAAATGTGACAAGGTAACCTCTAAAGTCCTTTGTAGAATCTTTCATGATTGTGTCATTGTGTGTGGGAGGGTGGAGAGGATAAATTCCCCCTAAACAGTCAATCTGCTGCTAACTGAGGGATAAAATTCTCCCAGATCTTTAATCCTTTAGTTTATGGCTTTGATTCATTTTGACATATTCTCCACCGGGGAACATATAACAATTACCATTTGTTCTTTCATAATAAAAATAATAGCTGCCTTTCACTATGCTAAGAGCTTTATGCCATTGTAACTCTTTAATCCTCTCAACTATGCTCTGAACTGTAAGTATTGTGGGGGTAGCACTGTGTGATTATCCAAGTTTTCCAGAGAAGGCAGGCTTGGGAAGGTTGAAATGCAATGATGTGTACTAGTTGGATACAGTATATGAAAACTGAGCCAGACTGCCCAGGTTCAAATCCTAGACTAACTGTGCAAATTCTATGCCCCATCGATGCCTTCTATTAAATGTCAACAATTTCAGGGCTCACAGACACAGTGTAACTGGGAGTAAGCAGTAGCCATGACAGGCAAGTTTGTGCTTTATGTGTGTGCAATTTCTGGTAACAAGTTCTGTAAAGAAGTGCAAGCTCAAGGGTTACTGAAGAAGCAGCATTCCCACAGGCATGAACATTCTGGGGATGAAAACGCACTGCAGGACAAGAGCATGTGAAACACTGCCCTTTAGAAAGGTCAACATGTTAGAAGAGGCTCATCAGAAATAACCTGAGATTCAGCTGAGTAGAACAGTTTGACGTCTGGAGAGTTCTTCTGTAAATGTGCCCTAGTCTCTGGGCATGTTCTGCTCCCCCAATATGTCAACATCCTGGGCCTTTTGTATATGTCATCGGTGCCTACAGAGGCCTCTCTACTCAGAGTGCACTCATACATGTTCCCTCTGTTCCATACTAATAGGTTTGCTGGTGGAAGAACACTTAAATTTTTAATCACAGACTCATATGCATTTAGGTCTAGGGAAGTGATAGATTTTCCTGGAGAAATTAGAGTTTATGTGACCAGAGGAAATGTTCAACAGAAGCCAAAGTTAACTCATCTGAAGAAAATGCCTCAGTGGTAGGTTGTTACTATGTCACTACTGTAGGAAAGATGGTAATTATTGTCACAGAGCTTATTCAGAACTCTTTTCCTGTGGAGCATTTCAAAAAGATTCAGTGAAGGGTATGAATTAAGCACACCAGGAAATAAACATTTTCCACTCTAGTCTTGCCCCCTATTAAAAAAAAAAATAGAAAAAAAAATTTAAAATCAGAAATGTTACTCAAGTTATATTTAATTTGAGGCTAACATCTAGAAAATACACAAATTAATACCAATAAAAACTTCTAATATTATTTTGGTAAAATCAGACTCTTTTGAAAGATGCCCATATTGCGTGTTAAAGAGACAATCCATTTATTGTTACCAATTTGCTAGGGATAAGAAGTGAGGCATGCTCCTCAAAGACAGGAGCTAAATGTCTTTATCAAGGAAATAAATTAATAAATTTATTAATTAAGATAGGAAAGCCACAGATCCTAGCAGTTTTAGTGCTAGTATAATTTTCTCTGATGATCTAACTATAAGTTAGATATAACTTATATAGAAATAACTAAAAGGCCATAAAGATAGTTGCCTTTGGTTTTATGTTGTCACCTAATTTGCAGATGTTTGCATCTTTGTACACACCTATATATCTATGATATCTATTCTCTTGTAATAATTGTCAGGGAAGGTGACCTAATAGGTGTTCTGAAATTGAATGATCAGAATAGCATTAAGGATGACAGAGAAAAGCTCTCAGGAAAACTAACCAAGCTACATAATATTTTTGCCAAATAAAGACCTTTTCTATAATTTTGCTATGAAAGTAAAATGTAAATGATAACTTATCGTGTTACCACAAAATTTTATAAAAACAAAATACACAAAAGAGTATAGCCAATTGTTTCATTCACTGTTCTTAAAAAAAAGGTGCATTAAAAATAAATAAATAAATAAAATGGTGCATGGCTGCCAATAAAAATGTAAACATTCTTACAGATAACATAAAATAAACTTACTTTTGTTTCATTTTTTTCAATTACATCTTAATCAAAACTTTAACAAATGGATTTTGAACCTCATTTTAAGCAAATTCTCTTTAAATGTCCTTTTCCTGTAGCAAGTATGCCTTACCTAGCAGGTGTCCCTCCTACATGTCTGCACTTGCAACTGGGCACTTCCCCCAAATAACATCCTTTCCAGGTCTTGGCTCCTCTCCATTTTCTGGGTAGAAATACTTACTACAACCACCTTCAAATATAGGTATGTGATGGAGTCACATATCATTCTCATCATCCCACCCATTTTAGGCCTTCATTATATGCTGCCCTCTCTAACATAATTACAATAAAATTGTAAGATATTTGAGGGCAAGAACTAGCCAGTATCTCATGCTGTTTGTAATTCCTGACCCTACCCTACTATCTACACTTGAGTAGTACTAGCCGAGTGTGCGGCAGCACGTAAGGACTTTCTCTCTTTAACTCTCTGGCTATTTGACAGGATTCTGAAAGTACTGTAACTTTTATTCCTCTAGCTCATCTACCCTCATCAATGTTCATTTCTGACTGCAGGAGACAAGTTGTAGAGAGATGAAAAGCCATTACTAGACTAGAAAACAGTGCCATAGGAACAATCTAGTTTCAGGAACATTTCTCTGCTTAAAAGGGTTTTAATTTGGGGTCTTTGGACCTCTTAGAAGTCTATGGGTGAGCTCCAGGGATCCATAAACCCCCTGAACTTTCAGGCAAAGTTCTGTGTGATATACATATTTTGGTGAGGAGTGTTTATAGTTTATAAGGGTTTAAAGAGGTCAGGACACAATGGAAATGTAATCTCTATTTCTTTAAAGAAATCTTTAAGAAGAGGCCTGAGGTAATAATGTCGATCCCAGAGTCTTACCTTTTCCACAAAGTACAGAATGCCCTCATGGCCACGCTGGCCAGGAGGCTTCCAACTTAGCACCACATAGCTCCGGGTAGCCTCTATGACTGAGAGGTCTGTGGGGGGCCCAGGAATAATACCCTCTGAAAAACAACAAGGAAAAGTGAAAAGCACACGCTCTGGGAAGCCCAGCATATGCCAAGAGTCATAGATGTTTCTCTCCCACTGGAGCAAGAGTTAATTACTGCTCCACAGTATAAAGAAGTACCTCATCTCTGAACTTCTTCCTAAAACATTCATTCATTCATTCAAAGCCACAATTTTACTTTCTTTGCTTGGCAATTTTGATTTTCTTACTGGTCCTAAAAAACAGTAATGATGTAAGTTATACTTTCTGTTTATCCTATACCAGCTTTTTATAGAATATCTTTTCAAGGATGTTTGGATAGCAAACAAACTTGGAATATAAAGACAGTATATTCTCTAGGGCAGAAAGTTGATTTGTTTTCTCACCAGGATAGTAAAGATAATGTCCTTCTTCAGAGAAAGGTTGGGTAGATTTGCTGGCAGCCCCCTTTACAAGTACAAGTCAGATGTAACACATATCTACTGTGTGTACAGCATCCATCTGTGCTGCTCCCTACCGCACTGTGGAACTTGGCGGGGGGACAATGCAAAGGAAAGTAATGAGAACATGAAGTTCATGCTGTCTAATTGTGCTGTGAGTAATAGAGTCCTTTGTCTCCCCCTAGGAATCTCTTATCTTTTGCCAGCATCTATGAAACTGTGGTATGAAACGTGTTAGTTTGTAAGCAGGGTAAAATTTTAGACCCTCCACAGTTCCTGACATCAGCCTGACCCTTCCACATCAAATAACTAAAATACCAAGCAAAATACGTGAAACAACTGTTTACAGACATTGGATATTAGCTGGCTTAGGACAATGATTCCTGATAGAAGAGAAACAAATTAGGTGAGCTCTACCGTTGTCCTGGCTTATTGTCTGGAGAGAATTTCAAGACAGCAGCTCAGGAAGAAAAACCCAGGTAGAGCCTGGCAGTCTCCCCAGGTGGAGGAGAAGAAGCTGGAATTCCAGGAAGGACAAGGTATCTACAGATAGAGTCACAAGGATGAATACTGGAGGAAAGGGCTGCATGGAGAGGGAGGCTTCAGAGATTTTCAGAGGGTCCCTCTGGAGTGCTCACCTGAGTATTGATCAGCACATCAATGTGAGGAAACCACCTGAGGCGGGGGGAAAACCCACACAAGAGAATTGGAGAGAACAATCCTCAAACCCTCATAGGGCCTGAGAGAGTCCATATTCCCACCAGTCAAAGTGGAAATCTCCTAATTCACAGGCATCTGGTAGAGTACTACTCAGAAGGCTATTTCCTCTGTAGCACGGCCACATTATCCCTAGACTAGTCTGTTCCGATTTCACTTAACAAAAGCAAGCCTTGAAAGATCAAATCATTTCCCCAGAACAAAGCTCAAGAGCATTTATAAAAATACAAAAATATCCAGCACCAAACAATGTAAATTCAAAATGTCTGGCATCTCATGAAAGGTTATTAAGTATGCAAAGAAGCAAGAAAATACAGCCCTTTCTGAGGAGAAAAATCAATCAACAAAAACAAAACCAAAAATGTCACAGATTATAGAATTAGCCAACAAGGATATAAAAACAGTTATTGTAAAAATATTCCATATGTTCAAGAAGGTAAAGATTAAACATGTTAAATAAAGACATGGAAAATATAAAAATAATACAAATTGTTCTCGACTTCTACAGATGGAAATTACAAAGTCTGAAATGAAAACAAAACAAAACAAAACCCACACACTGACTGGAATTCACAGCAAGTTAGACACTGAAGAAGACAAGGATAGTAAAATTATGACACAGTGGCAGAAAGTGTCTGAAATGAAACACAGAAAGCAAAAAGACTGAAAGGGAAAATGAACACAGCATCAGTGATCTGTGGTTTCAAGTGGCATGTAATTGGAGTTCCTGAAGTACAGCAGAGAGAAGGGGATACAGAAAAAAAATGTTTAAAGAAACAATGGTGAAGAATTTTCCAAAGCTGATGAAAATTGTAAACTCACAGATCCAAGGAACTTGTACACCCCAAGCTCAAGACACATGAAGGAAACAACACAAATGCATATCACAAACAAATTTCTCAATCCAATGATAAAAAGAACCTGTTAAAAGCAGGTAGAGAGAAAAAGATACATACTGAGGGACAAAAATAAGAATAACAATAGTCATTCTTATAGTGCAGATATGCGCTACAGTGGATCATCCTTTCTAAAGTACTGAAAAAAAAACTGTCAATCTGGAATTCTATAACCAGTGAACATCTATTTCAAAAATGAAGATGAAATACAGACTGTCTTACACATACAAAAAATAAAATAACTCATAATCAGCAGGACTGCACTGCAAGAAATATTAAAAGAAATGCTTCAGGTACTAAGAAAATGATATCAGATGGAAATCCAGATCTACACAAAGAAATGAAGAACAACAGAAATGATAAAAATGTGAGAGAATATTGAAAAGTTTTTTCTTCCTTTTAAATTTCTTTGGAAGATAAGTGACTATTTGAACTAAAACAATAACATTGTATTGTGCAATTTGTAATATATACACAAATAAAATCCATGAAATAACAGCACCAAGGCCTGAAAGGGGAAATGGAATAACACTGTTTTAAGTTCTTATATTATACATGAAGTAGTATAATCTTATTTGAAGGAGGTTGTGAGAAGATGTATATTAAAATTCTAAACTACTATAATGCAAAACAAAGAATGATAGGTGATAAGATAAAATAGCTAAAATGGAATAATAAAAAAATACTCAATCCAAAAGAAAGTAGAAAAAAAGGAGAAGGGAAACAAACAGGTAGACTGGTAGAAAACAAATAGCAAGATGGTAGATTTAAATCCAACCATATCAATAATCACAGAAAATGTAAATTGTTCAAACACTCCAATAAAAAGGCAAAGATTACCCAACTGGATGAAAAATCAAGACCTAACTATATGCTGCCTACAAGAAATACAATTTAAATATAAAGACACATGTAGGTCAAAAATAAAAGGATGGAAAGCATATACCATGCTAACACTAATTTAAAAAAAACCTGGAATGATTATATTAGTATCAGACAAAGTAGATTTCTGAGCAAAAAACATTACCATGGATAAAGAGTGTCGCTTTATAATAACAAAGTGGTCAATTCATAAGAAGATATAACAATTAAAATGTTTATGCATGTAATAACGAAGCCTCAAACAATATGAAGCAAAACATGGTAGAACTATAAGAAGAAAAAAAATAAATCTACCGTTTGGTCAGAGATTTCAACACTACTCTATCAATTGATAGAACAAGAAGATAAGGATATAAAACACTCAGTTGAAGTCCCAGTAGGGTTTTTATAGAAATTAATAAGCTAATCTTAAAATTTATGTGGAAATGCAAAGGCAGAACAGCCAAAATGGCTTTGGGGGAAAAATAGAGGACTAATATTACCTAATTTCAAAACTATGAAGCTTTTTAAAAATTTTATTTATTTATTTATTTATTTATTTTAGACTCTGAAGCTTTAAAACAACAACAACCTAAAGCTACAGTAATCAAGATAGTGTTGTTGGTATAGAGAAAATAAAATTGATCAATAGAGATTCCAGAAATAGATCCACAAATATACAACCAATTGATTTTGGCAAGGTGCCAAGGCAATTCAATGGAAAAAGGATAACTTTTGAACTGTTTACTGAAATAATTGGATAGCCGTATGCAAAATGATCATGATAACAATAAAACTTAGACCCTTACTTCACACAATATAGAAAAATTTAATTTAAAATGGAGCATATAGATTGAAATCTAAGAGCTAATGCTACAACATTTCTAGGAAAAATATCTAAGTAAACTTAATTTGGCAAAGATTCAAATTTGAGGCAAAAATGACAATATACACATAAAAAGATGTCCAACCATATTAGGGAAACGCAAATTAAAACCACTATGCTCCCACTATGAAATACCATTACTGGTGACAATGTGGAGCAACTGGAACTCATATACTACTGATGGGAATATAAAATGGTACAAACATCTTGGAAACAGTTGGCAGTTTCTTTAAAAATTAAACTTACACCAAAAAAAAAAAAATTTAAACATACACCTACCACATGACCTATCTGTCCAACTCCTAGGTATTTCTCCAAGAGAAATGAAAAGCATATGTCCATACAAACAGTTAACAAGGATGTTCATAGAGGCTTTTGACAGTAAATGAATAAAAAATTGAAATGAACTGATACATATATCAACATGAATAAATCTCAAAATAATTATGCTGAGTGAAGAAAACCAGAGAAAAATGAGTATGATACCATTTATCTAAGAGTGTGGAAAATGCAAACTAGAGTGACAGAAAGCAGATCAGTGAAGGCCTGGAGATGGGCAGAGGTAGGAGAAAGAAATTACAAAGGGGCATGAGGAAATTTTAGGGGTGGTGGATATGTTCATTATTTTGATCATGGTGACAGTTTCACAGGTGTATATACATGGAGAATTTGTCAAATTGTACATTTTACAGGTATCAGTTTACTCGATGTCAATTGTACCTCAATAAACCTTCTTTTTAAAAACAGTGATTCTCTAAAAATATAAGCTTCTTTATGATCTCCAAATATTTCAGAATGTTCTTTCCGAAACATCTTAAATAATATACACTGTACCCTCCGTAATAAAGGCTAAACCACATGGCAAAACACTGGCAACAGTATCTGGGGAAAACTGAGCTTTTACCTGTAGGTTCCTCTTCAGTGACAATGATCTGCCCAGTCCAGGGTGCTGAAGGGCGGCCTGAACAAAGATAAATGTAAAAATCACAAAACTCATAAATGCGGTTTCAATTGCACTCATAAACTGGCCATAATAGTCACAAATTGGCTTGATACTAGTTTACTTACATATTTTCCTAATGAATCTTACTGAGCATATATATGGTGTTGTGTCTTCAAGGGACCCACAATCTTACAGAGCACAGAGCCCACCTAGTTGGAGTCAATATTTCTGGAATTACACTTTCACAAGCAAGGTAAATAACCTATGTTCATTTACTGTTCAATACAGATCTCTGGAAACATGTAAGTTCTCTCATCTCTTCTTAAGAGATAGCATGTATTTGGTGGAAATGTTTCTGGGACAATTACAAGTCCAGTAGTTATTTATCTGCATTAATGAAGCCAAAAGAGGAGGGGGGGGAGGCTAATCCTACAGTACAGTTCAATGAAAGCAATTTCTTTCCATTGTATTTTGAAAAGTGTTATCTACAAAGGAAACCAGTTTAGATCTGGAGTAAGGAAAATGGGTGACATGGGCAGGAAAAGAGGAAAATCATTTAAATTCATTTCATTCATTCATTCATTGAAGAGGAAATTCATTTCTGTGTTCCCACAAGTAACAGAAAGAGAGAATGGTTCAACTCCTGCTTTATCAACAGATTTTCACCATAGCTTGGACAAAACCAGAAAGAGGATATGAAAGATAACCTATTTTCAACTCAAATCTTACTTTCACTGGAATTTATAAAAGAGGAGTAAATGAAAATATGAACTGGAATTAGGAAAGAGGTAGGGAAGTCAGATAGTAGGCGAAAAATAATCAGAGGGCAATCAAGGAGCTTGATTAGAAAAAGTCTCCAGAGAAGAGGCATTTTACTTAGCTTTTTATGATGCCATACATGTACCTAAGTAAAGAATAACACTGCAAATACGACATAGACCAGTAGTCCTCAACTAGGATGATTTTGCCCCTCAGGGACATTTGGTAATGTCGGAAACAATTTTGATTGTCACAACGGGAGGAGGGGCAATCCTGGAATCTAGTGGGTACAGGCCAGGAATGCTGCTTAGCATCCTACAATGCACAGGACAGCCCCCTATGACAAATAATTACCTGGCCTAAAATGTCTTAATAGGGTCAAGTTTGAAAAATCTGGTATAGTCTGAAGTGTTAATTTCCAACAATCTTTTAATGTCATTTTATGATCCCTATTACTGAGGATGCATATGGGTTCCCACGAAACAAATGCAGGGCATAATTTATGTATCATGGTTTTGACATTGAGACTTGGAGTTTAAATACATGAAAAGATTATTTTTGATTGTCTAATATGGTAACTCAAGTATAGAGACATAAGGTTGTAAATGTATTTTTTCTTTGATATAAAGAAACTCACTGTGTTGAGTATTAATGCTTTAAGGGGCAAATTCTAGGTTAAGAAATTTACCTTATAATTTTAAGAATTAAAAGAAAAGTATATTTGGAATGTGCTAATAAAATGAATAAAAATGCTTCCCAGGCTTTTATCATATTTCATTTCAAACAGAATGCCCAGAACTCAGTTTAACAAGGGAAAGTTTTCTGAATCAAATAAAAATAAGACAAAAAATAAAGCCCTTAGTGAAGACGTAAGTCTAAAAACAAATTGGTTTTGGTTTTGTTTTTTTTTTCCCTAGGATTTTCTGATAAAGGATTTCCTATTCTCTTCTCCCTCTAGTGGAAGGGGGAGGAATAACCTTGCAATGAGATCTAGTGTAGTTACTAAAAAAAAAAAAAGAAAAAGGTTCAAGATCCTGAAAATTGAAAGATGCTTACTTTTAAGTCTAGCTTTCTCAGCTGGATCCAGAGCAGCCACAGGCTCAGAAACTCTAGATGGTAGACCTATTCCATTTTTATTCACAGCTCGAACTCGGAATATGTAAGAACGACCTTCTATCAATCCAGTAACTGGAAAACGAGCAAACTTCACAGGTGTATCATTGCATTGAGACCAGCTATCTGTGCCCACCTCACACCTGAAGGAAAGAGAATGATCAGAAAGAATATTAAAACAAGTATGACTAAATTAATAGCTCCAAAGCTGCAAACCCACCCAATTGCTTCAGATCTCCCTATAACCTACCCAGCTCAAGTGTGGTTCAATAGTGACTTAACTGCACGCACTTAGTTCCACTCAATTGCAGTGTGTATTCTTTAATAATAAAAATGCCTCAGATCCTTCCTAAACATACATACTTCCTTTAAACTCCCTAAAAGCAAGCAGCTGAGGGGCTTTGTATGCTAAGCAGAAGAACTTTGGGGGAAAAACAGACACAGCAATAGATAGGTATGTACAATCTATACACTGGAGAGACTGAGGGGGAGATCCCCCAAACATCTTCCTGGCTGACATCTTCAATTCTACCATTGGTGACTTCTTTGTCTTCTTTATGCATTTTCTTTTAAAAATAAAACTACTGTTTGAGAAAGTTAATACCTTAAATATACCTATTTATACTGTAGTTTGGGAAGAGTGTGCTTTTTTTTCTTAAGTAATCTCTACACCCAATGTGGGGCTCAAACTCACAACCCTGAGATCGAGAGCTGCATGCTCTAGGATTGAGCCAGCCAGTCACCCCTGGAAAGAGCCCGCTTGATGATCATTACATTCTGTGTGGGTAGAAGGGTGAGGAGAGTATTGTAACATATGTGTTTCTGAACAGATGAGATTGGTGAGATGCAGGGAAACCTCAGGCCTGGCAGGGAGAGATTACGTGCTTGAACCTCTGATTTCTAACTAGGTGCTTTTACAGCAGTCGGTGTCTGGGATGGAGTGGTCACATCCTGGGAGACAAAGATGGCAGTTCATATTATGCTATTGGCCTGATCGACAGGGGTTAATGGCTCTCAGCGTGTGATTAAATTACACAGCATTAGGATTAAGTAACTCATCAGTTTTCATGAGCAGAGCACCGAACTTTTAGTTTATGTCACTTTGCCAACATGGCTCCATGTCTAAAATGTCTAATTCCCAAATAATTTGCATGGGGGAGGGGGTTCCAATGGCAGTGCAAACATAGTCAGGGCAAGAGGTTTCTCTGCTTCCTCAGCCTCACCCTTCCATTCTTTGATATAGATAATAGCATTTCCTCAACCTTATGTAAAGTGCTATGAAATATGGCTTCAATTCCTGCCTGCCACCCTTAAATCTCGTCTTTGTAGAAATTCTGGAGCTGCTATGGGTAGGGTTTGGGAGGGAGCCGAGAGGCCTAGGACATTTCTTCAAACTGCCTCTGTCTCCAGAGATTCTTCCTCTCTCCCTATGCAGATGTTGTCACGGTGACCCAGTGCTACAACAGTGTGCTTCCCAACCCTCATGTGGGCAGAAAGCAAGGCGGAAAGCAGCTGCTCTGGAGATGTCTACAGCATGTTGGAGCAGAAAGAACACAAATATATGGCCAGGCTGATATTTGAATTCTAGTTCTGCTACTTACTACCTGTGCGAATTTAGGCAACTTAGTGTTTTCTCACTAGCATGTGGCTTTGGGCCAGCAACTGTTTCCTACTTGTAATAAGTATCTAACTTTCAAATGGCGGTTATGGTAAATGGTTAATATATGTGATGTATTTAGAACAGTGCCGTGCACATAGGCAATGTTTAATAAATATTAGCCGCAATATGGTTATTTTTATTATGACTAAGCAAAATGTACTTCTGATTGTCCCTGGTCTTAACACTGATTAAGTTTGCAAATCCCTTGGAAATCTGCCAAAGACAATAAAGCAGTCTGTAAGGATGAAAAAGAATCTACCAAAAACTTCACAGTTCATCATTACTAAATGACAAAGTAATGTGGAAGTATTTAGTATATGGTTAAATAGTATATGACTTATTATAAATATTTCTCTGGATGGTATTGAGCCCAATGGGCATATATTTACTTATTACCATAAATATTTGGTTTAATACACCTTGGTACAAACCTGTTGTACCACAGTGGCACAGATTATATGTCCTTAGTGGTTTCCACAATTAGATTCTATTACTAAAAAATGGAAAGAGAATTGGAGCAACTATTTGAATAGAAACTAAGTCAGATAATAATGTATTTAGGTTGATAATCTAAATTTGTTGTCTGTATTGTCCAAACTCACTGGATAATTAATGTGTAAGACCCAGTTACTATAAATATCAGAGGTTCTAAGTTTTGGAGAATGTAAATTGCAAAAACTTGTAGAAAGAACATAATTTAATACTATTGATATTTGTTATTTCTTTGTTTAACTTGAAACCACATCCTGTGAAATAAATAAGATTTTGTTAGTATTCCTAAAGTATTAGTCTTTAAGTATTTAATATTTTAAAATTACTGACTTACTAGGGAGGTGGACATTAAATATATTGGACCCTCTATAAGGTCTACAAATTCATAGCATTCTTGCCAAATTAGTGACTTCCATTGGTAGTCAAGTTCAAAAATTATCTTTGGAATTTAGGTCAATAGATAGGGGTGTGTGTGTGTGAGAGAGAGAGAGAGAGAGAGAAAGAGACAGACAGACATAGAGAGAGAGAAAGAGAAAGAGGGAGAGGAGACCAGAAAAGAAATATTTCACGTAGAAATGGTGGGAGAAATCAAGCATGCCTCTCTATGGCCAAATCACTTGAACTGAAACTAGACTAAGTACTAACTTATCAATAAAATATCCCAGAATAGGACTCCCTCCATCCACAGCTGGCTGTTTCCAAGAGACAATGATATAATCTTTGTTGGCATCCAAGCACACCACATCCAAGGCAGAGGCTGGAGCTCCTTCAATCTCTGCATCAGCGTCTGTGGAGATAAAGAAGGATCCCTTTAAGCCTCTCAGACAAGAGCCATCAGAGTCTGGCAGTCTCGGACTTAGTGCACACATTTCTTACCACACGCATAGTGACTGCATCTTTGGCCCAAACAGAGCGAGTTCCGATCTTAGAATTTGCTGACCAACATGAAAATCTGTGCTTTTCATCATCAGTACAAAGAACATTATGTTAGAAAGGGCTATAAAAAGGACTCATGACCTTTGCCTCATGGCCTTCGCCTGCCCAAAATGTCCTAAAGGAAAATAAATATGGGGCACCTGGGTGGCTCAGTCAGTTAAGCATCTGCCTTCGGCCCAGGTCACCATCCCAAGGGTCCTGGGATCGAGTCCCACGTCGGGTTCCCTGCTCAGTGGGGAGCCTGCTTCTCCCTCTCCCTCTGCTGCTCCCCCTGCTTGTGCTCTCTCTCTCTCTCTCTGTCAAATATAAACAAAATCTTCTAAAAAAATAAAAAATAAAGGAAAATAAATATGGAGATGTCAGGAATCGCTATCAGAAAAGTCTAAGGGAAGCTGAGCCAGAAAGTCTGTTCTTAAGATATCTAGTGTGCAGTGTTACTCAGAAATATGAATTACTCAGAAGGGGAACACACAGCCCCCTCTGTCACCTTGTGGATGCATCACAAGAGAATACAAACCACGAAGCTTCGCCCATCCCTCTGCTGGGCACTCCCACTTCGGAAGAGAAAGGAAAACATTCACTTTAATCAAATGTTTGTTCCCAGACTGAGGACACTTGCGAAAGGAACTCTGATGCAATATTCACATCTTAGCATAGTTTATCCAAGTTTAGTAGAAGTCCAGGATTATACAAGAAGGAGAGGGTGGTTATTGTTTATGAAATGAGATCCTCTGACAGTGCGTCTCCTCAGCAGTGTCTTCAGGCACAGCTAAATTAGTGAACCAGGGGTGTTTTCAGGAGGAGAGCAAGGAGAAGGAAAATAATCAGTCAATAGCCTTTTAAGTGGGAGGCAGGGTTCCTGAAGGTGGGGTGCACAGTGCCAATTCCTCCTGACCTCTGGTCCACCTCTTCACAACTGGAGGTAACCGGACAGGAGGCTGAGACGTGTCGGAGCCACTCAACTCAAGGAAAACACTTCTGTTGACTGAATAAACACTTTTCTTTTACAACGAGCTATACTTCTGTAACTCTTACGAATTACTAAACCATTTGATAATAAGGCAGAAATATTTCTGCACTTCTGAATTTGATAGGTTTGCATTGCCTGTGAGGAGCTCAAGTCACTTTGGTTTTGAACATTCTGGTTTTTGCCCCAAAAACCTGCAGGAAAGTGTTTTAGGCAACTTCTCTGGCATAAGTCCTGTACCAGAACATAACTAAATCATGGCCCCTAAAAGCAAGCGTTTCGGTGGGGAGAAACTTCTTTGCTTTCAGGTTTTGAGAGCACTGGTTTGGGGGGCGAGCCTGCCGACGGTGAAGTTAGAGCAGAGCTAGAAAGGGGTCGAGATGCTGAGGTTAACAGGCCTAAGTGGCAGAAGAGGGATGCTGGAAAGCCGCTCAGTTGGGAGGGGACAGGTGGCAACCTTCACCCATGTCCTTTTGCTAACTGCCCATGATGTAACAACCAGGAATCCCCGGTTTAGCTTGCTGAATATCCACTGTATATAACAGAGCCCCTGGCAGACAGTAGGCATCCAGGGAGCCATTTTTCAGCATATTTATAACATGGCCTGCACCGTGCCATTCTTCGGGTGGGCTTAACAGTCTTTCTAAAAACAGGTTCTGTGTAGGAGCTGCTGGAAGCCAAATCCAAATACTGTGTTATGTTGCGACACATCTGTGCTCGCGGCTCTCAGCAGCTGCTCCAGGCTGCTTGACCATAGCGCCCACTCGGTCCGTGGCAACCCTCTTCCTAGCCTGTGCCCTCCTTTCTCCCAACCCTCCAAAATGCCAAAGTTTTTGTACGTTTGATTAATTAGGGGAAAGATTAGCCTGCTACTCTTTATATCTTGACTTCTGACACAAGCTAATTATAACTTTTTGTCAAAATGTAAGTAACTATTATCTTTAGTATAAAAGCAGTGCTTGCTTGTAAAATATACGATAATCAAAAAATATATGTTAAAATCCCCTTTAATTCCATAATTCAGAGATAACTACTACTAACATATTGTCCTAGATGTTTCTAGATTTTTTTCTATATTTACGAACTCAAAAATGATGGTTTTTGAAATAAAAATGGGACTGGACTATGCAGTTTCATGTTAATATGTTTCCATATCAATAAATACAGATACACATCATTTGTTTTCATTGCTGTGTGTTATTCTGTTGTTTACATGGGGCATTTATTATACTTTATTTTATAATTCCCATGGATGGATATCTAGATTTCTTCTAGTTTTTCCCAATACAAACATTTTTCTCACCTTTGCCCACTTAAGTTCCTAGAACTAGAATTGTTGGAAATGTGCACTATTGATACATAGTAGCAAAACATCCTGAGAAATGTTGAAACAATTAACACTCATCAGCAGTGTACAGGTGTGCTATTCCCTCCATCCCTCTATCCCAGTGGATTTTAAAAATCCTTTAAATCTTTGCAATATGATAGATTAAAATGTTATATCATTTCAATTTTCGTTTCTTTGATTACTAGTGGAATTTTTTCATATATTTATTTGTCATTTGTAATTGTTTTTTCAAGACATTTCTATCCTGTCCTTTGCCACTTTATCATCTCTTTCCCTCTATGCGGTGGAGAGGATAGGGGAGGGAAGAATATATAAAATATAGAATTCTAGAAGAATATGTAATAAAATAATAACACTGGAATAGCCTTTCTTCTTCTTTCTTTCCTTTTTTGTTTTTTGCTTATTTATATGATCTTTTTTTTTTTCACAAAGAACACACACTACCTATGTAATTAAATCCTGGCCAAATATGTGCAGCTCTGGAATGTGTTTCTGCAGACATATGGTGCTTTATACACTGATCGTTCTGGTTCAGAAGCTATTTTCTAAGCAGCAAAAATACCAGCACTCTAAAAATGCACTGAAATGGCCTATGCAGTTTAATATATACAGAGTTTTATAAAACACATGAAGTGTCATTTAAAACATGCTGGTAATTTCTTGGGGTGCCTGGCTGGCTGAGGTGTTGGAGCATGTGACTCTTGATCTGGGGATTGCAAGTTCGAGCCCCATGTTGGGTGTAGAGATTACTTAAAAATAAAATCTTTACCAAAAAACCAACATGTTGGCAATTTCTTAAAAAGTTAAACATAAATTTAACATATGACCCAGCAATTCCACTTGTAGGTCTCTATCCAAGAGAAATAAAAACATACCCATGAATATGGACACAAATGTTCATGGCAGCAGTATTTATCATAGCCAAAGAGTGGAAACAATCCAACTGTCCCAACTGGTGAATGGATGGACAAAATGAGGTATTTCCATACATCGCCATACTACTTAGCAATAAAAAGGAACAAACTGCTAATATGTGTTAAAACATAAATGAGCCTCAAAACATATGTTTTAATGAAAGAAGATAGATGTAAAAGTCCAAATACTATATGCAGAAATGTCCAGATAAGGCCAACAGAGAGAATGTAGGTTAGTGGTTGCCTATGGGCTGGTCTGGGGATGACAGTGGGGAATGGGCAAAGAAATCCCTTTGGGGTGATGGAAATGTTCTTAACCTGGATGGTAGGTGATGGCTGCACACTCTGTAAATATTCTGAAAGCACTGTCCACTCAACATAGGTGAATCTTGCAGTTTATCAAGTACACCTCAACAAAGGCTTTTTTAAAAAAAAGAATCTAAAACACATCATTTAAAATAAACTTATAAGTGAAAAATTTTCTAAAAGTTAAGTTCACAAAGCAATTACTGAAATTTATCTTCCCAATTTTGTCTTTCCCATTTATCTTCTCAATTCTCTCACACCAACATCTGATAAATTTTAGAATCTTCCCATTTCCTTCTTTTGTGGATTTGAAAACTAAGTATAAATTTCAAATTTCAATGCCTTCTCCCTTTCTATAGTCAGTAATGTGAAGCCTGGCCTAAATCTGGCAGAGAGCCACAATTCTGGATACAGGCACTGAGAAATGTTACTGAGGAAACCCTAGACTATGTCAGAGTTCCCAGACAAAGTCCACGAAAGAATTGCGAAGGTCTCAGTAACTAAGGTTTTTTTCTTGAGTCGCCAGAGACACTGTCTGGTTTAGGTAAGACAACTGAGAGCGGAGGCAAAGACTTTGCTTTTTCAGTCCTTATGTAGCCAGGTTTATCCAGGTGGTTTGTCTACACAAACTTACTTGCTGAGGAGTTTCAGTGTGTCCGTCTTCACAGTGATTTATCCGGAGGCTAGCATCTCTCTTCCCTCAGCGATAGCTAACTTTTCCCACCAGGCTTTTGTGTAGGAGAAAGTCTGACACATTTTCAGATGATGTAGATATTCATGTATTTTTATCAGTTGTTGTTCCAGGACAGAATTCCACAATCATTATTTTTCACTGCGGGTGTATGTAGGCTGTTAACCATTCCCAGGATCCATTTTTTTTTTGTTTCCTTTTAGTACTAGAAGCCCCAGCTTCAGCAGGCAACATGGCCACCCGACTGGCCACATGATGCCCTAGCTTCCCTCACTGTGAGATGTGTGTGTGTGGCTAAGTGTTCACCATGAAGAAGTGATATGTGCAACTCTGCATCTCTCCCTGCACGTCCTTTCTCTCCTCTTCCCATAGACTGGGATGGGAACATGGCATGGCACCATTGGGACAATGGAATAACAATGTAGATGGAACCTGTGACTCTGAACCACACCCCTATTTCTGAATTGATAGACATGGGAGAGAAATAGGCTTTTTTGTTTCATCAGCTTAGCTTATACCCTAATTAAAATCCTGGGTTAGGCATCAGAAGATCTGTATCCTAGGTCCACTTCTGCTTTTAACTAACTGTGAGGCTTTGGTAAATCACTTTATTTTTCTGAACCTCAGCTTCTGCATCTTAAAATTAAAGGATTGGACTAGAATGGGAATCCTAACCTTTTCGTACCATAGACTCCTTTGGCAGACTGACAAAGAAAGTCTAGAGGCCCCTTCTGGGAATAATGCTTCCAAATGCATAAAATAAAATACATGAGATTGCCAAAGAAACTAAATATATTGAAATATAATTCGAATCATAGACCCTTTGGGAGTCTGTGGATCCCAGTTAAGGACACCTGACCTCTAAAGTTCCATTTTGATCAAAATTTCCTACGAGTTTATGATTCTATTTAGTGCATGAGACATTTAAAAAAATTAGTAAGTCTCCTATATTGTTTATATTTTAGTTGTCTATAATACTATGATGTTTTGACACCTTAAAAACCTTTCTGCCTGGGGAGACACTGCCCCTCCCAGGGCTAGCCAATTCTCAGAGGTAGCAAGGGCTCAGCCAGGAGCATGCCTTTGATATGCAAACTGACCAATCCAGAGCCATGCCTCCTCTATCTGGCTTGTGCACCCCAGGAGGCCATATTCCCTTGCCTTAATCATCCCAGGGCCAGGTAGCAGGCCACTAGGGACCACGCCTGTAGTTTAGAGTGTACCAAAATGATTCAAACTAGCCAGTCCTAAACTGTTAATCCTGCCTTGCCTTTCCCACAGAAACTCCAATAAAAGCCATGGCCTAAGCTCTCCCCTCCCTCTTGCTCCTTCTGCCTCCTGACCAACCCAACCTATGCTCATGTTTCCCAGGTGGCCCTATGTGGTGTGCTAAAACCTGTGAGTGTAATAAACGTTATTTTCCTGAGCCTCTCCTGTGTCTCCTCTTGTGGCCACACCTGACTAGCATCACAGAAGAGAACACAGAACACTGACCCTGAAGCCTGTGTCAATGGTCTTCCAAATGCGCTGGGATCCCGTGTAGAAATAACATCCCCACTTGCAGACAGCCAATCCATTCAAGACACAGACGAAGAAAGAAAGACTCCTAAAATCACACAGTTTGCCTTAAGGATTAAGTTGTAGCACCTTGTTTCCTAGTTCAGTAAAGCTGAAACTATAAAGAAGGTGTCTGGAGTGAAATAATGAATTTGCTCCATGAAATAGATATTAAAGAGTAAATCCCCGTAGCACATCACTCTTCTATTGCAGCTTCCATAAACAGAAATGGCTTGTTATATTGTTGGGATGTAGCATCTCTACTCGAACACCTATAGAGAGCTGCACTGGTGACTCACTGAAGATAAAGAAAGTCCTGACATTAGTAATAGTAACACAGTCCGGAAGCTAGTTACCTTTGGGTTGGTGCCTCAGGGTTAACCTTTTTATACTGGGTCTAATTTTACTGGAAGTTAATAACTCTATGCCATGTATTTTGGAAGAATTTTCAAATGGACCTTTCATCATTACCAAAAACACGTTTGGATAGATTGATTTGGCCTCAGTGTTTTAAACATCCTTGGGTGTTCTGCTTTTTGCTGGGTCTTACCTCGAACAAAGACATAAGCGCTATATTGTTCATAATATTCTCCCATTCGTACACGGATTGTGTAAAGGCCTTCATCTTCTTTGTTGAGATGAGAAAATGTCAGTGTTGCTCGATCTCCGCTCCAAAGTGTTTGAACCCATTTGGATGAAGAAACAGGTGCTCCTGGAAATTTTTTTAAAACGTAAGAAAATTAACTCAGTTTCCCCCCCATTGCTCCCTTCTTTTTCCATCCCTCCCTCCCTCTCTCTCTCTGCCTCTTCTTCTATACTGAAAGCTATTTGACTGTTAGTAGAAGTCTCTAGGGCTTTGAGCCATTCTGCCATGCTTATATTGATAAAAAATACTGTATCAGAAGTGAAGGGACCAGGGCCAAATACATAATCTGCAGGGTCCAGTGCAAAATGAAATTGCAAAGCCCCTGTTCAAAAAGCAAAGAAAAAAATACAGTTACAGGTACTAAAATATAAGGCTTTTTCCTCTAAAAATATTTTACTATATATAATTGGGGTAACACAAATTGCAAAAAAATACTTTCATGCCATAATTTTATATACAAAAATAATTTTTTATTAATGTAATATCTTGATTGATAAGATATTTCAGGCTTGCTTTTCTGCAAATTCAGTTATTAGGTCATCAGATTTATACTTTTGGCAACTTCTTTTTAAGTCAATATAATTGAGGGGCACCTGGATGTCTCAGTCGGTTGAGTGGCCAACTCTTGATTTCTGCTCAGGTCATGATCTCAGAGTCATGAAATTGAGCCCCACAATTGGGTCTGTGCTCAGGCAGAGTCTACTTGTCCCTTTCCCTCCCCTTCTGCCCCTCCCCCCACTCCCTCATTCCCCCACCCCCCCCACCAAATAAATAAATAAATCTTTAAAAAAAAGTAACATCAGTCACTCTTTACAAATGCAAGATCAGAAATGAGTTGATAATCTTTAAATTTTGAGAAGGATCTTTCTGCTGATGCAACTATTACTGCAGCTGTTAAGAAATTACATACTAAAAATATCATATAGTTTATACTATATAGCACTATATAGATAAATTCTTATAAAGTTAACATTGGGTTAACTTTCTGATAAATTATTTCAAAATATAAATTTTAGTACTCTAGAGCTAATGATTCTTAAGGAACAAAATTTCTAAAAAAAATTGATTTCATATAGATCAGTTTCACATAAGTCTGAATTTAATTTTAAATGTAATTTTACATAATAATATTTTAATATTTTCTCTATCATGTTCTGTAACTTGTGGAGGTTATACAAGAAGCTGAAAATGATTTGTATATAATCCAAATGTCTGTTTATGCATTCTATCACTGTATCTTCAATTACAAGGAAAAATTAATTTTAAGATTATCTTCCTTATTAATAATTGCTTCATCCACAGTTTCATAAGAAAATAGTGTTCTTTTTCATTGAATGCGACAATCTTTAAGCTTAATTTACATTTCTAAGCCTCTGAATATTTGCTGTGCAGTGTTATAGCAGTTTTCAATACCAGGGATTCTCAACTCTTTGAAGAATTCCAACAACTGCTTCATATGCTTTACTGCAATGTCTATACACGTGATTTTATTTTGTAATATTTTACTGACAAAGTTTACTGCCTGGTTGCTGGTAGTTCCTGTCTGGATGGTCAGGTCAATAAGTTAGTATTTGTGCAGATGCCATAGAAATGAGCTCTGGGGAAGGAGGGGTGGGCTGGCAAGCTCCGACTCTGTTCTGACTGTAGGTTCCCATGCTGCCCCCCACTTGGAGCCCCTTCCCTTCCCTAGGGCCATGTTCACCATCCACAGTGCTTTTGCCACTACTGGCTTCGGTCTGGACCCAGATGCTCCAGACTGCCCCAGGTACCTGTGTGCACAACTGAAGTTCAGGCCAACTGCTTGGTGAGCATGCTGCTTTCCGCCCACCATGTCGAGGGGTCAGTGGCCATGCTCCATAGTCCCACTGGACTTCAGTGGATTTAATTTTACTAAATAAAATTAACTTATAAAATGAATAGATAAGTAATTTATAAAAATACATTTTTGTAATCCTTTCCACAGATTACTTGGTGATAAGAAATTATAACCTCCACAGATATATTATGAAAGTTCTGCTACTTTGATATATGTATAAAAACTCTTTCAACATCCAGTAGGTTATGCCTTCTAATGTCCAGATTCTGCCAGTTCTGATAAACAGGTCTGCAGTCCTATGGAAGCTCGTGCTCTGGTGCCAAGCCCCGTCTGCCACCTTCTGTGAATAAGAACCGAAGTGAGAATTCATCATAAAGGCTCACCATTTCGGTACCACTGGATCTCTGGCTGGAAATGCTTAATTTCAGGAGTGATAACTACACGGCAGCCTAGACTCATTGTCTCACCCTCTCTTCCAAAAGACACATCAAATTTGTCATCAAAGTGGATCTCAAACTTGGATGCATAACCATAAGGGGTCACGCCAACTGGGCACAACAAAAACAAAAATCAGCAATTTGTTTTTTTCTTATCAAAGAGACACTAGCATTTTAATAAGCAGTCACAACAAACACTGATCAAATGAACTCTCTGGGCAAAAATTAAGTCTTATAAAGAAGTACAAAGCACATTCCCATATATTATGATGTGAAATGGAAATTCTTGCTTCATTGGTCAGATAAGCTCAATATTTATTTTTATTATTGCAATGAATAGAATTTTAAGGGGCAGGCTTAATACCTCACACAGCACGTAAATGAATACCACATTTAGCTTAGACTTAAATACTTAGCACAATATATGCACTTTTTAGATTCCTAGTTCATTTAAAACTCAACTGCTGTACTTTCCAGACAAAGAGCCAGATCAATTACTCATAAAAATAAAGTTTTCCAACTTATTGGAGAAATTTATTGCTTCAGTGTCTTTAATGATCTGAGTGAGAAAAAAATATTATAAGAAATTTCAAACTGAGTTTATAATATTGTGACTTTAAAAAATATTTTTCTTAGAAATACCTTACTTATAGATTGAGTAAATACCTGCATCATAAACCCTCCCAGGTTTTATTTTCTCTTTTCTCAAGGGAAAGAGCTTGGGAAAATAATGACTCCATTAATGGGTTACCATGCCACGTACTTGAATTTGACATGTCTCTAATCCTTACAAAACCCCCACAGCACAGATATATTTTTCCTTCTCTTTCAGATGAGAATGGAGAAGCTCACAAAAATAATACACAGCTAATGTCCAGGTTTCAAAGGTATTATGTGTGAAATTGAAATTCAAACCCATAGCTGCCCGACTCTAAAATTTAGGCCCTGTCTCTCATATTTTATTTCTCCTCCTAACACCTCTTAGAATTAATTTGAAAATGCAAGCTAAAATTTACTGAGTTCAACTTGTGCCAAGTATTGTTCCCAGTGTTAAATATCTATTAACTCAAACCTCATAATAGCTCTCTCGGGTAAGTTCCATTATCATCTCTCTGTTTTATAGATGAGGAAACAGAAGCATAGGGAGGCCGAATTAACTGCCCACAATGACCCTGTGGAGCCAGGATTGACACTGGCAGGCAACCAGTTAACCAGGCAACCGCTCTGGCAACCGCTAACCAGGAGTGAAACAACTCCTCTTTGAAGCACAGGTTTCACCTGCCCCACTCTATAGGATGATGTCCCACTAAGATCGAAAGGGAAACAATTCAATCAGACCTTGCTGTTTGGGAAGCCGGGCTGGCTCCAAAGCTGCCTTAGGGAGTAGAGATAAGAGTTACAAAATAGTAAGGGTTAGGTCGGGGTTTGGCAAATCTGTCAGCCGGATCTGGACTGCCTCCTGCTTTGTACCATTAGAAATAATTTTTCAATTTTCTAATGGTTGAGATAGAATCAAAAGAAGAAGACTATTTTGTGACACAGGCAAAGTCATAGGAAATTCAAATTTCAATGTTCATAAATAAGGTTTTATTGGAACACAGCCATGCTCATTTATTTACCTACTGTCTATGGTGACTTTTGTGTTGCAATGGTGGCATTGAGTCGTTGTGACAAAGACCATAGGGCCCACAAAGTCTAAAGTATTTACAATCCTAATGTATTTACAATTTACAAATTACAGTTAGTTTACAAATTATAATTACAGGAGTCCTTGGCAGAAAATGCCAACTCTTGTCTTAGAATATGGTTTAGAGGGACACCTGGGTGGCTCAGTCAGCTAAGCATCTGACTCTTGATTTTGGCTCAGGTCACGGTCTTGGGGTCATGAGATCAAGCCCTGCCTCGGCTCGTGCTGGGTGTGGAGCCTGCTTCAGATTCTCTCTCTTGGGCACCTGGGTGGCTCAGTTGGTTAAGTGATTGCCTTCGGCTCAGGTCATGATCCTGGAGTCCCTGGATCGAGTCCCGCATCAGGCTCCCTGCTCGGCAGGGAGTCTGCTTCTCCCTCTGACCCTCCCCCCCTCATGTGCTCTCTCTCTCAAATAAATAAATAAAATCTTAAAAAAAAAAATGATTCTCTCTCTCCCTCTTCCTCTGCTCCCCCACCCCACCAAAAAAAAAAAAAAAAAAATAGAATATGGTTTAGAGTTAGAAAGACCAACTTATAAGTCCCTACTCTACCATTATGTGTGGTTTTGTCTCATGATTTAACCTCTCTAAAACTATTTACTCATCTGCATAGTACAGATAAAAGACACCTATTTTATAAGCTTTGGGAGAGCATTAAATGATCATTGCATATAACGAAATGTCTTAGTATGCTGTCTGGTACAACTGATCAATATATATTAACTATCAGAACAGAACCACGAGCAGGAAGTTTATCTATGATATTTATCAGCATATTCCAAGCACTTAAACCAGTACCTAGCACATAGTAGATGTTCAAAAAATATTAGTTGAATAAATGAAAAAAGCCCTCTGTTTTCTATGTTAGGAACAACTGTACTCAATTCAGGGACCAGTCAGAGGAGGATCTGAAAGATCAAGAAGTTAGAGAAGTAAGGGTGAGCTGGGTTTTTACACCCTGGTTTGATGGAGAAGAGAGAAATGGGAGAAATATGGATGCTGATACGGCAGTGGGAATGAGCAGGATACATTCAGATGATTGTGAAATAAATGATTAATAAACCTGTCTTAGGGACAATGGGAGATAAGTCAGTTTCAGAATTTTCAACTATTCTATCTCAGTATAAATCAAATGATGGGAGAAAAACATGATTTGGGGTGTGTTCCTCCCTCACTCCTACGGATCATTCCCTCCCACCCGCCCATGGGATTGATACTAAAGATTAAAACTTGGAATATTAAAATTAGGAGCCATCCCACAAAATTGATGGAACAGGTCATCTATGGACATCAAACTAACCAGTTAGGTGAAAAACTGACCCATGAGAAAGTATCTTCCTCAAGCATTTTCAAAACTATCACTTATTTTTAATGTTTAGAAAATAAGTTCAGGCTTGACTACCTTTTTCAGTCTGATCACCGTAAGCATCGAATTATCTGAACAACCATAAGGGTTTTACTTTTATTGCTTCCTATGAAAAGATGTTCTGATATAGGTGAAATTACTGAAGTTCACAAATTACTGCAGATCAGAATATTTTTAATCATTTGTTATTAAAGAACATTTAGACAACATTTTATTTATTTATTTATTTATTTATTTATTTTCAGAGAGGGAGATGAGGAGGGGAAGAGGGAGAGAGAGAACCTTAAGCAGGCTCCATGCCCAGTGTGGAGTCCAACATGGGGCTTGATGTCACGACCCTGAGACTACGACCTGAACCGAAATCAAGAGTCGGATGCTTAACCGACTGAGTCACCCAGGAGCCCTTAGATTTCATTTTAAATTGCACTTCATAAATTAGTGTATTTATTTATTCATTCATTATCAAACACCTACTCTGTGTCAGGCATTGGGGTTTAGAGATAAAAGGTCCAGCTTTGCCCTCAAGTGGCTTGGAGCTCGGTGGGAGAAAAAGACACATAACAGTTAAGAGCGTCCAGCGTGATGGATGCTGTGGTGGAGGTGCCGCGGTCTCACTGGGGACGCCTAACCCTGACTGGGTCGACTTGGGGGTGGCAGTGGGAGTCAGACATGAATTTCTCCAGGAGGTGATGCTGACCTGGATGCTCTGATACAGGACAGACTTGTGGTGGTGGTGGGGGGGGGGGGGGAGTTGAGCATGGTTAAATCTCTCTGCCCAGGTTTGTGTAATGATCTTTTTCAGTTTAATATAGAAAGACTTAAAAACACTTTCCATTTTTAGCCCATCATATCTGGGCTTTTATAAAACCAGAACGAAGCAGTTATATTCAGAAGGAGAATAGTAACCAAAGAATCTAAAAAATAAAACCCAGCATAGATAGCTATTATATACATACTACCATATATTATAATAATCCTCTCTTTTATTTCAGCATTATAGAATGGCTTATTCTGATGTATTTTAAATAGAGATGACACTTAGCAAATATATTTTTAAACTTACAGCTGAGGGGCAGGGTGGAAACCCCAGCATGGAAGCGAGTCTCATCAAACTCTCCCTTATATCCTAGAAAAGAAAGCAGAAATGCATGTGAACTGCTGCCTGATTTATTTTTTATCAATGAGAATAAATTTTTAAAAATACACTTTGAATAAAACAAGTGCAGCAAACCTACTCTTTACCACGACCGAAGCATATGCTGAAAGCTCTCCTTTAACGTTCATCGCAGAGGCCCGGTACTGAGCAGTGTCTTCAAAATCACATCTGAAAGGACAGATGGAGATGAGTGACCATCGCTACAAGCTGTTCTTCTATCAAGGATCTCTTTGCTAACATGGCACACTGCAAATCACTGGCCAGCACGTGGCTCGGGGGACTTTTGATGAAGCTGACTTGGATCCAGCTCCCTGTGGGATTTTATATAACACAGGATACCTACTACAATTTCTTTTTTTTTTTTTTTTTAAAGATTTTATTTATTTATTTGAGAGAGAGAGAACGAGAGACAGAGAGCATGAGAGGGAGGAGGGTCAGAGGGAGAAGCAGACTCCCCGCCGAGCAGGGAGCCCGATGCGGGACTCGATCCTGGGACTCCAGGATCATGACCTGAGCCGAAGGCAGTCGCTTAACCAACTGAGCCACCCAGGCGCCCCCCTACTACAGTTTCAAGCCAGGAGCACAGTACGGGAGGAGGACACCTACAGCACTGTGACCCTAGCCCAGGTTCATTTAAAATGTCCAAAAAAACCCCATGTCAACAAACTGTTAAGCATATAAATTACAGCACGAACAGTATTATGATTAACTGGTCTAAAGTGGTATCAGGAGCAGAAAATGTCTGGCCATGCAGGTAACTTCCCAGAGCACCCCACGGGTACAACTTTCCTGCTGGCCTCCCTCGGGGAGAGTTTCAGTCTGGGGGCAACAGGGCGACAGAGAGGGAAAGACACAGCCTCTCCTGCAGGACTCCCGCAGGCTCCCTGAGCTACAAACTGGATCCGGGTCTGTCTAATGTGTGGTTCGGTGTTCTAGCTTCAAAGTGCAAATATGGTGTTTATCTCTCAACTCAACTAAGATTCAGGTCACACTTGGAGTTTCAGCCCACAGCACAGCACAGCAGCGCCATTTAGAAGTTCCTACAAGTTATAATACAGAAATCGGGATAGGTTTAATAATGGAGTAAGAGAAAGAATGATCTCACAGAGATGAACAAGCTAAGATTTCAAAGCAGGTTGTTTTGTGTCTTATCACAACCAGTGTCTGTGTTCTTCGTTGACCTTCTGGATTTAGTGTCATTTGTAAAAACTAATTTCTCGTTGAAATTTTATGGACATCAACGGAACTCCAGGAAGGTCAATATGGTTGCCTTTCTCATAACTATTTAATTATAAAGCAACCACATAGCTCACTGCAGCCTCAGTAGAACCACCAACTGGCAGAACTGAAGTGACTTTAGGTCAAGGTCAGTGCTTGGACAATGTCCCAGGGCCCTAGGGTCCTGCTTGAAACCCAGTATCATGTGTGTCACCTGCTCTGATCAGAATGATGTAAATTTTACTTTGACATCTCAGCATGTCATGGTTTCATGTGAACTAAAAATGGTGGGACTTCTTCATCCACATAACCAGAATTGCATTCAAAACCATATTAGGAGATAGATTAAACGTTGGAGGACTTAGAAATTTTGATGTGGGTTTGGCTTTCAAATTTTGCTTTGGATTTTGCTTTAAAAACATCCCCCTGTCCAGTCCTGCCTCCATCTGCAGGCTGAGAGGGTGGGTGCATAGTTTCCCACACTTCCTGGGGAGCTGAAGGAGAGAATTTATCCTGGTGCAGCTTACTTTCACTGCCACCCACCACAATCTCCATGGCCTTTGCTGATTCAAGGCAAAAAAGGATAACTCTGCTGATGATATCGATTTAGAATGGGGAAGGATAACTAAATATAAATGCCTATTTGTGTAACTTATTTTCTCACTAATGTCTAAGAAAAACTCTCAAGTATATAAAAGGATAAGCTAAAAGGTACAAATTAATTTTTTTCTCATCATCACTAAATTCAAACGTAAGATCACTTTGTGACCATGGCGCATTTGGAAGAAAGGGGGACAGCGGTTGTGAACTGCTGAGAACACCTCCCCAGGCAATTGTCAAGCGACACACATGGACCCTGACATCCTCTTACGCATTGATCTCCAGAGTGTGCATTCCATAGCGACTCTCAATAATATATTTTCCAGGGTTTGCGTGGACATTGATTGGCACCTGGTTTTTATACCTGTGAGACAACGGAAACAAGGCAAAGTAAGTTGAAATGTAAATAGCTTTATGATTAAAAGTACACACACACGTGATTCTTGTTCATGAAGGAACACCCATAAACACAGCACTGAGGTTGCAGCAGCATCTGTTGAATGAATACAAATCTACAGCAGATTAAATAAAATGCACTATAAATACAATTAAACTTCTCGATGAGCGTGCTTTCCTCTCCTCTCTCATAAAAATTACATTGAAGAAGTTGACCATTCACAACAGTGTGGTGGAGTCTCATATACACAATGTTGAGTGAAAAGAGCCAGACACAAAAGAGTACATAGTATAGGGGCTCCTGGGTGGCTCAGTCAGTTAAGCATCTACCTTTGGCTCAGGTCATGATTTCGGGGTCCTGGGATTGAGCCCTGCGTCAGGCTCTCTGCTCAGCAGGGAGTCTGCTTCTCTCTCTCTTTCTCAAATAAATAAGTAAAAAAATCTTTAAAAAAAGAGTACATAGTATATTGATTGCTTTTATATAAAGTACAAAACCATATAAGACCAAATTACTGCTGTTAGAAGTCAAGAGAGTGATTTCCCTGGGGTGTAGACAGCAGATATGAAGGATGCATCTTGGGCGCTGATATTGTTTGGTTTCTTGTTTGGGTGCTGGTGACATGGGTGTGTGCAGTCTACAAACACTCATCAAAGCTCTACATTTATATGTAATACATACTTTTTGTGTGTGTATATTATACTTCAATCAAAGACCTAAAGAAAAACTTGTCCATTGTTGACAAGACAGAAAGGAAGGCTTTGTGTTGGGGGTTTTATTGTTGGCTATCTGTGTAGGATGAAAGCAAAACATTCTTCCTGCTAACATTCTTACATGTTGTTAAAAACAATGTCATTGTATTGAAAGCTCTTATATTTAAGTGTTTTGTTCTGTTAAAAGCAAGCAGGGCTCTCGGCTTGGAAGAACTTAAATATCAATCATGAAAGAAAAAGTCTGACAAATAAGAGTTGAGAGATTCTCTTTTTCTGACTGTCCTATTCCTGGTTAAGCCTCTCAGCCCTCAGAGGGTAGGCCCACATGGAGGGGCCCTTCCTGAGACACCATCTTCTGAGTCTGGAAGTGGCACCTTGATTCTTCACCACGTCCTCACGCCCTCAATAGCCAATGACTATGGTGCCCAACCAGGCTTTTCTGCTGAAGCCATTTTCTGTCCAAAAGAAGAGCTAGATTTCACTTATTTTCCCTTCAGACACCCCACTTCATGTGCACAGATAACATAAATAACACTAATAACCACAACTGAGACAGAGCATTTACTATGAGCCAAACAAGGTTCTAAGTGCTTTACACATAGATCAGAAAATTCAATTCTGGGGCACCGGCATGGCTCAGTCGGTTAAGTGTCTGCCTTTGGCTCAGGTCAGGATCCTAGGGCCCTGGTATCAAGTCCCACATCAGGCTCCCCTGCAGGAGTCTGCTTCTCCCTATTCCTCTGTCCCTACCCTCTGTTTGTGCTCTCTCACTCTCTCTCTCTCTCAAATAAATAAATACATAAAATCTTAAAAAAAAAAAAAAAAGAAGAAAATTCAATTCTTAACAACAACTGCCTGAGATAGCCTATTTTTAACATCATTTTTCAGATAAAGAAACCAAGGCATGGAGAAGTTAAATAACTTGCCCCAGTTCACACAGCTAGAGAGCAGAGCTGGGATTTGAAACCAAGCATCCAGCTCGTGAGAACATATGATGCTTCCATTTTCCAAATATACTCTGTTTAGCTGCATTTTATTTCTTCAGACTTCTGGAAACGGTTATAACGAGGTATGGGAGCAGGGAAAGTGGTGGAAAGGGAGAGAAAGAAAGGAACTAATCTTCAGTCAGTTCTTTCCTCTCCCCAGCTTACATACACACACACCCTTTGTCCCTAAAACATATTCATTTTCTATACTTTTAAAAATGTGTCATTCTCTTTCTACACCTAGCAAAATCCCAGCTCATCCTTTGAAGTTCAGATCAAATGCCATTTCTTCAATAAATTCCTCCCTGAAATCCCACACAATATTAATTGTTCCTGCCTCTCTACACCAGTGTGACTTGGTTCAAGCTGCAAGACAGAACATTCACCAGATTATGGTTGGATATATGTCTCTTCTATTAAGCTGTCATTGCCTTGGTGACGGGGCTTGTGTCTGATCCATTTTTACTTCTATTCCCACTCTCAAGGAAGGATGAGTCATGGGCAAATATTAGGCACTCAGTGTTTGTTAAGTTGGCTTGAACAGAATTATTGTGTAACAATAGATTAATTGTGGCTTCATAATGTTTGGCCGAAGGAACAGAGTTCTGACAAACACATACTTCATGATATGGCTAATTTAAAATAAGCACATGCCAAGAAAGTAAATTGAGGCTCTTTGTGTCTCGGTTCCCTCTGACGTGAAATGAGAGGGTTGCACTGGCTGGGGGATCACAGCTGCGTGGCAGGTGGGGAGGCACAACCTTCTACCCCACCCACGGCAGAAGGGCGAGCCATTCCCTGCCAGCCCCAGAGTGTCCTCGGCCAGCTGTCTCACCAGAGCTCCAGGCAGACAGGGCTATTCGACCACAGACAGCCTAGAAAAAGAAATCTGCCAGGTGCTCCTAATTTCAAACATTCCTTGTATTGATGAACGACAGGGTAGAACAAGTTAAGCAGCATGTTCCTCAGAAGAAATTGGTCTCAGTAATTTCACACTTGACTCAAAAGCTCCCTCTTGTTCAAGTTTGTGCATGAGCTGGGGTGTTTTCGGTAGTTCTTTTTAGCATAAGGAGAGAAATGTGACACCGAAGGCTATGGCAAGTCGTACCTGAGCAACCAATTTAGTGACACTCAGTTTGGCTTCTGACCGAAAATGTTGTTCGTATCTCCATAAACTTTGAGTTAAAACAGTATCTTGTAGCTGCCACGGGTTGCTTCACCTTCCTTGCTTTTCAGTACTACCCCACTTAGCACCTTAATGCCTTCCCCCAGCTAAATACCCAGGACTTTTCTAATGTGACCACCTGGCATAAGAAGTCGGTTTAAAATGTACATGCACACGATACACAACACTTTGAGGACCTTCGACTCTTTCCTCTGGAACTCCGGATGGCAGTGTAAGAAGAGCCTGTTGTAAAGCAGCACGCAAGGATTGAGTTAAGAAGCAATTCTCTTCTCTTCTTTGAGAACTTCACCTTGTCATTCAGGTTTGGGGTCACTGTGAGACTGCCTATCTTCCACTATGAGATTTTTGGCCTGCTCTGTATATTCTTCAGAGCTTGTTATTTCTGGAAAGTGAAATTCCAAACAGGCTAGTCAGAGGCTAATTTTGGAGAGTAACCTACACTTTGGGATTATTTGTCAAAAGGCTTCTGAAATTCTTTTTTTTTTCCTAAGATTTATTTATTTTAGAGAGAGAGAGTGCATGAGTAGAGGAGGAGCGGGGGGGGGGGGAACGCAGACTCTGCTGAGTGGGGAGCCCTATGACTACATGGGCTCCTGAGATCATGACCTGAGCCAAATCCAAGAGTTGGAGTCTTAACTGACTGCAACACCCAGGTGCCCCAAGGCTTCTGAAATTCTTGTGACTATTCAGATGTACACCATTTTCCTTACCACTTTCACGTAGAGTTTATGAACTACTTATTAGTTAATGAGCTTTCATTATACTGTAAGTATTTGTAGGATAATATTCTTCCTTTATGTATGTAAAACACAGACTTCATTCCCCCAAATAAATGTCTGAATCTTGGGCTGACTTGGTAACAAGGGGTTATAGTGAAAGCTCTTTGGCAGTGTACAGCATGGCCAAGCAAAAAGGTTCATTCCGATTTTTTTCTATCAACAAATAATGCATGCCAAAATGATCTTTAACATGCTGAATCTCACCACAAACTGTGATTACTTAGAATCCACCTTTGTATTTTTTTTTTTTTTAATATTTTATTTATTTATTTGACAGAGACACAGCGAGAGAGAGGGAACACAAGCAGGGGGAGTGGGAGAGGGAGAAGCAGGCTTCCCGCTGAGCAGGGAGCCCAATGCGGGGCTCGATCCCAGGACCCTGGGATCGTGACCTGAGCCGAAGGCAGACGCTTAACGACTGAGCCACCCAGGCGCCCCCCAACTTTGTATTTTTAATAAATAGCTATTACCCACTTTAAAAACCAGTTGGCTGAGAGAGATCTATCCCATTAGATTAGACTTTGGACTTAAATAAATAAGAAAAATCTAAAATCTAAAATAAAACCCCAAACCCTTATGTTGGATAATTATAAATTATAAATAATTTTAATTTTAAACTATTTTAAATGTAGGTTGCTTTCCAAAGATAATACGGTAGTAATTAAAGCTAACTTTAAATAACATCGTGAATAACTCTAATCTTGTAAATAAATTCAATGTATGATTTTATTATGGAATTTATAAATTCTCATAATTTGCAAAAACAGAGTAAGACTTTTCCAAATCTCCAGACTCTTCCTGAAATACATTTCTTATACTATTTTATTCTGAGGTTTTGAACTATTATCATGCCTAATGACAAATTTCTTTAAGTGTCTATTTGGCAATAACTTTAGGGGCAACGTGAAGAATTCCAAACAAGTATTTTAAGTGTCCTGCCGCTTGACAGTCTAGCCTAGTATTCACAGATAGATCCAAAAACATGGGTGTCGAGTAAATGAATTAACTGCTACTCACTAACACCAACACATTGCTCCAGTGAGTTTGCATGAATCTCCCCACAGATTACAATCCAGATTTTCATTGACAAAATTGATCTAGACTTTGGACTGGAAATCCAATTAAATCTGGCTCTTTTTTTAAAAAGTATAAAATTAACTCAATTCCTTCCTTTCTTAAAAGAGAACTTTTCTCTTTTCCCCTATTTCATATACTTTAAGAAAAATCTGAATAGGCAATACATTTATATGGTCCAAGAACCAGAAAGTATAAAGGTACACAGGGAACAGTCTCCTTCAAACGTGTCTGTCTTCCACCCAGCTCATTCCCACAGCTAACTGTTCTCCTTGGATTCTTACAAATCCTTCCAGAGTTTCTTTATGCAAGTAAAACAAATACAAATGTAATTTTTTTCCTCCTCTTTTAAACCAATATGTAGCCTATTATACAAGTTATTATATAAATACAGCCTATTAAATTAAGTAAAACAACTTTGGCATTTTTCACCATATATACACGTTTCCTTTTGTGTTGACAAAGCCCTCCTTCAGGATGGCCAGCTTCACTGTGGTGGTGCAGAAGCATCCTTGCAACTAACTTTTCTACTGGACCCAATGCCTAAACAGGTTTCCTTCTGCTCTCAAAGTGACTTGGGAATCGGACAGTGCCCCTTGGCGTCTCTGCACCTGGCCCTGATGAGTGGTATGTGCTCCTGTCATTTAGTGCTTTCTGGGTAACCTCTAGGTTCCATTTAGACAGACTTGGTCAGTACGTGGGATTGGCCAAAGAGCAGCTGCTGCTTGTTCATATCATTTGTTAGACCTCAGGGACTTCCATGTCCCGAGGGTGCTTAGTGGAAACTTAGAACTTAACCCTCTTTGGAAAGGGCTCTAAGGGAAACAGGCCCCAGGCACACGTGCTCTGGAAAAAGCATGGCTAAGGACCTAACAGCTACAAGGCGTGCCGAAAGCATCGTCACAAACTTGGTCCCATGATTCACCTCCTTCTATTCAGGAAGGCCATTCCCAATTATTTCTTTCATACTTGTCCTCAGTGTTAGGCCCAGAAAGCTACAGTTGAGTAACAAAAAGACATAAATGCCTGCAAAGTAATCACCAACAACCTTGGTTTGTGCTTGGGTTGTGGGTCTCCTGCTCATTGAGGGGACGAATGCTTATTGAAGACTGGGTACTCTGTACCAGTGTTACAAAGTAAGTTAGAGCTTCATTTAACGATTATTTTTTAAAAGGCAGCATACCCAGGAAGGTACACTGATCCCACACACAGTTTACTCCCAGGGGTGGGCTTACCTGGAGGCCAATGGATCTTCCGGTCTCTTACCAACATGGGTCTCCTCAAGGCTCACTGCCTAATTTATATTATTAACATTCTTTTTTGTAAAGAGTGACCCTGAATTGTATGAGCTTCATGCCCCACAAAACCTGGATCTGACCTTGTTTACTGCCATAGCCAATTTTCAGTTATCTGCTAGCTGTCTAAATTTAAGCTTTATCCAAGGGCAAATCTTGCTCTCTGAAGTACGGTTCGCTATTTTCTTAGTGGTCCACTAGTTCTTCTGTTTTCATATTGACTTTCCACTTGGCTTGCAAGGCAACAGGATTTTCTGTGAAATGCTCTGATCGCTCCCTATGGGGAGAATTTTATAAAGAATGGAGTTGTCTCCTCCAAGCACTAAAGGATATGCAGGAACTTGAGAAGACTTGTTACAGTAAATGAATAGCTTCCCAATCGTTCCTGAGACAAATCTTGTGTCTATATCTTCATTTTTGTTTAAAATGAGCCCCTGGCATATAGACTCAATGTTAAGAAAAAAAAAATGTTTCAAAGCCAGATGTGAAAGATTTAGGGAGCCAACCATACTATTTCTCAGCTCCATTAGTGAGAATAACTGAAAATTGACAGAATTTCTATTTTTCAATTTAACTAGGATTCAAAGAGTTGCCAATTTAGTCATCTCATATTTTTGTGGGGAGTTTTTATATTTTTTGCTTGTTTTTAAATCACTCCTTTTCCAGCTAACAAAACATTATGCAGGAGTTTAATCTCTGACAGAGTTTGAGCTCTTCCTTCGCGAAAACACATCACTCTGGCTCAGTAACACCATCAGTGGTACATGGCGTGGTTGTATTGTATCTTAGCAGCTATGTATTTAACAAAATAAACAAGTGCTTAAGAGATTAGTATTTATCTCCTAGAAATTCTTTTGTATCCTTTTGAAAATCATCTTTAACTCTAATTTTTAAAAAGCAGGAAAAAAAAGAATATTGTGCAATAAATAAATCTACTTGATTAGGATTCCAATTATTTGTTTATCAGGAGTACATTTTAATTCATAAGAGGAACTTCTTACTGACCAAAGAATTATTAGAGCTGAAAATTTGTTATTCTTCACACATTTCACTTGGAAAGTTTAGATTTTTTTTATGAGGTGGGAAGTAATCAGTTTCTTAGAGGAAATATCCCTTTAATGGGCCAAACAAAGTATGTAAGTCCATAGTCGCAGAGAAAGGCGGGGCTAAGACTGATTGATTCCTAGCTTCATTTGGTATACCTTTATACTTTAAAGCTTGTAAATTGACTTTTTTAAAACTTCATTTTCATTGAAATATGTTCCTTGTCAGTTACCTCCATTAGTCCTAGGCAGGTGTCTAACCAACAGAAATAACGGCCTTAAGAAAGGAGGAGTCAGACCCTCTGCAGGTGGCAATGACATTCTGTGTGGCATTTATACTGCAACATAGGGTGCATTTACCACCACTCCTGAGGATAAAAAAACAGCATGCAAAATACCTGTGTCAGGGAATTAAACAGAAAACATCTTTTTAGGTTGGCTCCATCATTTTCATACTTCTGCTGTCTGTGGCAGGTATTCATGACATATAACAGGAAAGTCTGGAGTTTAGGGATCATCAAGTCATTGACAATTGCAACGAGAAAGAGAAAATGGGTTCTTATTCTTTATGGAAAGAAAATTTCTTAAGACCCCGTATTGAGTAATATCTTCCATCCGGGTCCCTCTTCTGTTTGGCTTTAGAAAGCATGTTGAGATCTCAGCTCATGTGAGGAGTAGAGATGAAGCCCTCTGGGTTTTAATTATCTTTTTAAAAGAGCATTGCTTCTGGTCACAAAATAATACCTATACTGTATGGGAGCAAATTTCTATTTACATTTTATGGCCTATAGCAGTTATAGCCATATATTTTCTTTGTATGTAAGTATGTTGACTATATTTTAATACTTTATGCAATAAAGACCCCTTTTATAACAGGATTATGAAGTATCATAATATATTGTAATGTACATGAGACTGTTCTTTCTTCTCATTCATAAAATATTCATCCTGGTATCCTTTCCTCACTATTTAAAAAATCTGTACAAACTTGTAGGTACTTTCATTGACTCTTGCATATTCACAATGCTGAATATTTTCACTGGAGGTAAAATTAGTTTTGTGTAATAGATTCTATGAGTAATTTTCATACAGATAACATACCATGTGACACGAGGTTCTGGCCAGCCCGATACAGAACAATGTAATTTTACGTTTTCTTTCTCCCAAACAGTGTGGGAACGAGGTTTAATGACAAATTCAGGAGCATGGAGAAGATGATCTTCATTCAACTTTCTGTGAAATGCCTCAGTTTCTTCTAACTATAAAAAAATATATGAAAATATTATGAAATCAAAGTAACCTGTGCTGCTAAAATAACAATAAAAACTCGAATTATCATTTTTCCACTTGGAGGCTTACTTTTCTATTTAGACCAAAGGCCTTCTCTTTTTCCCCGTTTTTAAAAAAGATTTTATTTATTTATTTATTTATTTATTTATTTATTTTAGCAAGGGGAGGGGGAGGAGCAGAAGGGGAAGGAGAGGGACAAGCAGACTCTGTGCTGAGTATGGAACCCCACGTCAGGCTCCACTCAGGGCTCCTCCCGGGGCTCAATCCCAGGACCCTGAGATCATGACCTGAGCTGAAATCAAGAGTCAGATGCTTAACCAGCTATACCATCCAGGCGCCCCTCTTTTCCCCTTTTAAAAAGATACATTTAATTTTTAACATTCTAAGCCTCAGCAACATATTTTACTTTCCCCTAAGGTAGATTTCTTAAGGTTCTTTAGAACCATAATTTCTGTAGAACCTAAAATTTCATGGAGTTTGAAACTACTAAGTCTGTCTTTCTTTGACCCATACATTTTGATGTCTTTCTCCTTGTTTCCTTTAGTTTTGTTTCTCCAGAAGACTATATATTTCATCATTCAAAACAAATAAATCTATATGTACACACACATACAATGTTACATGCATTTCTGCATTTGTAAATTACATTAAATTGTCTTTTCTTACTGTCTTTTTCAGCGACAGGCGTTCTGCCTTCTCTCGAATTGTTACTTTCCTTGACTTCTTCTCAAAAGCTTCCTCCTGGTGAAGAGTGGACATAGACTGTTTGGATACTGAGGACTGTTTGGATACTGAGGACTGTTTGGATACTGAGGACTGTTTGGATATAGCTGACTGTTTGGATACAGCGGACTGTTTGGATGCCGTGATTCCTTCTTCACTAGCAAGAAGATTCCTCTGGGCTATATAAGCAGCAGCTTCCTTAATTCTTTCTTCTTCCGTATCTGTAATTCCACTGACATGCACTTGGCTAAAATATAATAAGAGCAAAACATGGCTACTGTGAATGGCAGTGATAGGATTGCCTAATTTTTACTAAGTTCAAAGTATCAGAACTTAGACATTGTGTATCATGCCCAAAGAAAACCTGACAAAGAAAAACCTGGTAAATCAGGAGCTAACTCTTCACATACAGAAGTGATCATCACCTTAACCCATAATGGTAACAACAATAATAATACCTACTATGGCCATGGTGTTGACAAGTGCTTCTTTACATACATTATCTCATTTTAAGGCTGCAATAATCCTAGGTAAACTCTATCATTTCTATTTTAGACATATGGTAACAAGGCTCAGAGAAATTAGATAACTTGCTTAAGGTCATTTCATTGGTTTCTTTAGGGTATTTAAATAGGATAGAGTCCATAATAAAAGATTAAGTTATGACTTTCCTTCCAGAAAAGATGACATTATAAAATGAGATATTGTTTCTGTGCCTGTGATTCTGATATGGGACTATGTGCTTGATCTGGATTCTATAACTCACCTGATATAATGCATTGCCCAGAGCTGTTGCACCTATAAATAAATTCTAAATTTACATGAGATCCTTATGCTTACTGGGTTTCTTCAAAGGTTATTTGTGTGTGTGTGTGTGTGTAAACATATTTAACAACATTATTTATGCTTGCACATAGCCCTGATAAGGGAAAAAAATGACCAAAATTTAATTTGAAGGGGTGATGTTTATAAAAGTGACTTGTTTTTATTCATAACTAATGATGATGGCAAGTGACTGGTAACATCCAAAAGTGCTGTGCCTAATGTGGTAGTTTATGATAGAAATTGTGCTATAATTTATTAATGTTGTTAAAAACATGTAGATTATTTTTAACCTCCTTCAATACCTTTGTGGTCAAGCCCAACAGTGAGGAAGTATAATGATTATATTGAAGATTTTCTTGAAATTGAGTCTCCTTAGACCTCTGAAGGCTGAATTTTACCTTTGATTTTCTTATAAGAATAATGATTTCCAAATTTAAGCAAATACTGCCATTATGTTTATAAGTTTCTGGTACCAGAATCTGTGTAGTTTGCTGAAAAAGAGGGCTCAATATTTGCCCAAGTTTGAAATTTCTCATGGAATTTTACTAAAACATCTGGTAGACAAGATTAGCCTACTTTGTTTCTTACTACACTCAGTGAGTAAAGTTTCTTTTTCCTTATCTCTATCTCTCCAAACATTAATAAGGTAGTCTTTACTAAGTAAGTGAGTAATACATCCACTATAATTTAGAGAAAAGGGAAGATGGAAGATTTTCAGTTTAGTGTCTTGAAATAATTATCTCTAATTTCTTTTTAATGAAATAGGAAGTGAATGAATTAATAAGTGAATACAAGACAAACCGTCATGAGAATCTGCTTGGAATTCCATATAGAGGTAAATATATAATAGATTTGAAATGATCTTTGTAAAATGATTTGATATATATAATAATACATTTTATTCAATGCTAGTCTTGCCCTGAGTTGAGACAATTCTTAAATAAGAGAACTTTAAGTTTAAGCTCACATTACCTCTAATGTGACATAGCTCTAGAGGTCAGAATGAAGTCCTGGTCTCCTTACCTTTTCCATGGCAAATAAGCTGAACCTCAGGAAGACTGTATATTTCACATGAGATCCCAAATACACTTAAAAAATATTTTGACCCAGGACAGCAGGAATATTTTTCTTTAAGTAAATATAAGTGTATGTCAGTGATAACCCTTTTATAATCTGGGTAAAAAAGCAAGAATATGCTAACATGCTGACAAAACTATACAGCTATAAATTTAAGATGAATTTCACACCTCCCCAATACTCTATCTCAACTCAAAAACCTGCTGGTGACACAAAGTTAACTCAATTTATCTGAGTACAAGAAGTGAAAATTTCAAGTGCCATCCAGAAGAAACGGTATTTCCCAGAAATACACTATAATCACAGAGTGCAGTGTTATGTTGCATTGGCCAATCCCGGCAGACTCAGCTCTTCCATTGCCGGCCATGTAACTTTCAGCAAGTCATTGAGTCTTAATTTCCTTGTCCATAAATTGGTATACTAATACATCTCTAGAGCTGTAGAGAGGACTTAGCAAGATAGTTTATATAAAGCATCTAGTAAGATTCTCAGAAAACAATCGGTACTCAACAAAGGTTCATTTTTTCCCCCATCTTCTTCTTAGATTGTTAATACTGTCAACACCATTACGAAGTGTTATTTTCAACATAGTAGTAGAATATAAGAGATGGATCCATATTTTAAAAAGGAAAAAAGGAGAACTAGAAATAAAACCAACTGAAAGCAAGAAGCCTCATTTCATGTGGTAAAGAGATGGAGAGGTATGCCATGTAGGTTAATGCTAAGTTAATGTGCTTTTTAAATTTTTTTTTTTTTTTAAAACAGAGTGGGCTGGGAACAAAGCAGAAAATAAAATATTTTACTCCTCTAGCCTAGCCATCACCTATAAAGAATGTCAGTGTATATTAAACTAACTGTGGAGAGGCTAAGTCTGGGTAAGCATACTTAGCAAAATATGCATATTTCAGTGGAAAGTTCACTTAAAAAAAATCAGAGATATCAAAGAGAAAGCTAAAAATAGCATATTATTTACCCCCTCACCTTCCTAACTATAATCAGAGCAATTATGACATTAGCTTCTGAAACAATTCCAGAAGAAACTATCAGAGAAGAATGAGAAGAAAAACACAGGGAAACAGAGGTAGGTCACCAACGATGACAACCACGTCATTGCCTTCTGAATTTCCTGATGGCATTTGCCCTGAGAGGAAGCCCTCATTTTGAGTATCACCTCAGCTCTGTGGATAGTTCTCCATTCAAAGGAAAATAAACAGGGAAGGCTCTGAAGGTTCCCATTAAATCTTAATTTGGTGTCTCAAACAGGTTTCAAGATTCCTCTAGATATTATAATCATTCCAAAAAAGTTTATATTTTTTTAAAAAGATCACACACACATATTTACCTTATAAACACAGAAATTTGGCATTAATGGACTTGTAATTTCATGATTATTTTGTTTGAAGTTTGCCTCAAGATAAATAGTAATCTTTTTCACATTAAACAAATACAGGCAAATAGGCAGGCATTCAAATTATGATGCCATTCTTTTACTTAGTCTATGTTATCTAAGATTTTTTTTCTTCCTAATGAATAATAATTAAAACCACACTGGCAACCACAATAGCTTCCCTCTGCCTAAATATAACATCGGATTTTTTTTTAGTTCATCCAATATTTTATGGTTTTGAACCTTTCTTTCTACTCTAGTGACTATCTATAGTGTCCAATCACTAGCATCCAATGCTCTCCTTCTTAATTTCAGTCAGTTACATAATTAGAACTAAGTTGCTGATCCTTCTCTTTTGTCTTGTAGCCATCCTAGGTGATGGCCGATTTTCACAATGAACATGTCTCCCTCAGTGCAGAGTTCCAAGGTTCCTCAGACCTTTCTCAATCATCACATAGTTAAGTGTTCAATAAATGTCAGAGGCAATTATTATTATTACCTGACAACATTTACTCTTCACTTTCTAATATTTAAGGCCAGGAAGAGAATGCATACGTACCGTCCTGAGAAAATGGGCACTATATAGTCACTTGGCAGATTTTCCTTCTCCTCCCCAGAGAGAAGGCTCTTCTTGGCTCTCTTTGTTTGGGGGCTCAACTTCGATGAATAATCTTCTGACATCAGACTGGAATCTGTAAGTCTGAAACAAAACCCCTAACATTAGGTAATAACCAAAAATTGCATTGAAAATATTAAAAAATGCTTATACAGGGAAGTTTTAACTTGGGGGAGGTTTCACAGAATCTTAGATTTCTAATGTTATAATATCTTTTATCTTTAGAACTAAAGAGGAGTGAGAAAGACCTCAACACAATGCACTCTATATAGACACAAGAAAAAAATAGGTCTATGGTAATTTCATAGCTTTGTCCACCCCCGCCCCAAAAGTTTCAAGGGAAAACAGCAGTGTTTTTGTGATAGTTCCAAATACCCCTTGCTGTTAAGTTAATGTTCAAAATTTAGGAAGTCTATAAAAATGGTTTTATCCAAATCTTTTCACGGGATTGATAAAATATAAAATGTTCTGGATAGGGAGCCCTTCTCCACCAAACCATTTTGATGCGGGACCCCTAGGTTCAACTCTGAGGCCTTTATGTAGTGTAGACAGACTCCTCTCTTAGAAGAAACACTGAGTTCATCAAACAAGAGTTAATATATTTTGTGTGAACACATAGTGTTAAGTAATTCAGAGAGTTACAGGGGTGTGATAAAGAACCCTTTGGTCAGTTCTGTTGTACACAAAAATCCGCCCATGCACATTTGTGCAAATGTGCATTTGGAGGTAGACAGTGTTCTAAATAAACAAAAAAATGTATTAGCATGGCAGAAAACATGAAAGCAGAGATTGCACCTACAGAAAAGGATTGATAAAATCAAAAGTACAATCCGTCTTAATCTTCGTAGTTCTTGAATGAAATGAAATGCATTTTCATTCAAATATATACAAGTGGGCATAAATTTCAGGAGCTCATGGACTCTCTCAAATTAATCCATGGACTCATGTTAAAATCCCCTGGTCTACATTGTAATGAAAGACATCCACAATAGGGAACTCTACCAGAACTCTGTACTATCCTTGTAATTTGAAATGATTCTAAAATAAAACAATATTAAAAAGTCCCCTTGTCTAGAGAAAATTTGGGAAGAAAGTGAAGCATGTGTGTGATATGGCATGGGAAGAGCAAGCTGCCCAGCTGAAACAGAAAAACCTTCCAAACCATCCAAACCCGACCATTTCTCAATCTTTAAGAAGCATTAGGAAAAGCAGAGATGACCTAAATCAAAAGCAGAAGACAGGCCAAACACATACATAGTGCAAAAGGAACACATAATAATGCAAGTAAATCTATCCTCTGCAAGTAGCACAGAACTGTAGGGCTTCTAGAAAGTACAGGGGGGTGCAGTGGTTCTGGGCCTGGGGGTATAGGGTGGACTACTGCCTTTGATCCCCAGAACACAGTGGCCAACTTCTTCCTCTCCCACTAACTAGCTCCTTCCCTAGGGTGAATATCTAGGTCCTAGTGTATGATCAGCATTAAAATTAAAGGTTAGAACCTTCAATTCAAGCTTGAGGATTGGTTACCAATTGGAAGGCTGAGTGAAATTTGTTCCTGGCCGCCTGTTCCAGGCAGCAGCAAAATGACTGCGTTCTATATCCCCAGCAGATTACAAAGTACAGGCTGTGCTAATACAGGTCTAAGTTTAAAGTGGTATTTTCCTTCCCCTCTTTAATTCATTACCATGCAAAATAAAATTAATTTTGGAGTTTAAGAGTTTCTTTTCTTCCTATTTATAGAATATTTTCATTTTTTTCATTTTGCTCTCACTTTTCTGTTTTTGCTTTTTTTTCTTTACTTTCATTCTAGTATCTATAGTCATTCTCATGAGCTCGTATTTTCAACATTTATTTACATTGAAACAGCTATGATTTGTCATTCTTTTTGTTGTGCTGTTGTTCCTTTTTTGTCATTTTCCCTTTAAGATGAATCTTTGAAATGATGCACTTATTACATAGAATGTGCCAGGAGGTGATTATTCCATCCTCACAGGTAAATCACAGTGGCTGGTTTCTAATATTGAACTTTATGGTAATGATTCATGGAACTATCATCAGTTTCCACTTCATATGTTATTTGGAACAAAAAACTTCACAAAAAGCATTATGATGTTTTATATTATACATATAGTATTATTTAGAAAATCCAAAGTATTTAGAAAAAAAAATCTTTGTTATGCTCTTTAAAGTTTCTTCAAGCTTTTGAACACTAATAAAAAAAAAAGTGCAGGGCGCCTGGGTGGTGCAGTCTGTTAAGTGGCCGACTCTTGGTTTTGGCTCAGGTTGTGGTCTCATGGTTGTGAGACTGGGCCTGCACGGAGCTCTGAGCTCTGTGTGTGCTCAGCACTGTGTCTGCTTGGGACTCTCTCGCTGTCTCTCCCTCTCCTGCTCTTGCTCTCTCTCTTTCTAAAATAAATAAGTAAGCCTTAAAAAAAGAAAAAGGCATGTAAAGGATTAGAGGTTAAAATACTATGCCAACAGACTATTTAACAATAACTCACTTATTGAAGATAGCAAACAAAACTAAATCAGAGAAACATAAAGCTTTAAGGAACTATATAATAACCAGTGTAACTAATTATTTGAAGAAAAAGCCATCAATAGTCTATTTTGTCATGATCCATGAACACTGAAGTCTAACATCTTACTCTATTGAATTCTAAAGCTGAATATTGTTTTTAGAGGAGAATGTTTTAAGAAGAATATGTAAAATTTTAATTTCTTTGAATTTAAATCAAAAGGTGAAATAAGAAGCAAAATAAGTCAGTCAGAGAAAGACAAATACCATGTGATTTCACTCATATGTGGAATTTAAGAAACAAAACAGATGAACAGAGGGAAAGGGAAGGAAAAATAAAATAAGATAAAAACAGAGAGGGAGACAAATCATAAGAGACTCTTAACTCTAGGAAACAAATTGAGTATTGCTGGAGGGGAGGCAGGTGGGGAAGATGGGGTAACAGGGTGATGGGCATTAAGGAGGGCACTTGATGGAATGAGCACTGGGTGTTACATGCAACTGATGAATCACTAAATTCTACCCCTAAAACTAATAATACACTATATGTTAACTAACTTGAATTTAAATAATTTTTTTTTAAAAGATGAAATAAGGTTTTGATAACCTCTTGGGTGTTTAGTTTTATCTAAATTTTGAAAATCCTCCATCTTAAAGTCAGTTTCTGAGTAGACATGAAATTTGATATGCATGGATCTATTGGGGTCTTTTAACTATTAAAACTACAATTAATGTTCTTTATGTACTGAGCTTAAATCTTGAAGCTTTCTGAATTTCAGTTTATGAAGGCAATGAAATTAAGCAATAGTTAAGGATTGATTTGTGTGTGCATACATGCACTTGCACATCTGTAACTGTGTCTAAGTACAAATTCTTGCACTCTGCTACTAACTGGGGTATGTCCTCTGCCTAAATTTATGCCTAAATTTAACAGAATTTAAAGAAATGTCATGGTGTGTATGGCATCATCACATCTACAGCCAGCAGCACCACAGAGAAGGGATGTAGCCAAGGTAGAGAGAGCTCTCTCTGGTAAGCCTATTTCTAACTCAGAATTTAATTCAAATACTGAACAATGACAAAAGATAACCTTCTGTTCTTTCAACTTCATAATTATACTTGACAGGAAAATAAAGAACAAAACCACTTATAAAATCCCAGAACTGGAAGAGATCTCAAGGATATTTATAACAAGCTCCTCATTTTATAGATTTGGAAGACATAAGAGTGCCTTCGTAACTTGCCCGTGTTCACACAGCAAGTTGGTAGCTGAGGTAGGGACCAGCACCCATCTAGGTCAGTGTTCTTACCACTATACCAGTGGTCTCTGACTTTGTGACTGAGTACTCCTAATCCAAAAATACTGGGGGCATGCCACCTACATATGTTTATTTATATGTTCTATGCATATACTGCCATATAAATAGTCACACTTTATGAAACATTCAGTCAATAGAAACATTTTAGAGACCAAATTTGAGGGGCGCCTTGTTGGCTCAGTCGGTTAGGCATCTGCCTTCGGCTCAGGTCATGATCTCAGGGTCCTGGGATTGAGCCCCGTGTTGGACTCCCTGCTCAGTGGGGAGTCTGCGTCTCCCTCTCCTCCCTGCTCCTGCCCTCTCTCTCGCTATCTCTGTCTCTGTTTCTCAAATAAATAAATAATCTTTAAAAAAAAAACAAACAAATTTGATTTAAAAAAAAAATAGTAGTGCTAATATTTCTTCCTATCTTTCCATGGTTTGCCTTTGTGGACACCCCACTTTGGAGATCATAATACTGTATCACACTGCCTGTAATGACTCCCATGGTGATTTGTTATTCCTGAATTTATTCACAGGTTATGAAATCATCACAGTTCAGTTGAAAATATAGCATTAAAAAACTCATTAAATTTTACATGAAATAAAATGTTAGTTCCTTAAAGTCATGTTTGTAGTCAACATACAATTTGGGGGAAATTGTCCTAGTTCCCCAGGATGAGTAACTTTATTCATACTTACATTAAGTAGGGATCTGCTTATTGGCCAAATCACTTTCCGAAAGTGTCATAACCTATTGGCATGTTCAGAAAAATGATGGGCTGTAGGCATTGTCTTTTGCTGACACTGCTCCCAAACCCTGCATCACCCATCCCTATATGCTCGGGTTATAGTGCATTATTGCTTTCTCTATCTTTCTCACTGCCTATGACCACTCATAGAGATGAACAGTTTTAGTTATCTTTGTATCTGCATTGTGTCCAGTGCCCGAAGGTGTTCAATAAATTTTATTGAATGAAGTGAAATTATTCATCCTCCTTTCATCATACCCTAGCCCAGTGATTCTCAACCTTGGCTTCACACCAGAATCTGCTGAGGAGTTATTAAAAATGACCAATGTAGAGGTGGGACTTCTAGTATGATGGAGTGAGTACTTCAGCAGTTACTCTCCCCAAAAAGCAATGATAAAACTGGATACAGGTGTCAAAACCAACCCATTCAGGGCTCTGAAAATCAACCAAAGGCATACACTACACTGAGAAGTAGTTATTCATAAAAAAGCCACTGAACTTTAGGTATGAACAATGGAAGTCTACATGGCATTCTGCCTAGCTTTCTCCCCTCCCCCCTCCCCCAGCTCAGTTTATAAGGTATTTCTATCAAAATCGAAAAAGGCATGACAATCAGAATGTTCACTGCCAGAGCGGGCTGACCTGATTTGGAGCAGAACATGTTAAAACTTCACATCCAGCAGCATTGTGAGAAACACTAGCAATCTAAGTGGTAAACAAACAAGGGAAGACCAGCAACTCAGTTAGCCTCAGGTTCCAATCATGGTTGGAAAAAGCAGCAGATTGGCAGATCAGCCAGCCATTTAATAGGAAGATCTGGGAAATAAGACCACCATGGGAAGCCTTCCAAAGTTCTCCATGTGCCTGCATAGGAAAAACTGGATAGGACTCAAATTATCCACACATCACTGGCTGACTAATCCTGTGTTCACGTGCAGAGGACAGACAAGAGAGTCTAGAGGAAAGCAAAGCCAGAATGTATATATTTAAAAGTTACCTGAACTTTAAATGTCCTCCCTAACATACATACAGATCTACTGCCAGAGAGTGAAAGCTTTTGTCTTAATACAATATCTCACCATTCATTGACTGGTCATTAATCTATGCAAACGCAATGTGATCCCTATGAATTCAGGTTTAAAAATGAGAACAATAATTTAAAAAGCAAATTGAGTAGAGACATCAGCAGTCACACAGTTTACACACAGTTTACACACACACAGTAAACAGATTCTATAAGTGCATTTACACAAGTTATTAAAACCAAAACACAATGACAACACACTTAAGGGAAAATTCAGAATCCAGAATTGCTACAATATAATATCTAACATGTCTAATTTTTAACAACAACAGAAATTATGGAACATGCCAAGAAATAGGAAAATATAATCCATACCAACAGAAAAAAAGCAGTAAATAAAAACTGTCTCTGGGTGGACCCTGATGTTGGATTTAACAAAGACTTCAAAGCAGCAATTATAAATATGTTCAAAGACTAATAAAGGAAACCATGTTTAAAGAACTAAAGGAAAGTATTATGACAATGACTCAAAAGAAGAGAGAATGTCGACAAAGACATAGAAATAACAAAATGGGGGGGGCACCTGGGTGGCTCAGTCGGCTAAGTGTCTAATTCTTGATTGTGGCTCAGGTCATGACTTCAGGGTTGTGAGATTGAGCCCCATGTTGGGCTCTGCATGCAGGGGGAGTCTGCCTGAGATTCTTTCCCTCTGTCCTTCCCCCACTCATGCTCTCTCTCTCTCTTCCTCTCTCAAATAAATAAATAAAAACTCAAATTTATTTAATTGAGAGAGAAAGAGAGAGAGCACAAGCAGGGGGAGTTGGCAGAGGGAGAGGGAGAAGCAGGCTCCCTCAAGGAGCCTGACACGGGGCTCAATCCCAAGACCTCATGATCATGACCTGAGCCAAAGGCAGACGCTTTACTGACTGAGCCACCCAGGTACCCAATAAATAAATAAATATTTAAAAAAAAAAAACCCAAGAAATTCTAAAATAGGGTCAAATGAACATTGTGGAGTTTAAAAGTATAATAACTTTAATGAAAAATCTATTAAAGGGACTCAAGAGATTTTAGATAGAAGAATAAAGAATCAGTGAACTTGAAGATAAAAATTATCCAGTCTAAAAAACAGAAAGATGGGATGCCTGGATGGCTCAGTCAGTTAGGCATCTGCCTTCAGCTCAGGTGATGATCCCAGGGTCCTAGGATTGAGTCCCACATCAGCCTCCTTGCTCAGTGGGGAGCCTGCTTCTTGCTTTGCCTGCCACACCCCCTGCTTGTGCTCTATCTCTCTGATAAATAAATAAATAAAATCTTTAAAAATAAAAATAAAAATCAGAAAGAGAAAAGAATGAAGAAAACTTTTAAAACCTTCAGAGATCTGTGGGACAATATTAAACATACCAATATATGAGTAACAGTAATATTGAAAAGAGGATCGATAAAGAGAGGAAAATATATTCAAAGAAATAATGGCCTAAAGCTCCCCAAATCTGATGAAAACTATTACTCTATGGATCCAAGATGCTCAATAAACCCAGGTAACATACACACAAAGAGATACACACCTAGATAAAGCCAGAGAGAAATCTTGAAAGTAGCAAGAATAAAATGGTTAATCACATATAGGAGAAAAATATATTAATCGTTGACACTTTATCAGAAACAATATATCCCAGAAGGCATTGATATGATATATTAAGTTCTGAAAAAAAGTTAATCAAAAATTCTATATCCAGAAAGACAAAAGCAAAAATAAACTACTGGGACTATACCAAAATAAAAAGCTTTTGCATTGTAAAGGAAACCATCAATAAAACAAAAAGGCAACCTATTGAATGGGAGAAGATACTTGCAAGTAATATATCTGGTAAGGGATTAATATCTAAAATATGTAAAGAACTTATACAATTCCACATAAAAAATCTGATTTAAAAATGGGCAGAGGACCTGAATAGACATTTTTCCAAATAAGACATACAGATGGCCAACAAACACATGAAAAGATGCTCAACATCATTAATCGTCATGGAAATGCAAATCAAAACCACAGTGAGATTATTGCCTTATACCTGTCAGACTGGCTAGAATCAAAAAGACAAGAAATAACAAGTGTTGACAAGGATGTAGAAAAAAAAGAATCTTTGTACATTGTTGGTGGGAATGTAAGTTGGTGCAGCTACTGTGGAAAACAGTATGGAGACACCTCAAAAAATTAAAAATAGAAATATCATATGATCTAGTAATTCCACTATTGGGTATTTAACCCAAATAAAATGAAAACACTAATTCAAAAAGATATATGCACTCCTATGTTTACTAAAGTATTATTTACAATAGCCAACGTATGGAAGCAGCCCAAGTGTCCATTGAAAGGAAGCAATCAACAAAACCAAGAGACAACCAACAGAATGGGAAAAGATATTTGCAAATGACATATCAGATAAAGGGCTAGTATCCAAAAATCTATAAAGAACTTATCAAACTCAACACCCAAAGAACAACTAGTCCAATCAAGAAATGCGCAGAAGACATGAACAGACATTTCTGCAAAGAAGAAAGTTAGGAAATGACAGATGTTGGCGAGGATGCGGAGAAAGGGGACCCCTCCTACACTGTTGGTGAGAATGCAAGCTGGTGCAGCCACTCTGGAAAACAGTATGGAGGTTCCTCAGAAATTTGAAAATAGAGCTACCCTACAACCCAGCAATTACACTACTGAGTATTTACCCCAAAGATACAAATGTAGTGATCCAAAGGGGCACATGCACCCCAATGTTTATAGCAGCAATGTCCACAATAGCCAAACTATGGAAAGAGCCTAGATGTCCATCAACAGATGAATGGATAAAGAAGATGTGGTATATTTATACAATGGAATATTATGCAGCCATCAAAAATGAAATCTTGCCATTTGCAACGATGTGGATGGAACTAGAGGGTATTATGCTAAGCGAAATAAGTCAATCAGAGAAAGACAATTATCATATGATCTCACTGATATGTGGAATTTGAGAAACAAGGCAGAGGATCATGGGAGAAGAGAGGGAAAAATGAAACGGGACGAAACCAGAGAGGGAGACAAACTATAAGAGACTCTTAATCTCAGGAAACAAACTGAGGGTTGTTGGAGTGGAGGGGGGAGGAAGGGATGGGGTGGCTGGGTGATGGACATTGGGGAGAGTATGTGCTATGGTGGGCGCTGTGAATTGTGTAAGACTGATGAATCACAGACCTGTACCCCTGAAACAATACATTATATGTTAATAAAAAAAGTCATTCTTATATATATATTCTATTCCATTATATATAAATTCCATTATATATATATTACATTACTTTATATATATATAAATATATATAATGGAATATTACTCAGTGATAAAAAAAGATAAGATCTTGCCATTTACAACATGGATACACCAAGAAGGCATTATGCTAAGTGAAATAAGTCAAAGATAAATATCATGTGATTTCACTTTATGTGCAATCTAAAAAACAAAACAAATAGACAAAAAGCAGAAACAGACCTATAAACATAAAGAACAATCTGATGGTTGCCAGAGGCGAGGGGGTGGGAGGATGGGCAAAATGGGTGAAGGGGAGTGGAAGATACAGGCTTCCCATTATGGAATGAATAAGTCATGGAAATGAAAGTTATAGCATAGGAAATACAATTAATGGTACTGTAACAGTGTCATATGGTAACATGGTAGCTACACTTGTGGTGAGCAGTGCATAATGTATAGACTTGTTGAATCACTATGCTGTACACCTGAAACTAATGGCATTGTGTGTCAACTATACCTCAATAAAAAATTCAGTATCTAATAAAATATCACTCAAAACTAAAAGCTAAGTAAAGATTCCCAGACAAATAAAAACTGAATTGATTGCTAGCAGACCTGCCTTACAAGAAATGCTAAAGCAAATCCCTCAGGTTTAAAGGAAATGACACCAGACAGTAATCTGAACCCACACAAAAAAATGAAGAGCACCACAAAGCAAATAATTGGGTAAATATGTATATGAATATATATATATATATTTTTTATTCTCTTAAATTCTTTGAAGATATAAGATTGCATAAAACAATAGTTAACACAATGCATTGTTGGGTTTATAATATATATAACTGTAATATACATGACAGTAGTTCAAAAGGCAGGGGAGGAAACGAAGCTATATTGGAACAAAATTTCTATTTCTACCAGTAATAAATTACTATAAATGTGAAGTAGAATGGGATGAGTTAATACGTGTATTATAATTCCTAAAGCAATCCCTTTAAGAAAAAAACAAAAAATACAGTTAAGAAACAAAGAAATTAAATGGTACACTAAAAATATCTATTTAACACAAAACAGGGCAATAAAGGAGGAACAAATGAACAAAGGATATGAGATATACCAAAAACCCCACAAAAGTACCAAATGTAAGTCCAGCCATTTTGGTAATTTTATTAAATGTGAAGGGATTAAAAACTCCAAGGAACAGCAGAGATTGTCAGAATGGATTTTTAAAAATCCAATTGTATGCTGCTATGAAAGCCACACCATAAGTTCAAAGATATATAGGGGCACCTGGCTGGCTCAGTTAGTGAAGCATGTGACTCTTGATCTTGGGATTATGAGTTTAAGCCCCACGTTGGTTGTAGAGATAACTTAAAAATCATAGCTTCAAAAAAAATTCAAAGACACACATGTGCTAAAGTAAAAGAATGAAAAAGATATACTGTGCAAATGATAACCACAAGGAGCCAGAGAGGTTATATTAATATAAAAAAATATACTTTAAACCAAAATATTACTAGGGACAGAGAGAAACATTTCATAATGATAAGAGGGTCAATTCCTCAGAAAAGTATGGCAATTACAAATTTATATGCACCAACAGAGTCCTAAAATATGTGAAGCAAAAAGTGACATAATTGAAAGAAAAAATAGAAAATTAAAAATGACTGGAGACTTCAATATGGTACTCTCAATAACTGATAAAACTAGACAAAAGCAAGGATGTAGGTGTCTTAAATAACACTATCAATCAACTTGACCTAACTGACCTTTCTAGAATACTTTACCCAATGGCAACAAAGTACATATTCTTTTCAACATTCTCCAGGACAGTTCATATGCTACCTCACAAAACAATCTCAATTTAAATGGATTTAAATCATACAAAATATATTATCTGACAGCAGAAGAACTAAATAAGAATCTATAGAAGAAAGGAATTTAGAAAATCCTCAAGCATCAGGAGACTAACAACATACTTCTAAATAACTCACTTATGAGAAAAGAAATCACAATGGAATTAGAAGATATTGTGAACTACATGAAAACAAAAAAACACAACATATCAAAATATATGGGATACGGCAAGGCAGTGGTTAGAGGAATGTTTATAGCTTTAAGTGTCTATCTTAGAAAAGAAGAAAGGTCTCAAATTAATAATTTAAGCACTGTAAGAAGTTTGAAAAAAGATTAAACTAAACATGAAACAAAAAGAAGGGAGATATAATAAAGATTAGAGAAGAAATCAGTGAAATAGAAAAAAAGAACAACAACAAATAAAATCAGTTAAACAAAGGTTGGTTCACTGAAAAGATCAAGAAAATTGACAAACCTTTCACTAGACCAACCATGAAAAAAGAGAGAAGACACAAATTACCAAAGTCAAGAATGAAAGAGGAAACATCACTACCAACCCTACAGAAATTAAGTTGCTCACAAAAAATGGTAGATGCATTTATATCAAGAAATTCAATCACTTAAATGAAATGGAAAAATTCCTATAAAGACTCAAATTACCAAAACTAGCTTGAGAAGAAATTAAAACTCTGAATGGACGAATAATAAATTAAAAAGTTGAATTAGTAATTTAAAATCTTTGCACAATTAAATGGCTTCACTGAAGAATTCCATCAAACATTTAAAGAAGAAATAATACCAATCGCTTCCTAATTTCTTCCAAAACAGAGGAGAAGGAAACACTTCCCAACTTATTCTATAAGGCCAGTATTACCCGATATCAAAGCCAAACAAAGACATTATAGTAAAAGAAAACTACAGACCAATAACCCTCATGAACATAGATGCAGAAATCCTTCACACAATATTAGCAAACTGAATCCAGCAACATATAAAATATTAAACTAAGTGGAGTTTATCCCAGGAATGCAAGGTTGATTTACCATTTGAAAATCAATTAGTGTAATATATACCATATTAATAGAATGAAGAACAAAAATCACATTATCATCTCAATAGATGATAGTATTTGACAAAATTCAGCATTCCTTCATGTTAAAAACTCTCAATAAAACAGGAATAGAAGGGAATTTCCTCAATGCGATAAAGGCCATCTATGAAAAATCCATAGCTAGTATCAAATTTAATAGTAAAAAATAAATGCTTTCCTCCTGAAATTGGGAATAAGGGTATGATATTTGCTCTTGCACTTCTATTCAACATTGTATCAGTTTCTAGCCAGGACAGTTTAAAAAAAAAAAAAAAAAAACTAAAAGGAAGAAGTCTATCTTTAGTTGTTGATAGAATCATGTATGTAGAAAATCCTAAGAAATACAAATACACACAAAAATGCTAGTACTAATAAATTAGTTCAGCAAGGTTACAGGATACAAAATCAAAACACAAAAATTATATTTCTATGTACTAACAATGAACAATGCAAAAATACAATTAAGACAACACCTGCATTCACAATAGTACCAAAAATATAAAATATTTAGGAATAACTTTGACAAAGAAGTATAAAACTTATATTCGAAAATGATAAAACATTATTATGATAATGGTGAAAAAAGATCTGAATAAATAAATATTCCATGTTCATGGACTGAAAGACTTGACATTGTTAAGATGACACATTTTTCAAAATTGTTCTACAGTTTCAACATGATTCTTATCAAAATCCCAGCAGATGTTTTTCTTTGTAGACATTGACAAGGTGATCTTAAAATTTATATAGAAATATGAAGGAACACATAGGCAAAAGATTTTCCATAAAAGAGGAACTAAGTTGAAGACTTATATTCACCCATTTCAAAACTTTTTCTAAGCAACAGTAATTAAACCCCTGGGATACTGGTGTAAGGATAGGCATATAGATCAGTGGAACAGAACTGAGAGAAACACACCTTTCTTTTTATGATCAATTAATTTTTTATAAAGGTGCCAAGGAATTAAAGGGGAAAGAAAGTCTTTTCAACAAATGATGCTGGAACAATTGTATATCCATATGTGAAAGGATGAGTTTAGAACTTTACTCAATATCACACATATAATTTAATTAAAAATGGATCAAATTTCTATATGTAAAAGCTAAAATTATAAAACTCTTAGAAGATATGAAAGGGGAGCCTGGGTGGCTCAGTTGGTTAAGCATCTGCCTTCAGCTCAGGTCCTAAGATCAAGCCCCAAGTTGGGGCTCCCTGCTCAGTGGGGAGTCTGCTTCTCTCTCTCCCAGTCCCTCCTACTTGTGTTCCCTCTCTCGCTCTCTCTCTGTCAAATAAATAAATAAAATCTTTAAAAAAAAAAAACACAACAACCATCCTTCTTGGCTGTCTGCTCCTCGAGACAGCCACTCCGCGTTTCTCATATCTGAAGTTCCATCTCTTTCATCTTCAGGACCCCCTAGAGGATAAGGAGCAAGCACTTGAAGTTTGCAGTCTCTTTTTCCATTTCTACTTTTCCATCAGCCACATTTCTCCCTCTTGCAAAACTTGAAAGAATACTTTATTTGGGGTTTTACGAAAAGGTTGGTTTGGATCTACTTTTGATTTAAAACAACTTCATTCAATGATCCTCCTTTGATATGGGTATCATGTCAGGCTCAACACTTTCTACTGACATTTCAATTTTCCTGTTTCCCAATCTCAACACTTATGGAGGTTTCAGGAGAACATCAAAGTTAGTAGATAAGTAGGAGGCTTTGAGTCCTTTCTTTTTTGCTAATATACTTTGCAGAAAAAGCTACTTATAAGATATAAACATGAATTTAGTTTGATCAACATCACTCTTGAAATTTAGTGACATGTAGTGTCATAACAAACAACCACCCTTGGGTTTTTTATTTGTTTTGCATTATTTGCCTTATACTTATCCTTTCTCCCCCCCTCTCCATTTCTTTCTCAGCAACAGAAATATCTCATTTTTAGTTTTTAAAAAATGTTTAGTTACTTAAATAGGAATATAACCACAATTTTTTCTTCTATTTATTGCTTTATTTTTCCACTATTTAAGTTTCCACTGATAAGTAACATTTTTGGTAACTTTCCACTGATAAGTAACATTTTTGGTAACTTTCCACAGCTAATGTATAGCCGTGATCTAAAAGCAAATACCATGGGGGTCCGAACCACTTCTCAACATGAATGTAGAACAGTCATATGTCCCAGAAAAGGCGGATGAGTAAAACACTGAGAGATTTAAATATTTTGTGGTTCTTATCTACATATATCCTTCAGTTTTTATCCATTTCTGACTATTTTAGCAATTGATCTAGATTATGTCCTATTTTTAAGCAGAAGTGAAAGGGTTTACGCCTTATTTCCTTGATATTATATTATGCAGGCTGTTTGAAGATAGTATCAGGGGAAGCCTTATAAAGTCTAAATCTGTGAACTAAAAATTTTCCAGGACTTTTAAAAGTTAGTCTTACTAACTTATTTACAAGGCAGCCCAGAAACCCACATCCCGCCCCACTTTGAGGATGGTCACTATGGTGTCATGGAAGCTACCTTCCTCATTTGAAGTGCTCCTGCTTTCTCTTGTTTCATCTAGAAAGGCTGCTGTGGAAAAGGTCAAGCCTGTTGCAACGGCTCCCATGGGCTTCCAGAGTTCACAGACCTCTGTGGGGAAGCTCAGTTACACCTCGCTGCCCAACCAGCCAGGAACAAAGCTAACATTTCACATCAGAGCCTGGGAGATACCATTTTGCCCTTCTTCCACTTTTGGCTGACTCCTTCTATTCCTACTCTATTAAAGGACATGCCTTCCTCTCACAGGATGGTTCACCTGTCTGGGGAAGATGAATGCCATTCTGGAAGTATCTTGTATCATCTAAATTTGGATTTAACTTGCAAAAGAGCCCAGCAAATAATATTTTTTGGGTAATAAAGCATAGGTAGCAGAGAATGAGCCAACATCTTTCCTGGCCTCAGTGTAAGGAAGGGCTTGAGTTAGATGAACTTTTGGTCTCTTCCTGCTTTGCCCATTTCACAGTTCCATGGATCTACAAACTGGTGATTATATGAAGCTGGTATTATCAGGAGTGATACTCCTAGGGACAGGAGACTGAACATGGTGAGGGCTACTCTCCTTGGACTCAGGGTATGTCTTTGGGATTCAGTGCATAATTGCCTTTTAAAGAAGCAAATAGCAATAAACTTGCCTATTTCTGGGGGGGGGGGAAGTAACTGGCTTTTCCGCTTTCATTAGATTTTCCTCTGACCTTCTCTGATCACATAGGAAGTAATTTAATTCATCATTTTCTGGGTACTTAAATTCTGTAAGACAAATCCCAGAGCGTTGTATTGATTTTTGTAACCCAGAAACCATGGTGCTTTTTCCTTATATATATAATAGTTAAACTTTTATTTAGAGAAGAGGCTATAAGACTATTTCTAGAGGAGAAAAGATAAGAATACACAGCCTGGATATATCAGTAGTTTTCCAAGCAAACTTCATTTCCCATAACAGTCTATGGTTCAATAATTTTTTGTAATTCAGATTCAGCTACTTGAATCTACAAGTGGACTCAAATCCCCATACAACTATGGTTATTTCAGGTACTTTTCTTCTTAAGTCCCATAAAAAGCACTAACAATGGGACAAGCTACTTTGTTGGATCTTGGGGAATGGAGAATAAGCATATGGTATTACCATCATCACATTACCTAAAGAGAATCTTAGAAAATTCATTGTATACAGAAAATCTATATGGATCTTTTCACAGCCTCAAAACTATGTGGCTACAGGAGCTGAAAAGCCCTATGAAAAAAATTGGTGGAATTCAGAATTCAGCAATAACTAACAGACCACCATATCTGTTCTGACTGCCCATCTGCTCCTGCCTGGGCTATAGCATTAGCCTCCTACCTGGGTAACCTGCTTCTGCTTGTGCACCAGTCTGTTCTCCACACAGCAGACACACCGATCCTGTTACAGCTTAAGTCAGCTCATATCATTACTCTTCCCTAAACTTTGTCACAACTCCCTCCCTCTAACTCAGAATAAAAAATTCTTACAATGGCCCACAAGACCCTATATGGTTGGCCTTGCCCTAGTATTACCTTTCTGACATCTTCACCTGCTCTTTCCCTCACTCCTCCATTCCCTCAGTGGCCTCGATGCTGTTCCTTGCTGAAAGGCCTTGCAGTGGCAATTCCTGATGCCTGGTGCACCTTTCTCCCAGAGAACTCCCTCTGCTACTTCATGTCTTTGCTCAGATATCACCTTCTCAAAGGGGCCTGCCCCCCATACCTGATCCTTCTTAGCCTACTCTATTTTTTATTGCTTCCATAAAATCTACTACCTTCTAGCATGATATAAAATTCAATGTCTTTTTTATTATGTTTATTGTTTATGGCCTGTCCCTCATGCTAGAATATATGCTCCATGAGGGCAGGAACCTTTGTCGGTTTTGTTCAGCAGTTTATCCTAAGCACCTGGCGCAGTGCTTAGCACACAGGAGGCACTCAGGAAGTATTTGTTGAATGAATGACCAATACCTAGACTTCAGTGACTGTCCCCATGCGCCAGCTATTACACTAAGAACCTTATGTCATTATTTCTTTTAGACTTCGCAACATGAGGGATGAACATTTTCCCCACTTCACAGATGAAGAAACTGAGAGGTTAACTAGCTCCTGAAGTCACAAGCCTAATTGCAAGGAAGCACAGGCTCATTTGACCCCAAAGACTATCCACTTTGCATTATAACATCTGGAAAAGAATATGTAGAAAGTGGATACTAGTCTGATGCCAACAGCTGAGGTCAAGACACAAAAATGTCCACAAGGCAGTAGATTTCTTTGCTAACGTCTTTTGAAACCACACCAGGGTGGGAAATGGAGCAAGTTCTCAGGTCCCCCTCAGTCTCTGCTGCAATCAGACCTGCCAATAGAAGATGAGGGCTTCTGTGTTTAGTGGTCTCTATTTTTGGCACTGGTATCTTCTGTCTGAATTGGAATTGTTTTGAGCATTAGCGTGTTCTTTGCAAACTATAATAGTAGTAACAACCGAGAGGAGTTGATCAATGTGACATGAGTGCAGGTGAGGGCACAATTTAAGGTTAGGCAGAATGCCCCAGGCAAGTCACTATGTCTGATTCTAAGTGACAAGTTAAACAGTCTGTGAGGTTCCAGGTTTGGCATTCATGAATGCTCCTAGGATCGCCTGTTCCCTACTCTGAATCTTAGTTATTCTGGTGTTCAACGGCCTCTCCACAAGAAGGGGAAATAAAAGGAAATATAATGAAAAACTATATATTGATGCTTCAAGAAAAATCTGGTGGCCAGGAGGTCAAGGGGAGTTAGCTGATTAGAACTGTCACTGGGTACCCATGAAAAGAGTGGAGGGTTTGGGGTAGGATGGGGGTTCAAATCATCATTCTACCACTTCTTAGTGCAAGAGAGAAAAGTTATTTAATCAATTTGGTCTCTGATTTTCTCATTTTTAAAATGGGGATATAATTTCTACCTCTCAGGGTTATTGTAAGGATACAATGGTACAGAGGATGCTGTGCTGAGTTGTATCATATGGGTTTAATGTCAATCTGTTTAGAATCAAGCAATTAAATATCTACCATTTCTACAAAGGGTTGAGGGACAACTCTACATCCCTCCATCATCTAAGAACTATGCTGTGTTGTCTCTGCTTTTTGAAAGTTATTCATTCCTATCAAGTGTAACAAAATATTTCACTTATTATTTCCAACTTAATGTATGATCCAGCCTACTCAAAAGAAACGAAGGAACCCTGATTCTTATAATACCACACTCCCTGTAAACATCTGCCTTATTTCATCCTAACTTTGTATAATATTGGCATTAAGAAAGGGATCCTCAGGCCACACACGGGGTTGTCTGATGTTTATATGTTGACTTTCCAGGGTGGTGGTTCTGACCTTTGTTGAGTCACAGGGTTCTCTGAGAATCTGGTGAAAGCTACCATCTTTCTCAGCAAAAACAAATTCTCAACTGTGCCTAATTTTGCACATAATTTCAGATCACCTAAGACCCTCCATTCATGGATAGAAGTTAAGAACCATTGCCTAATGGTAGTTATGAGCACCATTTCTCCTTTAATCTCTGATAGTATTTGTGGATTACTAGCATAAAACAATAATCTTGTGTCATTTTTGTCTTCCTGAATTAGGGTTTTTTTTTTCTCACTGTGACTAAGAATAAAGGCATTTAGAATATGTCTTCCAGGATTTATTTTATAACCCTGGGCTCAGAATTCAATTGGTAACTGATCTGTGCTTACAACCACATTGATGTTGAACGGGCCATTGTTCCTAAGACCTACTGAGGTCAGCCAAGCCCTGAGCACATATAAATCTCCATAGTTTCCACTTTACTACTGGACATCTAACTACAAAGCAGAGGCTAAAAATAGATCAAGCCTAGTGTTTACATACATTCCATGGAACCGCATTTCTAAACCTAGGGGTTTTAATCAACACTTTTCATAATCCAAATAGAGATATTTCATTTAGCAGGGAAAAGTTATTCCATTTTGAGAGAGCAAAAACACAACCTAAAGGAATTACGAAGATTTTGAAATGTTCAAGGAATATTATCTGAACCTGTTAGCTCTAGGTCTAAAAAAAGAAAAACTAAAAACCCCAGGATTAGGTTGACTTTCTTTTCCTTTATACTGCATTACACAAAGGAAAAAATATTGGTGTTTTCTTCCCTCTCTTGTTTCTAGGTCAACATTTCTAGGTCAACATGTTTCTACCAAGAAGTTTGAGTTCTTCAAACATTAAGCCATTAATGAATAGCTACCTACCTACCTATCTACATAAATATAGACATTGCAGGAAAGAACACAATATGAAGTTGAGTATAGAAAAATTATTACAGTTCCATTTCCTATAGAAACTTTACTATGTGAGGCTTTTTAAAGCTGAAATGGCTAAGTCTTCCAAAGATAACACAGAGCAAATGTTTTCTGAATAAAATATAAAAGTGCTCAAAGGTTTAATTACTAATGTTTAATATAATATATCCCAGTATAAAGAAATATGAATATTACACATGTGGTTAAAAGGATGTTTTGTTTAAAATTAAAATAATTTAACATAAAATTTAGCAATAGAGTTGAAGAAGTAAAGATCTCTTTAAAATACAAATTCATAAAACTTGTAGATCATACTGCCTTGGGGAAATGAAATAAGTACACAAGCAGTTCCATTAGCAACATCTTCTATAGACTCAGTACAGACAGTCCATGAAAATGGATATTTAAAATGTAATCCTCCTCTATTAAAAGACAGCTGCTTTCCTAAACGAGGTTCTTAATGTTCTATAGAACATTCTTCAGAACAAAATGATGCTGTCCCATACACATGGTGTTAATTCCTCTCAACTTTCCTTTGGAAGGCAGTTCATTTAAAGCAAGTGCTAAAAGAAATGAATTCACCTTAGTGACCATATTTCCATATTTACAACCAACACCAAGTCCTGCTGAATATCCCATGAAAGTGAGATTGCAAAATGATCCTGTTCCATTTTAAATGGAATTTCATAATGTGGCCATCAGACATTCCAGGCAAACCCCAGCGGACTCTGGTTCTGTTACTAAACAGAGCAGAAGGGTCCCAGGAGGTCCCTGTCAGTGCCGGAGAAACAACAGCCATAGATCAGGTGCTGCTTAAACCCAACGGGGATTCAGGAATTTCTGCCTTCAGAAACTAGCCTCACTTCTATTCATACAATCCACTGCATTATTTCCTCAATAACTTCTTTAACTCCCAGAAAGAAACACTTTTCTAGTTGTCCTAACAGATATTTTGTGGACTTAAATTTTGTAAGACTTAAAATTATATTATGTTAATAACTAAAAAAATGCAATCTATGCCAGATGCTTTGGAGAGGCAGACTTGAGGCAGCAGGTGGTTATTTACCATATATCCCAGAAATGTTTACATTTGCAAGTTCAGCAATTCCTTCTGTGGACTATAGATAGATTTTTAATAAAATCACGTGAATCTTGCAAGTGTTTTTTAATCCCAATGAAACATTTCATTCTGGATATCAAGAAAATAAAAACCGGCTTGGGCTGAGAAAGTAAGCATCTGCCCAGCATTCATCAGGCTGGAACTACAGACACAGAAGCCAACTGCAAAGTTCACAGAAAACATTTCTCTCAGGGACACTGCTGCTAAAAAGGGTTGTGGCAACCTCCTTCTCTGAGTGACTACAGACTCACTGAGAAACTTTCTTCTCTAATATCAAAGATTACCAGTAAGTTTGCTGTTTGAAATTTTATCAGTAAGAATGAGACATTGCCTGGATGACCCCATTTGCTGTTGACACAGAGAAGCAGCCTCAGTTCCCAACTCAGGTGCTGAGCTCCACATAAAGGGCTTCTGGATACAACAGTCCTCAACTTCACTGTTTCCAATAGAAACAGGACGCTGGGTTTGCTTTGCAGACCAGACCTGCATGTAAACTCCACTCTTCCTAGAATCCTAATACAGTAACTCTCTCTTTTCCTCTGCTGTGTGGTCTCCCTCATCGCAATGGGTTGATAAATCTACTTTTATCAGAATACAGGTTTGTTTCTGGTAGTCTTGGGCGGACTGAGATAGGGGCCTGGTTGTATAAAATGCTCTAGCTAAAAAAAATATCTGCTGCCTACCTGAACAATGGCTCAGAATTCTAATACTGGCTCTCAGATACTGAAAAAGTAGAACGCATCTCTGCTGTGGTTTGGGCGCCTGTGACCTGTGAATTTTAAATTCTATACTGGCTTCTCATCTAAGTAGAAACATTCTGAGGGCCAGGAAACCTGCTGTGAGCGTTGAAATGATGTTTTCTGGCTCTGCTGCTACTGAATGTTGAACTCAATCTGTGGCAGAACTTCTCTGCTTCTAGCAATATCACAGTTGGCAACGCAAGCAAGACACGCCAGTGTGATCATGAAGCTCTCTGTGAAACTCAAACGGTAAAGGGAAACAGGTACACGTAAGTCCCAGGTCTCCCAAATACATGGCCTCACTCCACAGCTGATTTGTTTTTTTAAAAGATTTTATTTATTTATTTCAGAGAGAGAGAGAGAAAGAGAGCGCAGGGGAGAAGCAGAGGGAGAGGGACAAGCAGACTCTGTGCTGAGCACAGAGCCCTATACGAGGCTTGATCTCAAGATCCTAAGATCATGACCTGAGCCAAAACCAAGAGTCAGATGCTTAACGACTGAGCCACCCAGGCGCCCCACTCCAAACCTGATTTAAATGTAGGGCTGCCAGACCAAAAGAAGGGAAAACATGATGTAGGAGGGTTATTCAGAGAGTGTGCCTTTGAGCTAAGGTTGGAAGGCTGCTCTGACATACCCGTGGGAGTAGCCGTAATCGTAGGCCGAGGCTGTCTTCCGACTGGCTGCGAAGGCATGGGTAGATTCGGTGGCCCGGGAGGCCTGCTGCTGGTAGGAGCCCGCGGACGCCTGGCTGAAGGCCCCGGATTCCTGGCGGTGCGCGGTGGCGGAGCGGCTGCTGTAGGCCGTGGAGCCGTGAGTGTAGATGGCAGAGCTTTTCTTCTCCTGCTGGTACTGGCTCATGGTGCTGCGAAGGTCCCTGTTCCGGTAGCTGCTGTCATAGTGCTGGTGGAGCTTCTGATAAATGGGCAGAGACATCGTGTGCCCTGGAGGGAACCAGGTGACCTACAAGAAAGCAGCAACTTGTGAGTGAACTATTAAGAAACAAGGTATCTAAATCAATATGTAAAAATAAATACTCTTACCTTTTCCAAAGAGCAAATGGAAAAGGATGTGAAGGTTAGCTTAACTGGTTACTCAGCAAACTTTCTACTTCATAGCCCACATAAGCCCGCTCCACCATTGGGCTGCCTTCTAATCTGGGTTTGGTTTTTTGGGTTTTGTTTTAATAACCAGGAGGTCTTTACAAAGCTTCCCTACCCTAGCTATTGTGTTTTTTCCTCAGACCTTTCATAATATGTATTTCAAATTTTCTGGCATTTTATCCTGATAGGGGCTTCGTCTGGGAGAATATGTAATGATGGAGAGTCTGTGTCACGGTCAATGTGGTTTCATTCAACAAATAATTATTGAGCACCTACTATAAGCCTGGTACTGTTCCAGCACAAGAAATATGGAGATGAACAAAACAAAATCCCTGCTCTGATAACCTTAGCTAGAACTTTATATCCTATTGCAGGTGATAGCCAATAGAGAAAATAAGTAAAATATAAGGTATAACAGAATGGGCTAAATGCTACAGAGAAAAATAAAGCAGGAAAGGGAGCTGGGATGCAATTTTAAACAGTCTCATCAGGGATGGCTTCTGAGCATAAAAGTGTCATCTGAGCATGAGAAAATTAGAAGAGTGTCCTAGATGGAAGACCATAGCAAAGACTCTAGGGTGTGCACATGCATGTTGTACTCCAGGCAGTGAAGTACAAATAGGCAGTGAAGCTACAAGGAGTGAGCAGGGTGCAGGGAGATGGATAGGAGACGATGTCGGGGGGTGGGGGATAGAGAGTGTAGGTCTGATGAGCAACTGTAGGGTCTTTGTCTTTCCCTCTGAAAGCGCTGGAAAAACCATCAGAAGGTTCCAAACTGAGACTCTTGCTGATGTATAAAGGACAGACTATTGAGGGACAAGAATGAAAGCCAGAAGACCAATTAGAAGGCTGTTACAGGGGCACCTGGCTGGCTCAGTCAGTGGAACGTGCGACTCTTGATCTCAGGGTTGTGGCTTTGAGCCCCATTTTCGGTGGAGAGATTACTTAAAAATAAAAGCTTTAAAGAATTTTTTTTAAGGGCGTCTGGGTTGCTCAGTCGATTAAGCATCTGCCTTCAGCTCAGGTCATGATCCTGGGGTCCTGGGATAGAGCCCCACATCTGGCTCCCTGCTCAGTGGGGAATTTGCTTATCCCTCCCTCTCTACCCCTCCCCGTGCTCATGCGCGCTCTCTCTCTCAAATAAATAAAATCTTAAAAAAACTTTTTTAAAAAAGAAGGCTGTTATGAACTGAGTTATATTCCCCCAGATTCATATGTTGAAGTCCTAACCACCAGTACTTCAAAATGTGACTGTATCTGGAAACAGGGTCTTTACAGAGGAAATAAGGCTAACGTGAGATTATTAGGATGGGCCCTCATTCAGTATGACTGGTGTCTCTATACGAAGAGGAAATTAGGACACAGACGTGTACATATACAGAGGAAGACTATGTGAAGAGAAAAGAAGATCATCTATAAGCCAAGAAGAAAGGCCTCCGATAAAAATAACTCTACCAACACCTTGATCTCAGATTTCTAGCCTCCAGAATTGTGAGAAGATACATTTCTGTTGTTTAAGGCACCCAGTCTGTGGTACTTTGTTAGGGAAGCCCTAGCAAATGAAGGCAAAGGCCATTGCAATAGTCCAGGCTAAAGATGACAATGGTGGCAGTGGAAATGTGAGAAGTGATCAGACTCAGTACATGTTTTGAAGGTAGAACCAACAGCATTTGCTGAAAGTTCTGAATTAGGGTGTGAAACAAAGAGAGGGGTGAGAGATGATCCTGAGGTTTTCTCCTGAGTAACTGAAAGATCGAAGTTGCTGTTAACTGAGATGGGCAGGAGTGTAAGAAAGCACAGTTAGGGATGAAAGAACAGGAGATGGGTCTGAGATATTCTACAGTTGAGATACTTGCTAGACATCCAAGTGGAGATGTTAAATTGCATTCATGACTTTGGAGCACAGGGTAAAGGTCCAGGATGGACACCTGCATTCAGCAGTCACCAACATATAGATGGTTTATTTTTTTCAAAGATTTTTTATTTATTTATTTGACACAGCGAGAGAGGGAACACAAACGGGGGGAGTGGGAGAGGATTAAGCAAGCTTCTCGCAGAGCAGGGAGCCCGATGCGGGGCTCGATGCAGGGCTCGATGTGGGGTTCGATCCCAGGACCCTGGGATCATGACCTGAACCGAAGGCAGATGCTTAACGACTGAGCCACCCAGGCGCCCCTATTTAAACTCTTTTAAATGTCAGTATGTATTCCCTAGAGAAGAAAATCCAGCAAACTGCACTCCAGAAATATTTGTCTTGGGGCTCATGGAAGATATCAGTCTACATGGCATTTCCCAAGAAGAAAAAAATAGCTACTAGGCAAGCAACTTTGCTTCAACCCTTAAATAGATTGCTATCTTCTGTTCTAAAACATACAGAAAATTACCATATGTAATGAATAATTATTAGATAAATTTTGATAAAACAAAAGGATTCGAATATATTAATACAGAAATATGTTAAGCAGTTATAAAGATAATAGGTAAGTTTCTTTAATGATACACAGTACATTGTAACATGGCAAATATTATTTAAATGACATCCAAATAAATGATGAATAACCTTCTTATGTATTATGTTATAAGCTAAGTTCATACATGCTAACGTGACTTGAAATGCTGTCATTTTCACAAAATAAAATCTTTAAATATCTTGCCCCAATTCTACTTTCCACTCTCTTTATTTCTATTTTCCCCAAAATATATTTATTTTAATAGTATTTCATATCACAGACACATGCATAATGTATTACAAATAAACAGGGTCTGGCTTTAAGTCATCAGAGCTGGCTGTCACCGCTCTGACCTCTGGAATGAAGGTAAGCTACCTTCTCTTCGTCAAGTAAGTGAGGATTATCCCCAACACATGACTGCTAGAGTATGTTGGGAAGAAAGGTGGTTTGGTTGTCTTCTGTTTCTTTAAGACCTGCATTTTCTTTCTGAACATAATTTGGGAATTTTGGAAGGAATACTAATTCCATAATTGTAATCCTGATATGATACTTTTGTATAGGCATTAGAGGCTAAAAGCTGATTTAAATCATTCACAGAAAGTGTTAGCTTTAGGATCATTCTGTGGGGATCTATGTTGCCACTGAAATATTATTTAGCCATTTCCATGTTAGAAATACCATAATGCACTCTTACACCTATTCACATGGCATTGTCAAACAAAATCACTGAATTAGAAACCAGGGACTTCAGAGTTAATTTACCTCGTTTGGTCTAATTTATAATCGGGACTATTGCAGGCATATGGAAGATAGAAAACACATTGTATCCTGCCACCTCATCCATTCCAGATTTTAACCAGACCATTGAACTATAACTTGGAAAGAGTACTTGGACTCACACTTACAGTTCCACCATTATCCCCTTATGGTTCCAGAAACAGTAGCTTAACTTAAAAAGAACAGCATGGATGTGAGAGGAGAGCAGTGCCAGCGAAAACTGGCACCCTGCTGCTTTTGTCTTCCTTCCCAGGGGCTCCCCTTCGCTATTTCTCTCCTCTTCTGACCGCTCTCTGAGAAAACCACTGAACTCACAAGATGGGAAGAAACCACACACATGCAATGCTGTTAAGCACATCAAATATCAAGTGCATTCTTCTACCTCAGTGTCACACTTACCCGTGTTCAAAGGAGTGATGGTGGTAGAAATGCTCCGATGTGGCTGTGGAGCTGGATGAGAGAATGAAAATCCCACGTCGGTTGAATCCCCAAAAAAAGTGAAGAGGCAGGGCTAAAGACAGGACCCGGGGGACCAGTTCAAAAATAATGCATGTGGTCAGGCAGGAGAATGTCAGAGCCACATAGCCAGCCTTTTATGGCCAAGAGGGCAGACAAATATAGCAGCAAATGGGGAGGGGAGTCCTAACGAGAGGAAGAAAGAGGCCCTCACAGGTAGCTGCTTCAGTAATGTAATTACACCAATGCGAGTCAATGGGTCTGTCCTGATTAAACCAAATGCAGGATTTTTATTTGGCTGTAAGAGCTATTTTCAATCTCTTTATCACTGGATATTTAAAAGTGTAATGGAAAAAGTAATTTGTGCTGAGAACTAAAAATAGGTGTAGTAATTTGATTCCCAAAATGGACTTCATGGAATTTTAATGCCAAGATATGGTTCTGGGTGTGCTGTTCGTGACACATGTACAGTACATTTAAAAAACACAAGGTGAAAAAAGAACTTGAGGCTAACTAAACGCAAAACAAGTTAAAAATGGGTTGCATGTGGTGGTAATTTTGGTCTGACAATACACAGCCACTGTTTCTCTCGTGTCAGGAAAGTTTTTCAAAGTCGCAGCTTCTAGCTTGAGTATTTGAATCCCTTTTTTCATTAATTAAAGCCTTTGAGAAGCAATACATTTTATCTTTCCTAAAGTCAGAGTAGGGTCAGTCTGTCCAACAAGAGATTCTCTTTCTTTGCTTTTCAGACTATGTAACAAATTAACAGGTGGCATAACCTGGTGCTCAGAGCCTGCATTTTAGAGGCAGACTAAAGCTAGATTCCTGGCCATCGATGGCACTTAATTGCCATGCAACCTCAAGCAATTAATTCTCCTTCCTAAGTTTCATTTTCCTTCTCTACAAAATAATATCCAAATTATGGGAATGCTGTGGAGATTAAATGCAATAATGCACTTAACCCAGTGACTGCCACATAATACTCAGTGAACATCAACTATTATTACAGAAATAAACTCATTGTTCAGATTATACATATTGAGCTGGTTGGTTATGTTCTGACATGATATTACAGTGATATTACCTCAACTGAACACAGATCACTTGTATCTATCAAAATATTGAACTGACCCAATATCATAGTCTACTTTATAATAACTTCCTTGGTGACAACTACAGTTAACACTAATGCACTGTGATGAGCACTTTATATACGTGACCTCACTTAATTCTCATGGTGCTCTGCAAGCCAGGTATGATTAGCTTCATTATACAGCCAAGGAAATCAAGACTTCGAAACGCAAAGTCATTTGCCAAAAATCACACAGCTAGTAAATGACAAATGCAATTCATTCAATCCATATTTGGACTCTGAATCCCATGCATTTTTTGTCAGGTATTGATGGATCCTCTAGTGACACTTCGTTTACAAGAAACTAGATATTTTGAAATGGTCTTCAAGCACAATTTAAGTCTCCATTCATAACCAACAGCAGCTTCTGAGCTAGGCAAAGTGCGCAAAAGAATGTATTCCACTTAGTCCCGACGCTGTTTCCTGGTAAAATTCAACTTGGCATTTCTTCATCTACACATACCTCCTGTGAGTATGCATATGGATATTTTAGCTATTTGGAATCCATATGAGAGTTTTCGAAGCTTCATGTTCCCCAAGCATCCCTATGTTCTCTAAACATCCAATATAGAATGGTAGTGGTTCTGAGTTTTGTCCACCAGGCATTGGAATGGTTCCCAGTGAACTGTTTCTCTAGAGAACATAGTAAGTTGTTTCAAATCTTCTCGAAGCAGGAGAGAAGAAAAATTAACAAAAATAAGAGGTATAAATCATCATAATACTAGCTAATATTTAATGACTACTTGCTATATGTCAGAAATTAATGCTAACTGCTTTACAATATCTTATTTGAACATCACATACACATAAAAACATTTTATGGATTATGAAGTTGAGATTTAGAGAGGTTGATATTCTTAATATCACACAACTGTATGTGACAGAGGATTTAAACTCAGTTCAGAACTGTTCTGCTCAGAGCGCAGTCATCATACCATATTGCCTTTCAACAATTTAACTGTGTGTGTGCGTGTGTGTGTGTGTGTGTGTGTGTGTGTGTCTGTGTGTAGAGAGAGAGAGAGAGCCATGTGCCAATAATGTCCATTAGAAGTAAGAACTATTAGAGCGCCTGGGTGGCTCAGTCATTAGGCGTCTGCCTTCAGCTCAGGTCACGATCTCAGGGTCCTGGGATCGGGCCCCGCATCGGGCTCCCTGCTCCTCGGGAAGCCTGCTTCTCCCTCTCCCCCTCCCCCTCCCCCTGCTTGTGCTCCCTCTCTCACTGTGTCTCTCTCTGTCAAATAAATAAATAAAATCTTTAAAAAAAAAAAGTAAGAACTGTTACTAAAGAATTTCAGTTTTATTTCCTGTGTAACAGACAAGTATTAGATCGATAAAATATTTATTGAACTTTGATCCGTGTTAAGAATACAACATTAGAGAAGTCCACGTACACTTGTGGAAAAACTAAAATATTATCATTTATTCACTGACACTCAAGATCCCAGTGAAAGTCAAATAGTTTATTTCAAACAAATACATAGTAAGATTTGACAAAAAAGCATGAGCTAGACCCAGCTTAGTATACTAAGTGATCTTTCTGTTATAGCATCATCTGGATTCAGCCTTTTCTAACAACGTATTTATCTAAAATATAGCTATCCAGATCACACACATACTGTGTTGTACTGTATAATTAAACTAAAATTAAAGAAGAAAAATTTAGCTGGGCTCATAAAAATCAATTGTTGTGATTCAATCATTATTCCCTTATAGATGAATAATCATTCTGTCAATTACTCTGATTTAATCATAATGCCTTTACAGATGTGTAATTAATCTGAAAATTTAATGGAATGCTAACCAACTGTTAATTTCAAATTTCCCAGGAAACCATCTAATGGAAAATACTTTTAAAAAAGCATTTAACTATATAAGTCCGGAAATTTAAAAAAATACTTGCTTTCAGAATCATAGTTGTTTTTTTTTTTTTAAAGTAATTTTAAGTAGACACAGGGGTGCCTGGGTGGCTCAGTCAGTTAAGCATCCGACTCTTGGTTTCAGCTCAGGTCATGATCTCAGGGTTACAAGATCGAGCCCCATGTCGGGCTCCACACTCAGCACAGAGCCTGCTTGAGATTCTCTCCTTTTCCCTCTCCCTCTCCTTGCTTGTGCGCTCACCCTCTCTCTCTAAAATAAATAAATAAAATATGTATATTTTTAAAATAAAGTAGATACATTCTCTCTTCAAATTATCTTTAGCAATATTAATATTCTTGGGGGTGCCTGGCTGGCTCAGGCAGAGAGCATTAGATTCTTGATCTCAGGGTTGTAAGTTCGAGCCCCACATTGGGTGTAGACATTACTAAAATTTTTTTTAACTTAAAAAATAAATAAATAAAGAGTATTAACATTTTTATAAATGTGAAGTGCTGAATTTAACTAACAGTAGTGTATCCTGAAAGCCAAAATAAATATATAAATTATATTAGCCACTTAGTAATTTTCATTTTATGGAAGAGGAAAGAGTAGCAAACCATTAGTCTATGTATGAGGGAATAAACAAAGAAATATTCTTTAGAAATGCAATGTAAACAAAACAAAAACTAAATTCCAACTGAAATCAAGAAATGTTTTTAAAGCTGCTGGTAGTAGTTAACAATTACAACACGTGCATCAACAATATGGAAAAATAGCACGCATTGAAAACCTACTATGTCGGGCACTATGCCATGCCCCAGGGTTCAGGGGTGACTAACTCATGTCCCCAAAGTAGCCACCGTGTAGTTGGGTAGACAAAGCTGGGTAGTTACTTAAAAATAATTATGGCATCATGGCATAAGGTGGTATCTGCCACTTTACCCTGCATAGTTCTCCAGCTCTACTCCTTGCCACTTCCCTTCTTGCCTTGTGAAATTCCAACCACAGGTAATTGCTTTTACGTCCATGAACTCCAGGTATCTACTGTGTCAGTTCCCTCACACCTGCTGTTCTCTCTGTTCTGCTCTTCCCGTCCCTGTCCAGCACATGCACATTTCTTCCTTAACTCTCATTCCTTTAAGCCTTCTTCTCCTAAGGCCGTCTCTTCTGGAAGACTTTCCTAATTCCACTAGGATAGGAAGTCTATCAAACTATATTTAATGCACGTGTTTGCTTTTCTGTCTCCTGTACTGTGAATTACTTGAGGGCAGGAGAGTACTTTTGTTCAAGTACTCCCAGTACCTAGCACAGCTCTTGGCACAAGATAGGCATGAATAAATAATTGCCGAATAAAGAAAAGTGAGAAATGTGGTACAGAAAAAATCCTCAGGACTAAAGGACTACTTAGAGGTGGAAACAAATAAAAGCAGAGTCACGACGGCCAACCATCCATTGATTGGCTGAGGGCAGGGGAACTGCTCAGGAGCTGGTGGATGGATTCTAGGAGCAGGCCAAGTCTCTAAGCCCAGAAGCCTACCTGTGCCTTTAGTCCAGTCAAGGGACCTTTAGATTAGTATTAGAAAGCAAGACCCCAAAGCCCATTTTCTTTCTTTCTCTTTTTTTTTTTTTAAGATGCATTTATTTGAGAGACAGAGAGAATGGGTAGAGGGGCAGAGGAAGAGAATCTTAAGCAGACTCCCTGCTGAGCATAGAGCCTGATGTGGGCTCCATCTCACAACACATGAGATCATGACCCAAGTTGGATGCTTAACTGACTGAGGCACCCAGGTGCCCCCCAAAGCCCATTTTCTAACATTATTTATGTCCACCTATTTTTCTGTCTGTCTACTCATAAATAGATGTCTAGAGTGATACTCAGCCAATGTCAATAGTAATTCCCAAATAGTGAGGGATTTTTTTCTTTCTTTTTTTCTTATAATTAGTGTCAGGAGCTGTGAACATATACAATGGGATATTATTCAGTATTAAAAACGAATGAAATCCTGATATATACTACAACATGGTTGAACCCTGAAAATGCTATGCTAAGTGAAATAAGTTAGACACAAAAGGACAAATATTGCATGGGGTACCTAGGGTAGTCAAAGTTAGAGAGAGAGAAACTAGAATGGTGGTTACCAGGGGCTGGTGGGAGAGGGAATAGGGAGTTAGTATTCAATGGGTAGAATTTCAATATGGGAAAATGCAAAAATTCTGGAGATGGATAGTGGTGAATGAACATGGAAAAATTAATAAAAGGAAACCTCATTTAGAATGGAGTCAGAGGGGGTCGGGGGAGAGTTCTCATGCCGTACCAGCTGAGGTCAATTGCAGATCCCACAGGAAGACATGTACCCTGCAAGCCATACTACTTAGCTACTTTTACTATTCCAGTGGGAGGAAGGAAGGTTTTTCTCTTCCCCCTGAAACAGCCCAGTCAATATGAAACTATCATAACTCAGCCAATGAAAAGCCACTACACTTCAAATTCCCAGTTTACTCCAATGAACTTTGTAAAAAGATTTTATTTATTTATTTGACAGAGAGAGAGCAGCAGAGGGAGAGGGAGAAGCAGGCTCCCCAATGAGTGGGGAGCCCCATGCAGGACTAGACCCCAGGTCCCCGGGATTATAACCTGAGCCCAAGGCAGACGCTTAACCAACTGAGCCACCCAGGCGCCCTCCAATGGACTTTTTGTTTATAACAGCCCTCCCAACTCCCTAATTCCCTCTATAAAAAAGCATTCCTCTCCTTTGTTCTCTGGACTTGTCTATGGTTTTGCCATAGCTTGCTTGTCCCTAATTATAATTCTCTGCTTTTCCTGAATAAACCCATTTTGCTGGTAAAATACTGGCAGTTTTATTTTTAAGGTTAACATACTTAATGCCACTGAACTATATGCTTAAAAATGGTTAAGATGGTAAATTTTACGTCACGTATATGTTACCACACACAAAAAAAAGAATGAAGGGTCAGAGATTTTACCCTACTTGAAAGTTAACAAGGTAACGTGGATGCTGACAAGACATGAGACTCCAGGTCGAATCAAAGGACTTTAAAACTCTCAGCAATGGCAGAGGCCAGAGCATGAGCATATTCTTCACTGGTTTACTAACTCCCAATTCCCACAGGGAAAAATGAAAAGGGCCAGTGAAACCTGCACAAACACAGGGACTTTGAGCGTACAGAACCATATATTATATAATGAGCATTAAGCATGTTTGACCTCTGCTCTAGAGGCAGACATTTTCTTTATTATATCGGATAGTAAGCATGCCTGCTTTTTTTCCTGGGGGGAGACACTCTGTCTTCAAAGGCTGTTCACTAGACAAACATCCCTGAAAAGATGGTCTGGAACAAACGGAAGCTGGACCTTGCTTGCAAGACGTACAGAAACATGACAGACCCATAGAACTGTCTCCCAACAGTCGACATACCTTATTTTTACAAAAACAATAACTTTTTTCTTCTTTTAAGTAAGAACCAAGCTAAAGAGCAATGGATGTGAACCTCCAGTTTCATTTTCTTTTTCTTTTTGACAGTTTTAGAGTAGTAGAATTTACACACCACAAAATTCATCCATTTTAAGAGTAAGGTTCAATGAGCATTAGTAAATTTACACAGTTGGGCAACCATCACAAAATCCAGTTTTAAAACACTTCCATCGCTGGGAAAAGTCCCCTTATGCCAGTTTGAGGTTAATCATTGGTCCCATCCACAAAAGCCACTCACCTGGCTTTCTGTCTATAGTTTAGCCTTTCCTAGAAATTTTATACAAATGGAATCATATCATATGTAGTCCGTTACGTCTGGGTTTTTTCACTTAGCAAGCTGTTTTTGAGATTCATCCATATTGTTGCAAGATTCAACAGCTTGTTTCTTCTTATTGCTGAGAAATATTTCACTGAAAGATACACCATGCTTTGCTAATCCATTCATCAATTAATGGACTTTACATTATGTCCAATTTTGGACTATTGTGAATAATGCTATCTTGAATTTTTAAATATATTTGTTCTTATATAATTAACCACATTTGGTCTCACAGATAACAAATTTCAAAATGCTGACCAAAAAAGTATTGATATCTAACACTTATATAGTACTTACTATTTTCCAGGTAGTATTATAAATGCTTTATATGTATTAACTTCTTTATTCCTCACAACACTCTGTAAGGTAGGTACTATTATTTTTTTAAAAGATTTTATTTATTTATTTGAGAGAGAGCATGAGACGGGGGAGGGTCAGAGGGAGAAGCAGACTCTCTGCTGAGCAGGGAGCTGGATGCAGGACTCGATCGTGGAACTGGATCGCAGGACTCAATCCCGGGACTCCAGAATCATGACCTGAGCCGAAGGCAGTCGCTTAACCAACTGAGCCACCCAGGCGCCCGGTAGGTACTATTATTACTATACCCTTTCACTAATGACAAAACTGAGGTACAGAGAAGTTCAGTAATTTGCTCAAGTACATACAACTAAAAAGTGTTAGATACTGTGGTAATTATTTCACAATATATGTAATTCAAGTTATTGTGCTGTACATTTTTTTCTTTTCTTTTTTTTTAAAGAATCTATTTATTTACTGGAGAGAGAGAGAGCAGAGTGAGAGAGAAAGCACATGAGCGGGGGGAATGGGCAGAGGGGGAAGGAGAAGCAGACTCCCCACTGAGTAGGGAACCCCATGAGGGACTCGATCCCAGGATCCTGGGATCATGACCTGAACTGAAGGCAGGCGCTTAACTGAGTCACCCAGGTGGCCCTTTTAAGTAGGCTCCACACCCAGCATGGAGCCCAACACAGGGCTTGAACTCACAATGCTAAGATCAAGACCTGAGCTGAGATCAAATGTTGGACGCTTAACCAATCCCAGGTGATCCTATGCTGTATACTTTAAACTTCTACATTGCTGTATGTCAATTATATCTCAATAAAACCAGGGGGTAAAGAGAGTGAGGATTCAAATTCAGTTAACCCAGATCCAGAGTTCATGCACTTAACCAGTATACAATACTTGCTCATAACTGAAACAATCCACTTGTGATAAAATTCTGTAACTTCTTCAATTCTTTTAATAATGTAGATACCAGTTTTACATTTTAGCCAGGCATATGTCTTCAAGTATTAATTTGGTTATGTTCTTTGTTTCCTTCTCTTTCATATTCTGAGAGTCCCCTCCCCTTTCTTCCCCAGTCTACACTGAAACAGAAACAAAGATGCAAAAACAAAACAAACCTTCAGACTTGGCAAATTTCAGGCACAATCTTACAGAGCTAGCTTTTCCTATCCTGCTTACCAGATAATACCAGATAATACCGAGGCTAGAAAAGAAGAGGCAAAGGCAGGGTAGCCACTAGAGGAGAGCAAGGACCAATCGGAGGGATGGGGTGATCCTCAAACCAAAGGAAAGTGGCCTTTGGAAGAAAGAACAACGGAGTAGAAAGACAAAGAATAATTTATCCCTAAAAATTGACTCTTAACTTTGAAGGCATTAAGCTAAATAAAATAAGCCAGTAAAAAGGACACATGTTGGAGGCACCTGGGTAGCTCAGTCAGTTAAATGTCTGATTCTTGATTTTGGCTCAGGTCATGATCTCAGGGTGGTGTGATTGAGCCCTGTGTCAGGATCCTCACTGGGTGTGAAACCTACTTGAGATTCTTTCTCCCTCTCCCTCTGCACCGCCCCCCCCCCAACTCTCCCACGCACATGCACAAACACATGCTCTCTCTCTCTCTCAAAGAAAGAAACAAACAAAAAAAACCAAACCACATGTTGTGTGATTTTATTTATATAAGGCACTAAGGTCAAATTCATAGAGGCAGAAAGTAGAATAGTAGTTGCCAGAGGTTGGGGCAGTGGGGTGGGGAAATGGAGAGTTACTGTTTAATGGGTAGAAAGTTTCAGTTGGGGAAGATTAAAACTTCTGGAGATGGATGGTGGTGATGACTGTACAACAATATGAATGTACTTAATGCTACTGAACTGTGCAACTTAAAAATGGTTAAGATGGTAAATTTTGTGTTATGTATATTTCACCACAATTTTAAAACATGACTTCTGATTCATCACTGTTCAGCATGGACAGCCCACAGTTCAGCAGTACTGTACATCAATAACCCCACTCCCCATAACAGAGATGGGGACTCAGGGAACTTGGCCACCTTGGGCAGGAGGTAGAGCATGAAGGGAGAACCATGGCTCTCCCAAGGAGGAACTCAACAGGTCCAGCTGGGAATCTCTTGGTGAGGATAGCAACAGACACACCATTACCACACCTGGTTCTCATCAGTGTATACACACTATGTTCTACCTTGTCCATAGATAGCCAATAACAATGAATGCATTGTACTATTGCACAATCACTGGTTACCTCGTCTCTAAATATTGGACACATGGATGTTTCCAGTTAATCATCAAGACCAGAAGTCAGGGGTGCTTGGGTGGCTCAGTTGGTTAAGCATCTGCCTTTGGCTCAGGTCATGATCTCAGGTCCTGGCACTGAGCCCCACGTTGGGCTCCCCGCTCAGCGGGGAGTCTGCTTGTCCCTCTCCCTCTGCCCCTGCCCACTGCTCGTGCTCTCTCTCTTTCTTAAATAAATAAAATCTTAAAAAAAAAAAAAAAAGACTAGAAGTCAGGGTTAGGAATTAGGAACAAACATCTTCATTTTCAACCCAGCTCTTTTATCTTATCTATGTGTACTCCTTTCAGGGTCCTTTTAACCTCTGGCTCTGTTTTTTTCACAGTTCCCCTAATGGTGTGGGACTGGAAGAGTGGTTCTCCTTCCTTGTTGCACATTAGAATAGCTAAGGAGTTTCTAAACTGCACTGAAGCTCGGACCATATTTCAGGACGTTTACCTCAAAATCTCTGGGCATGGGACATGAGTGTTTCTAAAAGCTCCTAAATGACTCTAATGTGCAACCCAAAGGAAAAATAATCTCTTAGGTCTCTTTCCATTCTAAAATGATGAAAGCTTTTGAATTAAAAAGAGAGCTATAAATATTTTGCACAAATAGAGGTTTTCCTTTTCAATTACCTCCTTGGGAAGTATTTCCCCAGAAAGGGAGTATGAATTAAGGGGTATGTTTTGTGAGATTGCTATTTGGAATAATTAGGCTAATCTACAAGTCATCTACCAAATATGAATATACTCTTTCTTCATTGCCACATCAATATTGCAATGTATAATTTTAATTTATTAGCAAGTTTAACAGATGCGAAATGTATCATAGCTTTTTTTTTTAAAGATTTTATTTATTTATTTGACAGAGAGAGTGAGAGAGCACAAGCAGGGGGAACAGTAGAGGGAGAGGGAGACGCAGCTCCCCGCCAAGCACGGAGCCCGATGCGGGGCTCGATCCCAGGACCCTGGGATCATGACCTGAGCTGAAGGCAGATGCTTAACCATCTGAGCCACCCAGGCACCCCATATCATAGCTATTTTTAAGTGCACTTTAAAAATTGTAAAAACTGGACATTTTTTCATTGTTAGCTAACTATTTGGTTTTTGTCTGTGTATGAGTTGTCTTTTTACCTTTACCATGGAGATGGATTATTTTTCTTGAGATCATTATTAATCTGTTAATATAATAATAAACAAAATAAAATAGCTACCACTAATTGAGACCTACTACATGATACTGTTCCATGCTTTACACGTATTTTATTTTTTACAAAAATTATACAAGGCAGTTATTATCCCCAAGTTATAAATGAGAAAACTAAGGTTCAGACAGGTTATGCAAGTTACCCAAAGTCACACAGCTAATAAATAGTGGAGCTGGGATTTGAATCCACCTCTATCTGGCTCTTAAGGACTATCCTCTTTACTGGACAGGTAAACACTCAATGCCTGTCCTGTTCACAGTACATGCTGATGTTTTGCACCATGTGATTCCTGCTCTCTGACCCACAGTGATGGGTCATTTCAGACCCAAAGGTAACTGATGAATATCCTGGCCAACCACCTGTGGTGTATGGTGTGGCCCAAAAAGGTGAGCCAAGGCAATCACATTCCTCTCTTGAGAATGTGAATTTGGAAATGTTGAGTGTCGATGCACTTAATATAAGGAGCAAAAGTGAAAAAGGCTGAACAAAGAGTTGCCTTGTATATACTGGAGTCAGAGGAGCCATGACAAGTTGAAATTATGAGGGACTAGAAACTAGGGTTAGCAGAGAAAGACAGCTGGTAGAGAGAAAACTAAGTAGATGTGCTTAAAGAAGTAGAGACCTAATCAGAGAACAATCATTTGGCCCATGAGAGGAAAACCAAAGAGTCAAGTACCCCAAGCTACCTCTGTTTTCAGCAACTCTCCAGTTTAGATGCAGGTCATGTATATCCCTAACATAGGTATCCTTTTTCTTGAGCTAACTGGACTTTGTCTCTGTTCCTTGCTATCAAACAAGTCAAAATAAAACATGCTTTTTATTAAATTTTTGAAATATTCTGGATGTTAAGCTTTTATCTGTCACATTTATCATAAAACATTTCCATTTCTATTCTTTCCTTGTTTTCATTACATTTTGACTTTTATAAAAGTGGAACCATCAATCTTATAATCAGTAATACTTTCACCGGTCAAAAACTTACATTTGCACAAACTATAGTGACAGAAAACAGAGAGTGATTGCCTTGAAGATGGGGGAGGTAAGAAGTGAGAGGAGTTAGGAATGAGGCTTTACAAATGGGCATGAAGAAACTTTGGGGGTGATGGATATGTTAATATCTTGAGTGTGGTGAAGATTTCACAAATGTACACATCAAAACTTATGACATTTGTACATTTTAAATATGTGTGGTTTACTGTATGCCAATAATACTTTAGTTAAACTTTTTTTTTTAAGTAGGCTCCATGCCCAGTGTGGAGTCCAATGTGGGGCTCAAACTCATGACCCTGAGATCAAGACCTGAGCTGAGATCAAGAGTCAAACGCTTAACCAACCGAGCCACCCGGTTGCCCCAAACCATTTTTTAAAACAAATACTCTTCTCTCCAGTTAAGATGCTTACACAATTCTATTTCATTCAACTTATTATGCTTCATGCTTGACTATAACTCACCTGCTATTTATTGTGATTTATGCTATGAGAGCTTAATCCAAGTTTATTTTTCTCAGTTTTAATATTCTCTTTTTCAACTACATATTACAAATAGTTATTTCTTTCACAATTGTAATGGTGTAATAACACTTGAGAAGTCATGTGTTGAGCCCTATAGTCTTCAATCTATTTCTATTAATATTTGTCATTCCTTGGCCAATTTTTCTGTTTTTAAACCTAATACTATCTGCTTCAGAAGTCTGGAATTTTGTTCCCTTGTGATATTTGTAATGTTTTAAAGTCATGTAAAGCACTTTACATCAAGCAAGGGTGCTAATGTTAGTACACACACACACACACACACACACACACACAGTTATTCTTGTATACTTACATGAAATAAATTTCATGTAACTGTTATACACATTATTTTAACAAACATCTGATGCACTCTATATGAAAAGACTTTAAACAGACAAAATTACTACAAGAATTAATAGACTAACATACAAGATTTTATTCATTGTTCTCCCATCTTGAGCAAAAATTTTTATTGGGCTTATGTATCCAAACAAGATCTAACTTGTCTGTGGTTAATCCGGCCACCACAACTACCTTCTGTACCAAGAAAACTTTCATTCCGGACCTAGCAGGCCACACAGAAATCTGATAACATGCATCTGCTTGTGTTTCAACACAGGACTACTTTCATCATTCAACCACTTCCTAAGTCTCCTTTATTGTTTTCTACTACCTTGGCCTCAAAGTTCTTGAACAAGGTTTACTGTTTTAACTTAGGTTTCATTGGGCACATGTGACATGCCTGGCACTGTGCATGGTCACGGGAATAAAAACAGAAGGCGGCACTCTTGGGAAGTATGTGTTCCTTCCTGTCATAGCTCTTTCTACTTCCTGAAGCAAGTAATAAACTGTGTAGCACACAATAAGACACTGAAGAATACTGATCTTGGAAAAGCCCCTTCAGGGGCGCCTGGGTGGCTCAGTCGTTAAGCATCTGCCTTTGGCTCAGGTCATGATCCCAGGGTTCTGGGATCGAGTCCCACATCGGGCTCCCTGCTCAGCGGGAAGCCTGCTTCTCCCTCTCCCACTCCCCCTGCTTGTGTTCCCTCTCGCTGTCTCTCTGTCAAATAAAAAATAAAATCTTAAAAAAAAAAGAAAAGCCCCTTCAAATTTAACTTTGGGTTTTTTGGTCCCCTGAAGGGACTATTGGGCAGTGCTGCCAGACCAGTGCTCTAATGCTTTACTAAATCGGCACTCCATGGGGTAATGCAAAAGGAGGTGTTTGGTGTTAAATGTTGACAAGTTATACAAAACAGAAACTGCCCATAGAAATTACTTTCATTTATCATTATTTCTCCAGGAGAAAGAAGAACTCAGAATCAAAAGTTGTAATATACTTACAGGTGGCTGGCAAAACAGATACTGCCCCAAGGCACTGATTTCTGTGGAATTAACCCCTGCTGGAAAGTCTGCAAAGAGACCATAGAGCCTCTTTTCCTGGGAAAAACAAAAAAAATAAGTCAACATTTTGGGCAAATATTCCCACTCCAAATTATTAATACAATCATTAATCCTCTACAGTATTATCAGAGTGATTTAAAAAAAATACAAATCTGATCACATTAATTCCATAAGTAAGACAGATTAGTGGTATCTCACTAACCTTCAGAAACATGGCTTAGAGGTCATTCAGGACATGGTCTCTGCTTACTCTTAGTCCTCATATTTTTTTTCTATTTTTTTATTGTTATGTTAATCATTAGTTTTTGATGTAGTGTTCCATGATTCATTGTTTGTGCATAACACCCTGTGTTGAAAGTAGTCCTGTGTTGAAACACAAGCAGATGCATGTTATCAGATTTCTGTGTGGCCTGCTAGTGCTCCATGCAGAACCTGCCCTCTTTAATACCCATCACCAGGCTAACCCATTCTCCCACCCCCCTCCCCTCTAGAACCCTCAGTTTGTTTTTCAGAGTCCATCGTCTCTCATGGTTCGTTTCCCCCTCTGATTCCCCACCCTTCATTCTTCCCCTCCTGCTATCTTCTTCTTTTTTTTTTTTTCTTAACATATAATGTATTATTTGTTTCAGAGGTACAGATTTGTGATTCAACAGTCTTGCACACTTCACAGCGCTCACCATAGCACATACCCTCCCCAGTGTCTATCACCCAGCCACCCCATAATCCCACCCCAACCCCCACTCCAGCAACCCTCAGTTTGTTTCCTGAGATTAAGAATTCCTCATATCAGTGAGGTCATATGATACATGTCTTTCTCTGATTGACTTATTTCGTTCCGCATAACACCCTCCAGTTCCATCCACGTTGTGGCAAATGGCAAGATCTCATTCCTTTTGATGGCTGCATAATATTCCATTGTATATATACCACATCTTCTTTATCCACTCATCTGTCGATGGACATCTTGGCTCTTTCCACAGTTTGGCTATTGTGGACATTGCTGCTATAAACATCAGGGTGCACGTACCCCTTCGGATCCCTACATTTGTATCTTTGGGGTAAATACCCAGTAGTGCAATTGCTGGATCATATGGTAGCTCTATATTCAACTTTTTGAGGAACCTCCATATTGTTTTCCAGAGTGGTTGCACCAGCTTGCATTCCCACCAACAGTGTAGGAGGGTTCCCCTTTCTCCGCATCCCCGCCAACATCTGTCATTTCCTGACTTGTTAATTTTAGCCATTCTGACTGGTGTGAGGTGGTATCTCATTGAGGTTTTGATTTGTATTTCCCTGATGCCGAGCGATGTTGAGCACCTTTTCATGTGTCTGTTGTCCATTTGGATGTCTTCTTTGGAAAAATGTCTGTTCATGTCTTCTGCCCATTTCTTGATTGGATCATTTGTTCTTTGGGTGCTGAGTTTGATAAGTTCTTTATAGATTTTGGATACTAGCCCTTTATCTGATATGTCATTTGCAATTATCTTCTCCCATTCTGTCAGTTGTCTTTTGGTTTTGTTGACTGTTTCTTTTACTGTGCAAAAGCTTTTGATCTTGATGAAGTCCCAATAGTTCATTTTTGCCCTTGTTTCCCTTGCCTTTGGCGATGTTTCTAGGAAGAAGTTGCTGCGGCTGAGGTCGAAGAGGTTGCTGCCTGTGTTCTCCTCATGGATTTTGATGGATTCCTGTCTCACATTTAGGTCTTTCAACCATTTTGAGTCTATTTTTGTGTGTGGTGTAAGGAAATGGTGCAGTTTCATTCTTCTGCATGTGGCTGTCCAATTTTCCCAACACCATTTGTTGAAGAGACTGTCTTTTTCCCATTGGACGTTCTTTCCTGCTTTGTCAAAGATTAGTTGACCATAGAGTTGAGGGTCCATTTCTGGGCTCTCTATTCTGTTCCATTGATCTATGTGTCTGTTTTTGTGCCAGGACCATACTGTCTTGATGATGACAGCTTTGTAATAGAGCTGGAAGTCTGGAATTGTGATGCCGCCAGCTTTGCTTTTCTTTTTCAACATTCCTCTGGCTATTCGGGGTCTTTTCTGGTTCCATACAAATTTTAGGATTATTTGTTCCATTTCTTTGAAAAAAGTTGATCATACTTTGATGGGGATTGCATTGAATGTGTAGATTGCTCTAGGTAGCATTGACATCTTCACAATATTTGTTCTTCCAATCCATGAGCATGGAACGTTTTCCCATTTCTTTGTGCCTTCCTCAATTTCTTTCATGAGTATTTTATAGTTTTCTGAGTACAGATCCTTTACCTCTTTGGTTAGATTTATTCCCAGGTATCTTACGGTTTTGGGTGCAATTGTAAATGGGATCGACTCCTTCATTTCTCTTTCTTCTGTCTTGTTGTTGGTGTATAGGAATGCCACTGATTTCTGTGCATTGATTTTATATCCTGCCACTTTACTGAATTCCTGTATGAGTTCTAGCCGTTTTGGGGTGGAGTCTTTTGGGTTTTCCACATAAAGTATCATATCATCTGCAAAGAGTGAGAGTTTGACTTCTTCTTTGCCGATTTGGATGCCTTTGATTTCTTTTTGTTGTCTGATTGCTGTGGCTAGGACTTCTAATACTATGTTGAATAGCAGTGGTGATAGTGGACATCCCTGTTGCGTTCCTGACCTTAGGGGGAAAGCTCTAAGTTTTTCCCCATTGAGAATGATATTTGCTGTAGGTTTTTCATAGATGGCTTTTATGATATTGAGGTATGTACCCTCGATCCCTATACTCTGAAGAGTTTTGATCAAGAAACGATGCTGTACTTTGTCAAATGCTTTTTCTGCATCTATTGAGAGGATCATATGATTCTTGTTCTTTCTTTTGTTAATGTATTGTATCACATTGATTGATTTGCGGATGTTGAACCAACCTTGCAGCCCAGGGATAAATCCCACTTGGTCATGGTGAATAATCCTTTTAATGTACTGTTGGATCCTATTGGCTAGTATTTTGGTGAGAATTTTTGCATCCATGTTCATCAAGGATATTGGTCTGTAATTCTCCTTTTTGATGGGGTCTTTGTCTGGTTTGGGGATCAAGGTAATGGTGGCCTCATAAAACGAGTTTGGAAGTTTTCCTTCCATTTCTATTTTTTGGAACAGTTTCAGAAGAATAGGTAGTAATTCTTCTTGAAATGTTTGGTAGAATTCCCCTGGGAAGCCATCTGGCCCTGGGCTTTTGTTTGTTGGGAGATTTTTGATGACTGCTTCAATTTCCTTAGTGGTTATAGGTCTGTTCAGGTTTTCTATTTCTTCCTGGTTCAGTTTTGGTAGTTGATACATCTCTAGGAATGCATCCATTTCTTCCAGGTTATCTAATTTGCTGGCATATAGTTGCTCATAATATGTTCTTATGATTGTATTTCTTTGGTGTTGGTTGTGATCTCTCCTCTTTCATTCATGATTTTGTTGATTTGGGTCATTTCTCTTTTCTTTTTGATAAGTCTGGCCAGGGGCTTATCAATCTTGTTAATTCTTTCAAAGAACCAGCTCCTAGTTTTGTTGATCTGTTCTACTGTTCTTTTGGTTTCTATTTCATGGATTTCTGCTCTGATCTTTATTATTTCTCTTCTCCTGCTGGGTTTAGGCTTTATTTGCTGTTCTTTCTCCAGCTCCTTTAGGTGTAGGGTTAGGTTGTGTACTTGAGACCTTTCTTGTTTCTTGAGAAAGGCTTGTATTGCTATATACTTGCCTCTTAGGACTGCTTTTGCTGCATCCCAAAGATTTTGAACAGTTGTGTTTTCATCTTCATTGGTTTCCATGAATTTTTTAAATTCTTCTTTAATTTCCTGGTTGACCCATTCATTCTTTAGTAGTATGCTCTTTAGCTTCCATGTATTTGAGTTCTTTCCAACTTTCCTCTTGTGATTGAGTTCTATTTTCAAAGCATTGTGGTCTGAAAATATGCAGGGAATGATCCCAATCTTTTGGTACCAGTTGAGACCTGATTTATGACCTACGATGTGATTGATTCTGGAGAATGTTCCATGGGCACTAGAGAAGAACGTGTATTCCGTTGCTTTGGGATGGAATGTTCTGAATATATCTGTGAAGTCCATTTGGTCTAGTGTGTCATTTAAAGTCTTTATTTCCTTGTTGATCTTTTGCTTAGATGATCTGTCCATTTCAGTGAGGGGGGTGTTAAAGTCCCCCACTATTATTGTATTGTTGTTGATGTGTTTCTTTGTTTTTGTTATTAATTGCCTTATATAATTGGCTGCTCCCATGTTAGGGGCATAGATATTTACAATTGTTAGATCTTCTTGTTGGATAGACCCTTTAAGTATGATATAGTGTCCTTCCTCATCTCTTATTACAGTCTTTGGTTTAAAATCTAATTTGTCTGATATAAGGATTGCCACACCAGCTTTCTTTTGGTGTCCATTAGCATGGTAAATGGTTTTCCACCCCCTCACTTTCAATCTGGGGGGTGTCTTTGGGTCTAAAATGAGTCTCTTGCAGACAGCATATCGATGGGTCTTGGTTTTTAATCCAATCTGATAGTCTATGTCTTTTGATTGGCGCATTTAGCCCATTTACATTCAGGGTAACTATTGAAAGATATGAATTTAGTGCCATTGTATTGCCTATAAGGTGACTGTTACTATATATTGTCTGTGTTCCTTTCTGGTCTATGGTGCTTTTAGGCTCTCTCTTTGCTTAGAGGACCCCTTTCAATATTTCTTATACGGCTGGTTTCGTGTTTGCAAATTCCTTTAGTTTTTGTTTGTCCTGGAAGCTTTTTATCTCTCCTTCTATTTTCAATGACAGCCTAGCTGGATATAGTATTCTTGGCTGCATGTTTTTCTCGTTTAGTGCTCTGAATATATCCTGCCAGTCCTTTTGGGCCTGTCAGGTCTCTGTGGATAGGTCTGTTGCCAATCTAATGTTTCTACCATTGTAGGTTACATATCTCTTCTCCCGAGCTGCTTTCAGGATTTTCTCTTTGTCTCTGAGACTCGTAAGTTTTACTATTAGATGTCGGGGTGTTGACCTATTTTTATTGATTTTGAGAGGGGTTCTCTGTGCCTCCTGGATTTTGATGGCTGTTTCCTTCCCCAAATTAGGGAAGTTCTCTGCTATAAATTGCTCCAATATACCTTCTGCCCCTCTCTCTCTTTCTTCTTCTTGTGGGATCCCAATTATTCTAATGTGGTTTCGTCTTATGGTATTGCTTATCTCTCGAATTCTGCCCTCGTGATCCAGTAGTTGTTTCTCTCTCTTTTTCTCAGCTTCTTTATTTTCCATCATTTGGTCTTCTATATCACTGATTCTCTCTTCCGCCTCATTTATCCTAGCAGTTAGCACCCTCATTTTTAATTGCACCTCATTAATAGCCTTTTTGATTTCTACTTGGTTAGATTTTAGTTCTTTTATTTCTCCAGAAAGGGTTTCTCTAATAACTTCCATGCTTTTTTCAAGCCCAGCTAGTATCTTTAAAGTGATGATTCTGAAGTCTAGATCTGACATCGTACTAATGTCCGTATTGAGTAGGTCCCTGGCAGTCGGTACTACCTCTTGTTCTTTTTGTTGAGGTGATTTTTTCCGTCTTGTCATTTTGTCCAGAGGAGAATAGATGAATGAGAGAACAAAATGCTAACAGGGTAACAACGTCCCCAGAAAATATACTCTAAACAAATCAGAAAAGACCTGAAGCCAGGGGAAAAAGAAAGAAAGAAAAAAGAAAAAGCAAAAAAAAAAAAAAAAAAAGAAACAGAAAAAGATAAAAACCAGAAAAAACAAACAAACAAACAGAACAAAACAAAAAAAAACAGAATATGATTAAATATGATCTGGCTGGTATATAGATCAGTGCCACACACTAGATTTTGGGTGTATTTTGGTCTGTTAGAAGACAGGGCCTCCCAAAATTTTAAAGAACGAAAAACTTGTATGTGTACAAAAATAAGGGTTGATATGATGAAGGGATGGAATATGACTGTAAAGATGAAAATTATAAAAAATTTTATAAAAAGAATTGATAAGAAGTTGTTTGAAAAAAGAACGAAAAAAAAAAGGGAGAGAATATGATCAGGCAGGAGAGTAGGACAAAACCATACATTAGAGATTTAGGGTATATTTTGATCTGTTAGAAGAAACTATCTCAAAATTTTAAAGAGAGAACAACTTATATATATATGCCAAAAATAAGGGTAACTACTATGAAGGGATAGAATATGACTCTAAAAATGAAAAATAAAAATGTTTTTTAAAAAAGGGATTGATAAGATGTTGGTTGAAAAAGGGAAAAAGAAAAATTTAAAAAAAAATTAACTTGAAATACTAAAGAATCATGGTAAAAAAGCCATGGATTCTATGTGCATTATTCCCCTAGCGCTGGAGTTCTGCCGTTCTCATTGATCAGTAAACTTGGTCTTGGCTGGCAGTTCTTGCTGATCTTCTGGGGGAGGGGCCTGTTGCCGTGGTTCCCAAATGTCTTTGCCGGAGGCGGAATTGCCCTGCCCTTGCCCGGTCCAGGCTAGGTAATCTGCTCGGGTTTGCTCTCGGGAGCTTTTGTTCCCTGCAAGCTTTCCGTACAGCTTTGGAGGCTGAGAGTGAAAATGTCGGCCTCCCAATCTCCGCCCGGGAGGAGCCGGAGGAACCGAGAACTTGGGGCCCCACTCCTCAGTGCGCCCCCAGAGAAAAGCAGTCAGTCACTCCCGTCTCCCCGGTCTCCGGCCGCACTCTGTGCTCACCCGGCCTGCGACCGAGGGTTTCTATCTCTGGAACACGACCTCGGGTGGAGTCTCCAAACCCAGCAGATCCCTGCGGTGCGCTCCCGCGCCGCTCCTCCAGGGGAAGGAAGGTGAGTCTCCCCGGATCTGCTGCTTGTTGGATCCCTGCTGGAGGAGCAGTGGCCCGACTGTGCCGCGGATCATGGTTTATGGCAACCCCGAGCTAAGAGCCTGCGCCTCGGCTCCGTCTCTGCAGCCAGCTTCCCCACTCCGATACCTGGGAGCTCTGCTGCACTCAGGCACCCCCGGTCTTTCTGTGACCCCGAGGGTCCTGAGACCACACTGTCCCATGAGGGTTCCACCCCCCACTTAGCCACCGGAGCGACGTCCCTCAGTGGAGCCGACTTCTAAAAGTTCCGACTTTGTGCTCCGCGGCTCTATCACTTGCCAGAAGCGGCCGACGAAAGCCCCCTCCCCCGCCGTCTATCCTCCTGAATATCACCTCGGATTCACTTCTCCGCACGTCCTACCTTCCAGAAAGTGGTCGCTTTTCTGTTCAGAGAGTTGTTGCTATTCTTTTCTTCGATCTCCTGTTGAGTTTGTAGGTGTTCAGAATGGTTTGATCCCTATCCAGCTGAATTCCTGAGACCAGATGAAATCCAGGTCTCCTACTCCTCTGCCATCTTGCTCCGCCCCTCTTAGTCCTCATATTTTTGCCATTTCCCCCTCATACCCTACCTTCCAGTTCTTCATTCATTCAATATGTATTTTTATTTAGTGTGTGCCTGTAATGTGCTAATTAATGTTCTGGGCCTTGGGGATACTTCACTAAACAAAACAATCCCCCAAACCTTGTCTTCATAGAATTTAGTATGAAAAATAAGCAGTAAGCAAAAAAAGTATATTGTATGTCAGAGATAATAAATGCAGTGGAAAAAATAAAGTAAGAGAAGAGAATGCTGGAGGTGGAAGATGAATGATGAAATCTTACATGAGCAGAGAAGGCATTACTGAGATGATGATAATTAAGTGAAGACTCAAGAGAGCTGAGGGAGAAAGCAATGAAAACATTAGAAGAAAGAAATCAAAAGGAACAGGAAACGCAAAGGTGTTGAAGAGGAAAAATACCTTCTTCAAGGAACAGCCTGATCAATATGGTTGAGCAATTGGTGAAAGTTCACCCAGTCTGATGTTTTGGGGTCTTACAGGCATTTGGCTTTCACTTTGAGTTGAGACACCATTGGACAGTGTTGAGCAGAACAATGATATGACCTAATCTCTATTTTAGAAGGATCAGTCTGTGTCTGTGGAGACTAGAATTTAGAGGAACATGGAAGTACGGAGACCAGTTAAAAGGCTACTGAAAAATCCAGGCCTGATACCTTGTATTAGGATAGTAGCTGTAGGGGTGATGGGACATAGTCAGATTGATATGTTTTGAAGGACTTAACCAATAGGTTTGGCTAACTGCTGTTCTAGACCCTGGAGATGGTTTGACTGAAAGGTTGGATGAAGGTCAGGACAGGAAAAGAGGTGGCAAAGATGAGTCCAAGGTTTTTGGCCTGAGCAACTTAAAGGATGAAATTGCCATTAACCTATGTGGAGAAAATGTCAGGGAGAGCAGGTTTTACAGGTAAGGTCAAAAGATCAGTTTGGGGGTCTGAAGGTTTAGATGCCTAGTAAACCTCCTTGTGGAGATGTCAAGTGACTATATCATGAGTCTGGAGTCCAGAGCAGAGGTCTTGGCCAAGATACATACTTGAGAATAATCAGTGTCTCAGTAGTATTTTAAACCATGAAAATGGATGAGATCAGCTAGGGAAGGAGTGTTGACAGAAAAGAGAGGAGAGACAAACACTGAATCCTGAACCACTCCAAGGGATTGAGGAAATTAGGAGGAACTGGCAAAGGAAACTGAAGAGTAGCCATAAGGAATGTGCCATAGGAACCAGGAAAACCAGGAGAGTGAGACATCCTAGAAAGGAGAGAGAAAGTGTTTCAAAGGTGAGGGAGTGATCACCTTGTCAAATCTGTTTGAAGACTGAGAATTGGCCATGATGACATGGTCATTTGGTAACTTTGATAAGCACATGGTCAGTGAAGTGGTTGGGGAAAAAAAGCCTTATTATAGAGGGTTTAAGAGAGAATTGGAGCTAGGTGACTCTTTTAAGGAGTTTTATAAAGGGCAACAAAGAAACAGGACAATAGCTGGAGGAGGAAAATACACCAGGAAGAGGGTTTTTTGTTGTTGTTGTTGTTTGTAATATATTAATTTCCTATTGCTGCTGTAACAAATTACCACAAATCTAATGGTTTAAAACAATATAATTTAGTTATCTTACAGTTCTATCGTTAAAATTGCAATTTGGATCTCACTGGGCTAAAATGAAGATGTCAGCAAGACTATGTTCCCTTCTAAAGGCTCTAGGGGAGAATCTGTTTTCTTTCTTTTCCAGCTATGATGTCACTCACATTGACATCTTCCTATTTTAAGGTCAGCTCATTAGTAACCTTAATTTCATCTGCAACTTTAATTCCCCTTTGCCATGTAACCTAACCTAACATAGTCACAGGTTCTGGAGATTAGGACATGGACATCTTTGGGGAACCATGATTCTATCTGCTACATACAGGATACATTACTGCATACCTGTTGATGGGAATAATCTAAAAGAGAGAAAGAGAGAGAAAACTTGGTGATGCAGGACAAGGTAGAATCATTGGAGTAACATAAATTAGCAAATGGAGGAACTGGTTTCCACAGGAGCAAGGAGGGTACTTGCTAACAGAAGAAACAGGGAAAAGACAACATATGGGGACAGATGCTGGTCAGTAGGTAGATGTGGTGGTGACAGCTTGTGGGAGTCTCCGTTTTTTCTCAATGACTTAGAAATAAGGTCCTCAACTGAGAGCAAGGATGGGAGAAAAGGTGCTGGAGGTGCTAGGAGAGAAAAATTATAAAACTGACATCTATGATTGCAGGAGCATCATGGTAACATCAAGGGCCCACTTGAGGTCTTTGGTCATTACTTAAACTGTGACCATTCAGCATGTTTCCTCCAGTTGAGTAGACAAAGCATTGGTATATTAGTTAGTCAGGGCAGAATAACTACTCTACAAACTCCAAATTTCAGTGCCTTAACACAATTAAAGTTGATATTTCTCTGAGAAGTTTATATGGACTATTTCACCTAATGCACACAATGGATGACTAAAGTAGATGCTATCATTACACCCTTTTCCAGATGAGAAAACCGGAGAATTGACTGAAGTAAGCCTAAGCCATAATTTTTGCTTTAGGTATTTGTTTTATTTGGGAGTATTTAATAAAAAATCTGCCTCACAAGATTAACTCAGCAAATGTAATTTGGTCACTATATTCATTCATTAACAAATTATTAGTAGTATCATAGGGTACATATTTAATAACAGTTTGTGATCTTGCTATTTGTCTTTTAATCATTGGAGAAGCATTTCTTTAATAATTATCAGGGTCAGGTAAATTATTTTTTAGGTAATTCTTATTTCTTCTCTTGGTTTGGTTTATTCATATTCTCTTTTCTGGAATCCTGTTTAGTATTTTAATTTTTCTAAGCATTTATCTTTTTTCAAATTTATTAGTATGGAAGTAATAACTTCTCCCAAATATTCCTTTTTTTAAAATATTTATTTATTTATATGAGAGAGAGAGAGCTTGCAAGCAGGAGAAGGAGCAAAGGGAGACAGGTAGAGAGAATTCTTGAGCAAGCTCCCAGCTGATCTTGGGGCCGGACATGGGCTCAATCCCAGGACCCGGAGATCATGACCTGAGCCTAAACCAAGAGTCAGTTGCTTAACTGACTGAGCCACCCAGGGACCCCACCCACTAAATATTCTTAATTCAATTCCACATTATTTCATCTTGTATATCATTCCTGAATTTTAAAGTAATTGTAATTATTTTTTAAAGGAATTCTTTATGTAGAAATTTCTAAACCCTTTTAATACACTTATTTGTAGTTTTGGAGCTTTAAAGCTAATTTCCATACAGATTAATTTAAAGACCTTAACTTCATTTAAAAGAAAGGAGCTCCTCCTACTGTTTTCCTGGATTAATGCTAATTTGCTACATATTAGTTTGTGTAGAAAGGATTAGAATTCCATTTATGTAGGCAAAACCAGAATGTAAGCCATGTCTCTCACCATTCAAAAATTTCTTACATGCAATAAAAATTGTAAGTGATCACAAGGAAATTACCAACTTCGGCAGTAAATACCAAAGGTTAATTCAGCCATGCTTCCTGTTGTTTGGGTAAAGAGTTTCCCTTCTTGAACCAAAGAGAGCACAGAATTGTAAAATAAAATGTGGGCTTTGGGTTAGGCCATTTACCAGTTACATGCATTTGAACAAATAACCAATTACCAAATATTTACTGGCACTCATGGATAATTAGGTACTATCCTACAAGTTAGGGATACACGAATAAGAAATACTGACCCCGGTTCTCCCTTCTGTCCTACCCCCGGACAAGCACAGAGACATGAGTTATAATCCTGGTTCTCTTATTACCCTTTGGGTAACACTGGCAAATCACTGAAGTATTTGAGCTTAGTTTTCTCATCTGTGAAACGGAGGTAATAATACCTACCTCACATGGTTGTTGTTAAGAACTAAATGATGGGGCACCGGGGTGGCTCAGTTGGTTAAGCGTCTGCCTTCAGTTCAGGTCATGATTCCAGGGTCCTGGGATCGAGCCCCACATCGGGCTCCCTGCTCAGTGGGGAGTCTGCTTCTCCCCTGCTTGCCGTTCCCCCTGCTTGTGCTTGCTCTGTGTCTCTCGTGCTCTCTCTGTGTCAGATAAATAAATAAAATCTTAAAAAAAAAAAAGTACTAAATGATAAAAATGCTTAGGCAGAACACCTAGCACATAATAGGTATGTACTAATGTGAGCTCCTTTTCTTTCTCCCTTTGGATTTCTCTGGTCTCGCAAAAAAGCCTCACCTTGCGGCAAGAGCAATAGTGTCTTTCTAAGAATTATAGTACCCCACGAGAATCAAATATTATATACTCTGAGCTCCTGAAACATTAATGCAAGGTTTTCTCAACCTCAGCACAACTGACATTCTGGGCCAAATAATGCTCTGCTGTAGGGGGCTATCCTGTACATTGTGGAATGTTTAGCAGTATTCCTGGCCTCTACGCACAAGATGCCAGTAGCAGCTCCCTGGCTGTGAAAATCAAAAATGTCTCCAGGGGCACCTGGGTGGCTCAGTCGTTAAGCGTCTGCCTTCGGCTCAGGTCATGATCCCAGGGTCCTGGGATCGAGCCCCGCATCGGGCTCCCTGCTCGGCGGGAGGCCTGCTTCTCCCTCTCCCACTCCCCCTGCTTGTGTTCCCTCTCTCGCTGTGTCTCTCTCTGTCAAATAAATAAAATCTTAAAAAAAAAAAAAGTCTCCAGACATTGCCAAAAATTTCCTCGGGGAAAAAATTTACACCTGGTTAAGGACCTCTGCATTAGTGGATCATAAATTCACATGTAGTGAGTCCTACGGAGCATTTAAAAAAGTTAAATGACATAAAATTGAAATAGAATAAAAACTTAGAAAACATCATAGGTACTCAAGTATTGCTTAGTGATATAAGCAATTTGAGAGAGAGAGAGAGCGCACGAGAGAGCACAAGCAGGGGGAGTGGCAGAGGGAGAGGGAGAAGCAGGCTCCCCGCTAAGCAGGGAACCCGATGTGGGGCTCGATCCCAGCACCCTGAGATCATGACCTGAGCCAATAATCACTGAGACACCCAGGTGCCCAGTGACATAAATTTCTTACAGTGAGTTTCAGTCAAAAGTTTGAAAGCCACTGGTCTGTACTTAATAAGACTTTTCACATAACTATCTCATTTAATCAGAAAACTCTATAAAGTAGGCAGGACACACGTTATCCCTATTTTACAAATCAGAAAATTGGGGCTCAGATCAGCTGAGGAACCTGCCCTCAGTGTTACCCAGTAGGCTAAAGGAAGGAAATGAAGCAGAACCCAAGTCTCTAAACTTCTAGTTACAAGGTAAAAAGGAAATTGTTACCTAAGGGCAAAGATCTCCTATGTGGCTCAGGACAGAGACATCATGGAGTCATAGGTCTTTGGCAGTGGGTCCAATAATTAAAACTAAATATCAATACATTAGATGGAAATTTGAAAAACATTTTATCAAGATTTTTATTTTCCACACTGGCTTGCTAACCTTTGTATACCCAGAGTTACTTATGGAATAAATAAATGAATGAATGAACACTGACCACACAATTCCTGTTCATCTTCAATCAGCCAGTTCCTCTGATCACCTTCAGACAATCAAGCATGCTCCTCCATTTGCTTAGAATCTCTCTTCTCCTTTCCCACTGAAATTTTTTTTTAACTTTTAATTTTAATTTTTAATTCTTTTATTTATTTATTTATTTTTTAAAGTAAACTCTATGCCCAATGTGGGGCTGGAACTCATAACCCCAGACCAAGAGTCACATGCTCTGGAGACTGAGCCAGCCAGGTGCCCTTCTTCACTGACTTTTAGAATCAGCTCTTTAATAGTCCTCTAGGGCCACCTTCCACAAATCCCCAGGCGGGTTTATTTCCTTCTCTGTGTTCCTTCTAAAGGCCTTACCTAATTGTACTGCAATGATCTGTTTTACAGCTGTTCCTGATACTCCCTGTGCCTTTGCAACCCTTTCTACTCCCTCTCCCTCGATCCCAGAGGTAGCAACTCTGTCCTAGTTCAAATAGCATAAACCACAATAACCACCACACTGCTTGGAAATGAATTTGCTGTGTAATACCTGTTGACTGATTGAGTGGAAAGAAAGAAGACAAAGAAGGCAATTATCTGACAGTATGGAAGCAAAAGAATGCTGCTGCTTCCTTTTGAGCTGAGAAGACTGAACTACCCATTTCACTGTGGATTAAAGAATAGGACAGTAGTTGCAAGGCTCCAGCTCAGTGGTGGCAGGCCACCACTCGGTGGAGATGTGAGTACACTGCAGGGTGCTCACACTGCTGCCCAAGCCAAACTCCAAAACCAAACTGCAGTCCCCCACCACTAAGCCATCTGGAGTTGGCCCTGTAACTGTGTAAGTCTTAGGCCCTAAGCTGTCTAGTTCTGCGTCCCCACGTGATAAGATTAATTTAGGACCCCAGTTAAATAGATGGCTTCCTAGGACTTGCTCTAGAAGATTCGGAATCATTAGGTTGGAGATAAGGCACCAGTATTTTGTATTTTTAACCAGCACCCCAAGTGATTCTTATTATCAAGGCAGTTGAGGAAACTAATCATCTTTGTATCACTCACACTATAGATTTAGGGCAGTTATTTATTTTTCAGTGATTTCACCTCAATGTTAACTTTGGAATATGCTATTGGTTAACAGATAAAATGCTCCTGGGCTCCTCGAAACTATAGTTTATTAATATTTAGAATGTATTATTCAGCAGCTTTTACCTTCCTTTTCAGCAGGGTGATTCAAGTGAGAGGAAAGGACAACAGGGCCACCCCAAACGTCAGAACTGTTCTTGCCACATGAGCCAAACTAGGCACTGAGCCTTATTAGTGCTGGGATGATCTGAGCGTTGCCGGATCCAATTCACTCCTTTCGTAGTTGAGCTCACTAGAGCTGAGGTGACCAGCACCATAGTTTTCCTCACCAGGCTTTGGACGGAAAAGGACAGAACTGGGGAGGGCTTTCCTTTAACAAGATGAATTGTTAGAAGCTGTCCAAGGAAAGGAGAGCTGAGAAAAAAATAGCCCCAACTTTTTATTCCTATTTTCACCAAGCCACAAGCCTGCATCATAGTGAGAGATAGGGGCAAGATTTCGTTAGCTCTTGCTGGTCGCCTGTCTTCCTTCCTGGTCAGATCCAGTCTTTCCTTGTTAAGCGGGGCTCTGGTGGGAAAAATACCAAACAACGTTTTTGAAGAGGGAGTAAGTCTTCATCATTCGTGACCTCATGAAATCCGTCTGGGCCAAAATGATAGTGGCCGCTTAGCTGAAGGCCCTGGAGACTTCCGAAGGTTTGTTCCAATGTGGAAGGGGTGGGGCTCTTCAAAACACAGCGCAGTACGCCGAGATAAAACCTCCTACCCAAAAGCCTCACAGACAGAGACCCAGACCCGGCGTGAGTCCCGCGCGCAGGCGCGCGACCGCCCGGCGGCCAGGGCCTGGCGCTCCGGGGCCGCGCGGGGGCGGGTCACGTGGGCCGCGCAGCCCTCTCTGCGATGTCCTTACAAGGACTTGGGCAAACGGGCCCCGCCCCTGGCCGTGCCCTGGAATGTGAGGGGGGCCGACCTACAGGACAGGCTCACCCATTTGCCAACAGGAAAGGGGGGAAGAAAAGCTTACATGAAAGAGGAGGTATAAAAAGACGGAAACTCAGTCGAACCATTACACGAACGAACCATTACACAATCTTCTATGTTCTGAGTCGCCTGCTTTATAATCCTTCCCGTGCACTCGTTCAAAACTGCACCCTTCTAGCACACTGGCAACTCCCCCCACCCGTCGCCTTTCTATTAAGTCAGGCCCACTCTGTCGGCCGACAATGGTGACTAGGCTCCCTTCCGGTTTGCTAAGCGGAGGCCGGAAGTGTTGGTTTTAGGGGGCTCTGGGAGTAGAAGGGTGTTGATAGCAACAGCCAGGGCAGCGAGGGGGTTACCGAAGTGCTCGGATTTTCGCGGCTGTGCAGGGTGAGTGGTGCTCGCGATCCGGCGCGTGAGGCCCATCCCCGGGGGCCCATCTCCGCAGGGCGGCTGGGTGGGCAGCGGCGCTCCGCGGCGGGCCGCCAGCGCCGGGAGCGCACCTGGGCAGGTGTCCTAGCGGGTTCCCGGGTTTCGAGCCCAACGGCCAGCTCCGGGATCGAAGGCCACGCCCGGAAGTCCCGAGGCGCGAACTTTGTCCCTTTGCCCAAACTTGGAGCTCAGCAAGTGTGACTTCGCTCGCTGGCGCCGCGATCTTCGGCGACAGTCTGGCCTGTGAAACCCGAGCCCCGCGGCGCTGACTCCTGCACTAAGTTTAGTTTCTAACGTAAACTTGCCGGATTCAAGAGTTTGCTCAAAATCCGAAGCCCAAGTGTCCCCCATGCTGCAGCTGTTGTTGCAGCTGTGTGGCTACGTTTAGTAGGAATAACCAACTCAAATTAGCAATTCCCTCAGCATCCACTTCTATAATTAGAACTTTTTTTAAGTGATATTTTACAAAGGGGTTAAGGGTGTAGTTTGCAGCTTGAGAAAACTCCAAAATGCAACACCAAGTTCCTTTTGGGTGGAGACTTTGGGTTATGTCAGTTTGCCAAAATATTTCCTTTTAAAGTAGTTGAGTAGGTATATGAAAGAATTCTTAACAGAACTTTGGAGCAGAAATAAGAGTTGAGATTTTAACTTAAATGCAAAATGTTTTATATCTGAAGATCAAGTGAGTATTTCTTAAAATTACTACTATTTGTTTTATGTTCTGGAAGGCTTTTGATGAAACTTAACCACAAAAGCTTCACATGTTCAAGAGTGAGGCTTTACTGGCAAGTGAACCCTGACAACTAATTAACTGCTCTTGTCAAGCGCGAAGAACTTTGGGTGTGGCAGTCTGAGATCTAATCCTACCTTCAGCCGGAAGTTTGCATAGGAAATGAAAACTTGGTTCATTTGGAAAGGAAGCACCAACCTGAAAATGTATTTTTAAAAACTGCGGTTGGCTCCAAAAAATCACATATGCTTAGCTTGAGGATGAAGTACATTGATTAAATGAAACAGGAGATTTGGTCTGGATACTACATCCTATAACACTAGGTAGTGTTACCTAGTGTTTCCCTCCTCCCTCCCTCCCTCCCTCCCTCCCTCCCTCCCTCCCTTCCTCCC